>NW_016107428.1:97093-160771 GCF_001604975.1 Cebus imitator
GTGCCACTGCACTCCAGCCTGGCCAGCAGAGTGAGACTCTGTCTCAAAAAAAAAAAAAAAGAAAAAGAAAAAGAAAAAGAAAAAGAAAAAGAATGGCCCTGTGGAGGATTCAATTCATGGACTACTCACATCACTGGAAAGGGACCTTGGGGGCCACCTCTGAGTTAAAAGGGGCGTGTGTGTGTGTGTGTGTGTGTGTGTAGAGCAGATAGTACTCAGTTGGCTTCAGTCACCCCCTCCCACCACCACTAGCAGAAACTAGTCACATCCCAATCTGACTTCAACCAGAGAGCCTCCATTTTTAGTTGACCTGCTCTTGTCAAACTCAGCGAATACTTTCATCCTGTTAAGCAAATTCTCAGCCCTCTCTTTAACTTGTCTTTCAGCCCATGCCTCCATCCTCAACCATCCCAGCTAGGAGTGACCGTATTTGGAGCTCTCATAGCTATTTCCTATAACACTGTGGCACTTACCTCAATTACCAGCTCTGTGTATATGTGTCTTAGGAATAAGAATCCCCCACTAGATCCTAAATTATTCCTGAAGGGCAGGAATACCATTCACCTCCCTACCCCAAAGCCTGGCACTCAACTGCTGCTCAAATGCTCAATGACAGAGGTTGGACACCTGGTATATTAGTCCCTTTTCACATTGCTATAAAGAACTACCAGAGGCTGAGCAGTTTATGAAGAAAAGAGGTTTAATTTACTCACAGTTCTGCAGGCTAAACACAGTTCTGCAGGCTGAACAGGAAGTGTGACTGGGAGGCCTCAGGAAACTTACAATTATGGTGGAATGCAAAGGGGAAGCAAGCACATCTTACCATGGCAGAGAAGGAGAGACAGAACAAAGGGGGAAGTGCCACACACATTCAAACAACCAGATCTCATGAGAACTCACTCACTTTCATGAGAACAGCAAATCCATCCCCGTGATGAAATTACCTCCTACCAGGCCTCTCCTCCAACACTGAAGATCATAATTCAACATAAGATTTGAGTGGGGACACAGAGCCAAACTATATCATTCCGTCCCTCCCAAATCTCATGTCATTCTTACATTTCAAAACACAATCATGCCCTTCCAACAGTCCCCCAGAGTCTTAACTCATTCCAGCATTAACCCAAGTCCATAGTCTCATCTGAGACAAGGCAAGTGTCTTCTGCCTATGATCGTGTAAAATCAAAACCAAGTTAGTTACTTCCAAGATATAATGGGGGTGCAGGCATTGGGTAAATGCTCCCATTTCAAAAGGAAGAAATTGGCTAAAACAAAGTAGATACAGGCCCCATGCTAGTCCAAAACCCTACAGGGCAGTCATTAAATCTTAAAGCTGCCAAATAATCTCCTTTGACTCCATGTCTCACATCCAGGACATGCTGATGCAAGGAGTAGGCTCCCAGGGCCTTGGGCATCTCTGCACCTGTGGCTCTGCAGGGTACAGTGCCTGTGGCTGCTCTCACGAGCTGCTGTTGAGTGCCAGTAGCTTTTCCGAAAGCACAGTGAAATCTGTCAGTGGTTCTACAATTCTGGGGTCTGGAGGATGGTGACCCACTTCTCACAGATCTGCTAGGAATTGTCCCAGAGGAACTGAAGAAAGCAGGCATGTCTTACCATAGCAGAGCAGGAGAGAGCAAAGAGGGACATGCTAAACATTTTTTTTTTCTTTTCAACAGAGTCTTGCTCTGTTGCCAGGCTGGAGTGCAGTGGCATCATCTTCAGCTCACTGCAACCTCCACATCCTGGGTTCAAGTGATTCTCCTGTCTCAGCCTCCTGAATAGCTGCGACTACAGGCATGTACCACCATGCCAGCTAACTTTTGGAGTTTTGGTAGAGATGGAGTTTCACCATGTTGGCCAGGATGGTCTCAATCTCCTGACATTGTGATCCACCTGCCTTGGCCTCCCAAAGTGCTGGTATTACAGGTGTAAGCCAGCATGCTCAGCTTGTGCTACACACTTTTAATCAACCAGATCTCACGAAAAACTCACTATCATGAGAACAGCAAAAGGGAAATCCACCCCAAAGATCCAATTACCTCCCACCAGGCCTCTCCTCCAACACTGAAAATTATAATTCAACATGAGGTTTGGGTGATGACACCAAGTCAAACCATATCACCTGAGTTCTCATCATCCTCTGCCACTAAACCTTAGGCAAGTCACTGGACTTCTATGCCTCAGTTTCTCCATCTGTCAGGTGAGTAGAAACAGTGTCTAGTATATAGTAGGTACCCTACAAATACTTTTGGGTAAATAAATGAATTAATAAATGAGTAACTGTAAATATATATCTATTTCTACCTGCTTACAAACTGAAGATTAAGTAGGCTACTGTGATCAAAATCCTGCCAGAGAATGAATAACTATGCAGTAAGCATCAAGTATTTTAAAATTTTTAAAGAATGTAGTACGCATGACCAAGATGCCTACCAGAATGGCTATTGCAGTATTCTAATATGACTCCCAATGAGCTCCATCTCCTTGTATTCATACTTTTGTGAATCTGGGATGAACTGTGTGATTAATAGAATATTGCAGAAGTTACAGTGTGTGATGTGTGACTGCCAAGGCTAGGTTACAAAAAAAAAATTCATAGTCACCTCTACCTTGGGTTTTGCATTGCTTCTTCTGGGGAAAAACCATCCACCATGTCAGGAGAAGACTGAGCTCTGTGGAGAGGCCTAGAAGAAAAGAAACTAACACCTCCCACCAACAGCCAGCACCAGCTTTCCAGCCACATGAGGGAGCCACCTTAGAAGTAGACCCTCCAGCCTCCATCAGGTCTCAGGGCAACTGCAGCTCCAGCTGACATCTTGAGTGTCACCTCGTGAGAGACCCAAAGGAAGAAGCATGCACCTAAACTGCTCCTCAACTCTTGACCCACAGAAACTGTGAAATAGAATAAATTTTAATTGCTGTTTTAAGCCACTGTCATGCAACAATAGATAACTATTACAAAGAAAAAAAAAAAAAACACAACCAACCCCCAAATGGTAAGAATGTGAAATGAAGCACACAGAGGTTTTAATATTTGGTAGTCTATTTTACCCATCAGAGAATCTTCAGTATAAGAGAAATCATTCAGGTCAGCTGTTGGATACAGGTGCCCCAGAAGCTTCACAGTGGGTACAACAACTTCAATCTGAGGTGGAGAACCCTGGCTGAGCTGGGAGAATATGCTCTGGGCATGCAGTTTCTGCCTCTGTTGCCTCTCCCACAAGTCCCCAATGGAGAATAATGATCTCACACAGCGATCCAAAGAAATAGCCGATACAGTGCCAGTCCCTCAGAAAGCTGAGGCAAACTTCTTGCATTGGCCACAGGGCTGAGATAGTCCATATAGCAACTTAATGAAAATAAAGGAAAGGTACCCCTTCCTCCCTGCAGCTGCAGCCCCACTCCAGGGCACTGGCACAAAGAACAAAATATGGCCTGGGTTTCACTCCCTGTGGCCCTCCTGGTTGGCATCCTTCTCCAGGGCACAACGAGCCCCTAGAATGATTATATTGATTGATGGGTGCACTAGATTTTGATGTCTTATCCCCAAGCCCTTCTCCCCTACTCCACCACCTCCTACAGAGATACTGGGTGACCACAGACAGCTCCCAGACCCTGTGTCAGTACTTGGAGAAGGGTGGAGGCACATTCTGCCCACACTCAAAGCAGAGTAGGCACTGCAAAGCAGGGCACACAGCCTCGTGCTGCCTGGGACTATGCCAGATGTGTGAGCCCTGGCTCCGAGGGGCAGTCTTTATTTTTAGCAGGTAATCAGCCCTCGTTTTGTTCCTTTAAGCGAAGCCCCTCCCTTGTCTAAATGGCCCATGTAATTAGTACCTCTCTAGCTCTAATTCCCTCCCTAACTGCCTGTAATTATCATCCAGCTGACCTTTGTTCCCTTAATTGCTGTTTGACTCCTGATCCCTGAATACCACTCTGCCTTCTCGCTGTTCCCTCCCTTCTGACTCAAGGACCTATTGTATACAGTACAGTATTTGTTTTTTTCTCCCCCCAGGAAGTCTTTGAAATCCCCACTTCTCTGCTGTTTGAAACACCTCTTCCTGAAAACAACTCTCATTTTCAGAACATTACTTTAAACTACTTTCTCCTGCCTAGCCTTGCCGGCTTCTTAGAAATCATGTTTCAAGCCAAGAGAACTCCTATTATGGGAGAGAAAATGGAGGCATAAAGTAATTCAGGGAGTTGCTTATTATTGTGCAGCTAGTTACTGATGGAGAGAGATCACATTCCGAGGTAAAAGCTATTTGCACTTGACACTATAGCCTGTCGGTTCCCTGCTTCTCCCAGTTGGAGAAGTCGAACTTGAACTGCCTCAGTGATCCCAGTTGCTGACCTGTACTCTCTTAACACCAGTCATGCCACTTACACTTGTTTCTAATCTCAACTTTGAGTTTTCTGAATTTGAGGAGTGCTTTTACCCTCTTACCTGCCCCAAGATGCTGTATAATAATAGTAAAATATATCATTTTCTGACCAACTGTCATGCATCAGGTATCATTCTGAGGTCTTACACAGAGCGTTTCATTATAACCTCTCCAACTCTTTGCAGCATTATTATTTCCATCCCCTCTTCATACTGAGAGTCTTTACTCCAGCTATTGCTGTTACTTCTCCATATCTGCATTTTCAGCTTTTCTCACTCTAATGGGTTATGCCCATCAGCACACAAATGTGACTATCTCCCATCTTCAAAACGTGACCTTTTGACATACATCCCTCTGGTGATGATCTATTATCCTCTTTCCACTTACAGGAAAATTTCTCATAAAAAGTTGTCTGTATTTCGTATACCAATTTCTCCCCTTCATTTTCCACTGAAACCATTCCAATCAGTCTTTTCTGCTTACCACCCTTTTGTCAAGGTCACCAATGGCCCCCATGTGGTTAAAGTCAATGGTCAATTCTTACTCTTCATCTTATGTATCAGCATAATTGGACACAGTTGACCTCTCCCTCCTTTTTTGACACATTCCCAGACTTCCAGGCCTTCAAAACATCACTCTCTCTTGCTGCTTCTACTACCTCTGCGGTCATTCGTTTTTAACATCTTGTGCTGAATCCTCCTCTTCCTGGCTCAAGGTTTAGATCTCAGTTTTCTCGTTCTATCAGTGCTGACTCCCAGGTCACCCCAAGTCTCATGGTTTTATATATCACCCACATGCAGATAACTACCAAATTTTTGTTTCCAGCTTTGACCTTACCTTTGAACGTCTATGATGTGCCCCCTCCACTTCACCTTTTGCCATGAGTAAAAGCTCCCTGAGACCTCCCCAGAAGCCTTCCAGATGCTGGTGCCTTCCTTGTATAGCCTGCAGAACTGTGAGCCAACTAAACTTCTTTTCCTTATAAATTATCCAGTCTCAGGTTTTTCTTTATAGCAATACTAGAACAGCCTAACACACTGGTCAGCATTCTTCTGTGTATATCTACAATCTGATTATTTTTCAGACTGATTGATACTTTTACTACCCTAGTCTAAGAAGCCACCACTGTTGCCTCTATCATTAAATAGAATCCTAACTGCTTTCCCTCCTTTTCCTTGCCACCATCTCACATGGTTTATATACCACAGGACAGCCAGACCATGACAGCCCTCTGCTTTAAACCCTTTATCATCCCATCTCACTCAAAGTGAATTCCAAAGTTCTTATCAAGTCCTACACAGCCCTACATGACCAGCTCTGCAGTATCCCTCTGAGCTCACCTCGTATTACTCTCTCCTCTGCTCAGTCTGCTCCAGCCAAATTTTTTCCTTGACCTACCAAGCAAGTTCGGTCTCAGGGCCTTTACATTTACCATTTTCTCTGCTTGCTTGCATGTATTTTTCACCACATATCTATGTGGTTTTCTGTCTTCCTTCATTTAGGTCATGGCTTTAAAATTACCTTATTTTGGCCTTCTTTGGCCACTTTGACAGACATTTGGTGGACCCTCATGATGCCCACCTTCTAGTGTCCATGCCTTTGTCTAATCCATCCTGTAGAGTGTGGGTGGGACCTATGACATGTCTATAGAAAACAGAATATGGCAAGGTGGTAGGACAGCACTCTTATGATTATATTACATTAAATAAGACTCCATCTTGCTATCAGACTCGCTTCAGAGTCTCACTCCCTTGCTGGCTTTGAAGAAATAAGCATCTATGGGAGGAAGTCCAATGGCAAACAGCTAAGGGCAGCTTCTAGGAGTTTGAAGGGGACCTCTGACCAGATCAGCAAGAAACCAGAAGTCTCAGCCCTACAGCAGTAAGTAAATAAATTTTACCAAAAATCAGAATGACTTTAAAAATGAATTATTCCAGCCGGGCGAGGTGGCTCACGCCTACAATCCTAGCACTTTGGGAGGGTGAGGTGGGTGGATCACCTGAGGTCAGGAGTTCAAGACCAGCCTGGCCATCATGGTGAAACCCCATCTTTAAAAAAAAAAAAAAAAAAAAGGAAATGAATTATTCCTCAGACGGGCCTCCAGATGAAAACACAGCTGGGCTGATACCTTGATTGCAACCTTACAAGACTCATAAGTAATGGACTCATCTAAGCCATGTGTGGACCTTTACCCATAGAATCTGTGAGAAAATAAGGGTATATTTTTTAAGCCGTCAAGTTTGTGCTAATTTGTTGTGTAGCAACAGATAACAAATAAATCCATCCTATGAAAACTTCCTTCTCCATCATCTCTATTCTCTTTTCTTGTTTTATTTTTCTCTATATTTACCTCCATCTTTTATTGAAAAGTTTTTTACTTGTATATTGGCTTATCATCTTTCTCCTTCACTAAAATCCAAAAGGATTCATAACTAAATCTGCAACCTTAATGTCTGGTTTATAACATAAATTCAATAAGCATTTTTAAATGAGTGTGTGGATAAAAGAATGATTTTCCATTTTAACAGTAGCTACAGTTTTATGTGTACCGTAGCTCAATTCTTCTGTGGTAAATGACCCAAGCGTTTTTCCTAATATATCATAGACCAATTCTTTTGTAAACTGCAGTTAAAACAAATTACTACAAAAATAAAATAAAATGAAGCCAATTTTAAAATTATTAGATTCAACAGACATAAAATTACTGTCAAATTGTGACACAAATTTCTAAATGCTTACTTTCAATTTCTGTATTTATCTAATTGCAGATCTGTAATGATCCTTGGACAGGCACTGGTCCAGGGAAAATACTTTCTCACTACTGAGCAAATAGCCAATGCTTTGACCAAACCTTCTCAGATTGTTTTTGCCATTTTCATGTGTTCTTTCTCTTAACTTGGGTGTGCTCTTCCTTCAAAAGCCTGTACCCATGACTGTTCTGAGATTACTGGAACTCAGTTCCCCTGCACAGACTGGGATGAGGCAAAATCCAGAAATCTCATATGATATCAGACTGAAGCTACATTTTTTGAAACTTTGCCTGAAGTTATAGACTTGCTAGGCTACTTCTCCTTTCCTGTTCAGCTTCTCCCTTTCCTTTATTGTTTCTCCTGGGAATACTTCGTTAATAAATCACTTGCACACAATTCTCATCTCAGGGTCTAGCAGACCTATGACAGGCATTCCACTATTACACAATGACTATAATGAGACAAGTCTCTCATTGACCATTTATAGATGGTGTAACTAATGTACTAGCATGGAAAACATTTCAAATTTGTCATATTACGTATAGTTTACTTTAAAATGCATCAGCATAAACATGGTGACAAGTATGTAGGTAATTAGCCAACTAGGAGTGGTCAATTAAACAAATGAAGTGCCCTAAAGATAATTCATAGTCTAGAATTGGTCAGTTTGCATTTGAAGGGACCAAATCAATAGTGCTAGAAAGGTAACAGTAAAGGATTTGTTAATTAGCATGAGAAGTGTTAGAAATAATTTGCCACTGGTGAAATGAGTGTTTTTAAAATTTTAGCTAATACAGTCAGCCCTACTTATGCATGAATTCTGCACCTATGTATTCAAACAACTACAGATTGAAAATATTTTTTAAATGGATGTTTGTTTCTGTACTAAACATGTACAGACTTTTTTCCTTGCCACTATTTCCTAAACAACATAGTATAACAATGACAGACATAGCATTTACATTGTTTCATGTGCTGTAAATAATCTGGAGACTATTTAAAGTACATAAAAGGATGTGTATAGATTATATGCAAATATCACATCATTTTTTAAAAGGACTTGAGTATCCATGGACTTTGGCATCCTTGGGAAGTCCTGGAACCAATCCCCCATGGATACCAAAGGGTAAGTGTGTGATAGTTGTGTATAGGCATCTCTGTTTGTGAATGAATGTGATATAAGAATTGGCAAGCACATCTTGCTATTCAAAAAGCATTGCATTTCTCAGAGTGTAAGAGATGGTTGTTGGAGTCCACTAAAGGTAGCACATGTTTTCAGCTGAGTCATTTTATCAGCCTTGTGTCTTGCATGTAGACTTTTTGGAGATCCAATAGCCTTCATTTATTTTATCTTCCTTCTCTTCCTTTCAGTCTAAACTGGAAGTATTACTGTTGCTATAATATTCTCAAAAATCTTGTATATTTCCCTTATATCACACAGGAATTTATGCTACTAGGCCAGAGGGCCCTCCACAGATACTCCCTGAATAATCACATTTTCAGTCTCCTTAGCCATTACAAAAATTTGTCTTGTTCCACCCTTGGCCTTTTCTCCAGAGTGCTCTTACCTAAGAGTAAATCTCCTAATTTTAGCATCTTTTGTAATCTGAATAGACTAAGAATTTTTTAAAGCAACAAATCCTGGTTCATTTTTGCCTAACAATTCTTTATCAAGTATCTCTTTCTTCTCATGTTACACTATAAGCACCAAGAAGAAATCAGACCACACATTCAACCCTTTGCTTAGAAATCCCCTCAGGTAAATATCCAAATTTATTGCCTACAAATTCTGCTTTTCACACAACAGTAGCACACAATTCAGTGAAATTTTCTACCACTGTACAAGAATCACCTTTTTTTCCACCTTCCAATATCTGTTCCTCTTTTTCTTCTCAGCTCACACCAGAAGTACCTTTAATGTTCATATTTCTATAAACTTTTTAAAAATGATAATACATTTATCCTCTAAGATGATATAGGCCTTCTCTGCCATGTGCCTCATTTCCTTCCCAATTCTCACCAGAAGTGATGTTAATATCCATATTTATACTCTGTTTAAGGAAATTTGGGCTTTTTCCAGCATGTACCTTATTCAACTCCTAAGGCACTTCCATATGTTTAGGTATTTGTTAAGACAGCCCCTCCTTCCCAGTACCATAATCTGTATTAGTTTCCTAGTCTACTCTAACACAATACCACACACTGGATGGCTTCAAACAACAGAAATTTATTCTATAATATTTCTGGAAGCCAAAAGTCAAAACACAGTACCACTGGGCCAAAATAAAAATGTCTACAGGGCCACACTCTCACTCTGGTGGCTCTAGGGAAGAGTCTGTTCCTTGCCTCTTCTAGCTTCTGGTGGCTGCCCCCATTTTTTGACTAGAGAGCTCATCGTTTTAATCTTTGCCTCAATCTTCACATCACCTTCTCTTTGCTATGTGTGTCTTCTCTTCCTCTGGTTGTCTCCCATAAAGACAGTAGTGATTGTATTTAGGGCCCACCTGGGTGATGCAGAATAATCTTCCCATCTCAAGATTCTTAATTTAACCACATCTTCACAGACTATTTTTCCTCTTAAGGTAACATTTACAGGTTCCCGAACATCTGTTTAGGAACTGATATCTTCAGAGGGTTTTTATTCAGGCTAGTACCCTCACAGAGGTCAAATAATTAGTCTTAGATTTTGCCTGGATTCTTGCAGTTTACTCCTAACTTGTCACCACATGTCAACTACAATAATTATTTAAAATCATAAGCCAGAGTGTATCACTCCTCTGCTATCTCATTCGAGGTAAAATCCAAAGTCCTTGTAATGGCCTGCTGCTTTCTCTGATTTCAAGTTCATGTTCTTTAATTAGGGTCCTATTTCGCTTTTAAAACCTTTTAAATGGGTGGATGGGTGACTGTATTTACTGTTGTGGAATCCAGAGCAGAGCCACTCCCTAAAGAAATATCCCAGCTTTCTGCACTTTACTGGAAATGAGTGGAGAGGGGCTCCCCATATTGCTGCAAGGGGCTCTGGGAAGGAGGGAACTGAGGGTGGTGGGAAGATGGCCATAAACTAAAAACCTGGAAGTGCTTATCTCTCTTGCAAGGTTATATAGTATTATTATTTTATCCCATCTGCTTTTCTGTAGCTTCCAAGGTTTCTGTGATGAATATGTATTAGATCTGAAATAGAAAAAAATATATATTATTTGAGGGGAAAATGATTACCATGTAAGTAAATAGCACAAAGAGTGGAACTATATTGCTTTCTCCTATTTTACTCCACACGTCTTCAATCTTGACCTCCTTTATAATGCCTATTGCTTTTTGTTGTTTCAGTCAAGTTTTTCCTTTTTGGCTGGCTTTAACATTTCCAGGATCTAACACATAGTAGGTACCTAATTATCACTATTGAAAGAATGAATGAATGTGTTAGTTGATCAATGATTTGGATTTCAAACCAGATGCAAAGTGCATGACTGAGAATGTCCCTACTTGAAATTGGCTCAACCTCGATCTTGGTGCCCTATACCCTATACTCTCTCATAGCTGACTCTATTCACAATAGTTTAGGGAAAGGATTTTGGGAGAAAATCTGGCTTTCTAGAATTCTAAATATGGTTTCACTCAAGTGGCCTCTATCTGGTTGCTGACTGGAGTCTTTCCATCCATCCTCTGTGGAAATTGGTAATATTGGAGTGGAACTCTACTGAATGGGATGCACCCTTCCCCATCAGCTCTCTTCTCTGCCCTGAGAAACTCAGGAGGACCTGGACTAGGTGTCATCAATGAGAACCACACTCTGGTGCCCATAGAGGGAGACCCAGCATGAGCTTGGCTTTTGACTCTGGATCTCTGAGATGATGAGGTCAGCCTGATTGTTTTAAGAGCTTAATTTACCTAACCTCATCCCTAGAACGAAGAGTTTCAAATCACTAAAGGAGCCCCTATGACCTTTGCTTCCTCCCAATACAGATCCCTGATAATGATTACTCCAAAAATTGCTACAAGATGGCTTTAACTGAGAGGCAATTGGCCAAGGGGTCACTTTTCTGTCTTCATGTCCTGTTTAGCATCGAACCTATTTCAGATGGAATAGGTAAGAGAAGATGGGTAGAAGCCATAAGAATTAATGCATTAGTCTGTCACTGGTCTAAACCTAAATTCCTTTTAGCTTTCATATATACCATCCAACATCTAAGAAATCAGGAGGAATGGAACAACAGGGAGAACTGGCACCCACCATGCACAAAACATTTTACATGCGTATTTATACTTATTTCCATTGATTGGGCATCTATTACATGCTAGATATTTGGACATACATATATTATTTAACCCTCCCAAATCTTAATGAAGCAGATAATACTAGCCCCATTTATTCATTAAGACATACAGGGCCAAAGATCCACTTATTGTGGCTAAGATTGTTAATTGCAGCCCAATATCTGCCCTCCTTTTTCTTCTCAGTAATAGAACTCCCACTTTTTAACTAGACAAATGGCTGGCCAGAATAATGACTACATTTCTCACCTTTCCTTATAGATGCGTGTGTGTATATGACCAAGTTCTGACCAATGAGATATAAACAAAATAAGTATGCTCTCCTTTTGGATAATGTTTTTATATGGAGGAAAGCAATTTCATTTTCTTCTTCTCCTGCCTTACTGCTGACTGGGATGTTGCTTGTGATGACTGGAGCTTGAACAATCAATTTCCACTTTGAAATGGAAGCCACATGTGAAAATGGTAGAATAGCAACAAGATAGATGGGATTAGTGTCCCTCATGAGTATGAGCGAATGTACTAGTCCTAGATAGCATCCCCTTACATGAGAGAGAAATACATCTTTATTTTGTTTAGGCAATGGTTATTTGGACATTATCCTAAATCACAGGCCCAAGATCCCATAGCTAGGAAGAGACAGAGCACGTATCTCAACCCAGGTATGATTCCAGACCTCCAGGTTTCTCTAGTCTATTCTGCTACCTCCTGGGAACTCTGGGTGTTTGACAGTAATAGTGAGAAACACGACTGGTTGGGCACCGGGAACTTAGCTTCTCCTTGAGACTAAGCCATTGCTTGGCTTTTTCCCATGTTGATTAGAGGCAGAGGCAACAACCAACCAATCAGTAATATAACAGAATCTACATTTCCAAATCTAGTGTTCTTCCCAGATTGCCAACCATGAAGCCACCAGCCCAAAGGACTTGTGAGTAAGTGGCAGAACTCAGATCAGAAGCTTAGTTTCCTGATGTTCAGTCTCACATTCTTTCCACCACACAAAGTTGCTTTGGTGGTATCTGGGCCAAATCGGAGAATGTATTATCTTCTATCATCTCCAAGGAAAACACAAAGAGATCATGAACAGACTAGAGAGAAAGTAAGAAGGCAAACATCACTGCCTGATTCCTCAAGGGCAAGGATTGCGTGTTATTTATTTAGTCATCCTCAAGGCCTCATACAAGACACAGCATATACCTAGCATTTAATGTAAGATTTTGGGGAGACAAAAAAAGGAAGATGGGTTAAAAAGCTGAAATTAATTACTCAAACTTACTTGAGTCTATTGTCTGCCACAGCATGTGGGTGGCAACAGCAATAGCTCTGATTAGGCTCTAAGCAATACACTTTATTGGGCCAGAAACCAAGGCTAGGGATTTAATAAAACATCTAAATTGACATATTGATTTCTCTTGATTAGGCTTCTTGCTTTCAGGCTGTTCTCCCAGGCAAAGCAATCCTGAGAGAGCACCATCCAGATCTCACTTCTGTCCCTTGCTGACTACTTGACATGTTAGCCATAGAGCCCAGGGCAGTTAGGGTTAATGTCTGCTGGGTCAAACACAGTATATACTGAGCATGGCCCACTGACAGAGGGACAGCAAAGCAATTAGATACCAACTTACTTTCCTGTCTCCTGGCTGAGCCACTCTGCATTGATCTTGGTGAGGGTACTTAACCCATCTGCAGCTCAGTTTGCTTCATCTGCAGAATGGGACATTAAATAGCACTTGCCTCATAAAAGATGTTGAAAAGATTTAATGTATGTAAACCACTTAGTACAGTGTGTGCTCTATAATAAGTACTCAAAAAATATGAACCACCATTGTCATCATCATATCATTATCATCATCATCATCATCATCATCATCATCACAGAGTCTGTTGAATTTTATTGTTCAAGGAAGGACAAATCAATTTCAGAGTCTTTCCCTGTGGGTTCTCATTATCCATTACCTATGAGCTTACAATCGAGACATGATGAATGCCCAGACACCTGAAATGATGCAAGATTATGCCCACTTAAAAATATCACGTCTTACCAACATGTCAGATATTCTAATACTTTTATTTCATTTTGCAATTTACAATTTGTCTCTTCATCCAGCTTACACTGCTCTTCATCATTAAGCAAATACTTACTTCTTCCCCTTTTTTTCATCATACTTTTTCTGTTTCTCAAAGATCTTACCATTTCCTGTGGAATTTGCCACCATATTCTCTTACACTATTCTTCCATCAACTCCTAAAATCTGAACCTTCTGGTTTCTCCCTCACCACTTCCTTGAGGTTAACTCATTCTTAATGACTCAGCTCAAAAAGCACTTCTTCTAAGAAAACTTTTCCTTACCCTCTAAATCTGAGCTACTATGGCTGACATTTTAAGTTGCCAACCCAACAAGCATTTCCAAGCCTCTCTTCTCAGAGCACCTCTCACTCTAAAGAATGAAAAAGCCAGATGCCCGCTTCCCTGGCTTGTCTTTCAGTTGGAGTAATCCTGTGACCTAACTCAGGTATAGAAAATTCGCAGGGAAATCTCCTGAGAGTATTTTATGGAAAGATTTTACTTCCTGATCAAAGCAGAAAACATGCAAGGAGCAATATATTTTGTCATTCTGCCCCATATTCTGCCATTGAAAGTGATCATGTGAGGATACTTAGAATTGCAACAATTAACTTGTGACCATGACAAGACCTACAGAATAGCCAAGACATAGACCCATGAACCTGTAGAGCAGGGAAGTATGGTATCAACCCTGGATCCACCTATGAGTACCTTCAGAACTTTTGTTAAGTAAATGGTAAATGTCTTATGGTTTAAGCCACAGCTAATTGATTTTTCTATTACTTGTAACAGAGCATATCTTAATTGACTTAGTCACCTACCTAATAGCATCCCCTCATCTGTGGCCAAAGACACCAGATCAAGACTTTTAATTTCCAGGTCAAGCTGTATTTAACAAGCTTTGTGCCCTGAGTTGGACTGTATTACTCCCCTAATTAGAATAAGAATTAGAAAAGACTTCCTTTCCAATTCTCATAAAAGCACCATATAGGCTAATGGAGACACAGTATACCCTCTCATCAGTTGTTCCTATAACACTACCCTATGTGCCTCATCATAGCCCCTATCTCACCCTGTAATGGTTGATTTCTTTTCTGAATTCCTGACAAGAATGAGTTTCTTCAAGACAAGAAACATCTCTGATTCATCCTACACCCTCAAAGCTTAGCAAAGCGCCTTGCATGGAATAGAGCTAATAGTATTTTTAGACTAACTTGAATTCAGGTGACAAATTAATTTTTGGTTGGACTGTGTTCTTATTTTTAGCTTAGGAAATGTGATCCCATATTTGGTTTAGGAAATCTGAGGATAAGGGCACAGAGACAGATCATGCAGAGCCTGTTCAGGTTAAGTCTCTCCTGTTACACAGAGTACATCTTGGTGGTGGTAGAAGCATGTGCAACTCAGTAGCAAAAGCTTCACTTCAGGCCCCATCATAACATACCACACTTCTTTCATTATTCACCAAAAATGTTTTGAGTGCCTACTACATGCCAAGTGTGTGCTTTCCATCCTCAATCCATCCAGTTTTAGACCTCTCCACCCTACCCTATAGAAGAAATGCTATCTTTGACTCATCTTGAGCATTTAATAGAGAATCCATCCTCTAAACCTCTTATTTATGTGATTCCTCTCCCGGAAGTATTTGCTTTTTTCAAAGAAGCCCAAGAGAAAGAAGCCCAGTGCAGTCACAAGTTCAAATGCCTACCGAGACCAAAATACAAATAAGTGTAATGCAATAGAGAGTGACAGAAACTATTGCATGATTGGAGATCTCCCATCCCCAATAAGGTTCAGCCAATGATTGATGGATAGGAGAAGACCCCATGTAGGCAAATCATCTGATTTTTCAAGTTTTTCTATATGTTTCTATAGTTTCTGTGAAAATCCTCAATGTTAGGTGCTGGTAACTAATTCAAACTTTTAAATAGATACCTTATTAGCCCGGCAAACTGTATCCATAGTCCAGACCTACTCTGTGGGCCACCATTTTAAGATCTCTGACTTAAAAGGATAAATGGAGATGTTCCTCATTATCCTGTGGTTCTGATTGGAAAAGATCTGGAATAGAGCTTGAATACAAACAGTGGTATGGCAGAGAAGGACAGAAAACAAACAAAGGTTTGCTTGAAGTCAGGCAAGAACATCACGGTGGCGTGAAGACAACTAGCTCCTGCTGAACACTGGATATTGAGCTGCTCGCTCATAGAAATAGTCTTGCTTTGATCTTCACATCACCCTCAAAGTGAATGTAATCTCTCCATTGGACAGATATGTAAGTAGAGAAGCTAGGATTACAACTCAAGTCTCCTGACTTTCAGTTCAGGCTCTTTCCAATTGATACCATTGACCTTGCAATTAACATCTCCCATTCTTTCCTCCATCCCTACTTTTGTTCTAATTTGCTCTTCTCTAAACCTATGTAAGGTGATTCATTTCCGTGAGGTTTAACTTGAGATAGCAGCTTTCTCGTCCATGAAATTGGTATATGATTGTTGTGCCTGGACATGCTATGCACTTAATAAATATTAGCTTCCTTCATTATTATTATTATTTTCTTTACTTTTCTATTTTTCAAAGAAAGTTTTTTTTTAGAAAAATTATTTTTCTCTGCTGCTGATACTATTCCTGGGAAAGAGTATACTTTCTGGGTCTTCCCCATTTGGAAATGATTTATAGGTAATGTTGCCAAGATTCCCAACAGAAAAAAAGAGAAGGGAGTGATGGAGGGAGAGAGGGAGGGAGAAAGGGAGAGAGGGAAGAAGGGAGGGAAGGAGGGAGGGAAGGAGAGAGGGAGGGAGGGAGGGAGGAAATGTCCATTTCCAAAGCAGAATGAGAAAGAAAATATCCGTTTCCAATGCAGAATGTAGTTTCCAGGAGAGTGCCAAGTTCTTGTGCTCACATCTCTCTTCCTAACAGCCCGGGGTTTTATGCAAGAGCCAGAAATGACACTGAGAGCTTAATAGAAGCAAATGGTAGTGATGTCTTCCTCTATGGAAGCCCATTCTCATGCAATAAGACCCAGACTAGAAGAATAGTATCAAAAATGATACATTTTGCTTTGGGAAATAATTCCACTACATGTTTATTTTAAAATTCACCACGGGGTCCCCCTAGTGTATTTGAAATACAATTTTATTTTCAGAATTTAATTAAAAATATGTAATTCTAGAGCCAGGATGAATGGCTGAGATAAACTTCTTCACTTTATGGATGAGGGGAAATGAGTCCCAGAAAGAAGGTACTAGCCCCTATGTAATACAGCCAGATGTGGCAAAGTCAGAAATAAATTTCTTGTTATTTCTTTTCTTGGTGGGGGGTTGTTGTTATAAAGATATTGAGCCAAAGTACTAGAGTTTTGGGATGGGAAGGAATCATACCTATCAGCTAATAATGAAAGCAACAGTAATAGCTTCTCTTGGGCACTCACCATTGCCAGATACTGTTGCTGGGTGCTGGAGAGACCACAGGGAGTAATTCAGATACAATGTCTTCTCTTATGGAGTGTACAGTCTGTCTTCATATTACAGAAACACACACAGCACAATGGATTATTTGCCTGAGGTCACTAAGCCTGTTATCAAGGGACATCAGAACTAGTATTCAGGTTTCCAAATGTCCAGTCCTGAGATTTTTGCAGTATACTATGCTGTCTCCTAGGAGTCTAGGATGCACTTTTTGAGTTAAAGAAGAAACACAGATGTGTCCTACCTAGGAATTAAGGGACCCAGAATTATGAGATCCACTTCACTGGGCCCAAACATTTTACGATAACACCACTGGTTAAGTGAATATTGTTGCCATTCAAATCTCAGCTCCTAAGTCACCATTTCAGACACAAATGATTCCTGACAATGAGGTAGACATCTTCACTGATCAACCAGACAAATAGCTTCCTCTCTGCCCTTCCAGTCACCCATCAGCACATTATATTGCTTTATTCCTTTCTTAATACCTTTCATTATAGATATTGACATATATATTGACCTATTTATATACTTATTTTGTGTTACAGAAATGCCTGTAAGCAGAACTCTATGTACCTTGTGTAATATTATAACCTAGCAGCTAAACAGTGCCTGGCTCATAGTGGGTGTTCTATAAATATTTAAGGGGTGAATGAGTAAATGATGGTTCTTTACTTCAGCCATTGGATTTATGCTGGCTGCTGTGACAGAGCCACCCTGTTACTCAGCACTCTATCCCTTAGCAGCGTCTCCTAGTTGAGAGCCAGTATCAAACCCAGAGATGGAAAGAGTTGGGTGGGAATAGTCTTTTTTTTTTTTTTTTTTTTTTTGAGACAGAGTTTCGCTCTTGTTACCCAGGCTGGAGTGCAATGGCGCGATCTCGGCTCACCGCAACCTCCGCCTCCTGGGTTCAGGCAATTCTCCTGCCTCAGCCTCCTGAGTAGCTGGGATTACAGGCACACGCCACCATGCCCAGCTAATTTTTTGTATTTTGAGTAGAGACGGGGTTTCACCATGTTGACCAGGATGGTCTCGATCTCTTGACCTTGTGATCCACCCGCCTCGGCCTCCCAAAGTGCTGGGATTACAGGCTTGAGCCACCGCGCCCGGCGGGAATAGTCTTAACATAAATGTTCACCGCCTGTCAACCTTCCTGCTGAATCCAGCAACGTTTTTCATTTCAGTGTGGTTCTGGGTTTTGTTTGTTTGTCTGTTTAAGACTACATCTGTAGAACTGAGGAGTGTTAGAGTGATTTCCATATTAGCCAGTTCCTTTCCCCACTCTTGCCAGTTTACATGAAATGACAGTAATTACTGTGTAGCATAGGTACATTATGGCTCTGAAGTCAATTCTTGGATGTCACCCATTCTGCATTGTTTCTGCTTGTTGCTCCAACAGAATGATTCTCTTGGGAGAAAAACTAAGATTTTCAATAAAAGCACAACACTGTAAAAACTGTTTTAAGGGAAAGTCGTTTTTTATGAGCTATGCTAACTGCCAAACTGCTGAATACATTCCATTGCTTTTTCAATACTTTGTCCCTTCCTGGTGTCACTGCCGTGTGGGGAGCCTGTTGTATGTCTCTTTGGATCCTGCAGTCTCAGCATAGACCTTGTGGCTAGGAGATGCTTAATTCATGTTGGCAGAACTTGAGAAAATAAACGTTTCCCTATTTACACCTGGTAAAAGATGGCAGCTGCCCATATTTGCTGTCCTACCCTAATCTCTTCAACTTGGACTTAGCAAAGAAGTCAATTCATTGTACTAGCATCTTGGAAATTACTGTTATCAAAATTTACCCTTTTTATATCCCATTCATCCATGCGATTTTAAAAAACTCCACCCTATATGCAATGTAAAAACTTAAATCTTTAAGTGACACAAAAATCATGCTTTATATCAATAGTTTCCAATAGAAGCAGTCCTACCCCTGCGGTAATGTTTTGGAAAATTGTGGAGACATTTTTTATTGTTATAATGCCTTGAGAAAGCAATATCAGCATTTATTAGACAAAGGTCAGGGATTCCAGGTAATTTGAAAATTTTAATATAATCTTGCCAAGTAAAAATCTGTTAGTGTTCCACATAATTTTCTAATGTTCCACTCATTATTCATATATGTGAAAAAGAAACCTGTTTATCTGAGTCTAATATCCAATTCCATTTTGCATATATAAAAATTCTTTTATTTTTGAGGTTTTAATATACACTAAATATTCCAGGAACACAATTTCCATGTAAATCAAAAGTAGTTTGTAATTAAAAAAAAATAACTCTGCTAAAAGTTGTTCGCCATTTTAAAAAATTACATGATGGAAGGTGACATCACTCATGGAATTTAAGAATGACACCTGGTCTGTCTGCATGTATTACATTCCCAGAGATTCTTTGTGTCACTGCAAGTTTCTGACTTTTGCATAACGTCTTCTAGTGTGCTTACATACTAGCAATCCCATAGTAAAATATGTATCATGTTATCATTTACTTTTCTTTTAATTAGCCTTTTCCTCACACTTAAAACATTACAATTGATTTTTTTGAAACTGTGAGTATAGGCAGATTTTCATTTCAGGATAGGAAGGGTTATATTACAAAATACTTATTATAAGAAGGGCATGTTGAGTGTTATTGGTTGAGGCTAAATACCTTACAGAAACTTTTTTATATATCCCAGATCCTCTACTACTAGTTGGAGGTATCAGGATGAACAACACAAATGTCTGTCTTCATTGTATTTACAGTCTAGTGGTGAAGATAGACAGTAGGCTATAATTGTTCCAGTGAAGGTCACTTGATTCCATTTGTGGTATCAGGAAGGAAGATGCAGGTGCAATGGGAACAGATTACAGAGGAGCCTAATTTGGTTTGTAAAGTTGGTGGTTTCTTTTAAGAAATGGTGGTTTCTGCTGAGTCCTAAAAGATACAAGATACCTGGAAGAACACAGGTGGGATAGAGCTTTCCAGGCTGACAGGACAACATATGTGAAAGCCCTGAGGTATTCAAGAAGCAGAGAGAAAGCTGGTGTGACTCAAACATACAGAATTAGTGAGAGAAAGTGTGATGTGAGATGAAACAGCGCATGTGTTACGTTAACCAGAGATCTTGAAGGTATTTAAAAAATTGAAACAGCTAGAAACCTCTGGAAGATTTGGAAGATAATGTTCCAAATTTGGAAGATGACCTGTTCAGCTTTGTGTTTTAGAACAATTACTCTGAATGTGGAGTGGAGAATCAATCACAGGTAGGCAAGAGGGGTTGATCAGTTGGTACTGGAGCATGGTGGAAAGAAACAGTTGGCTTTGAAAACCATTTGGGAGATAAAATCCATGGAATTTTGTGACTGATTAGATATGAAAGTGGGGGAGAGGTAGTTGCCAAAAATGTTTCCTGGGTTTGGTTGTGAGCCACTGAATGGGGTACTAATCAATGAAATGGCAAACACAGGCTGAGCCAGCAGAGCTAGTGAGTTACATAGTGACAACATTTACCTTCACAGCAGCACTTCAGATGAGAAAAAATGAAGTTCAGAGAAATTAAATGACTCTTTAATTTCACCATTAAGGATAACACTGATCAGATGGGAAGTTCGGACTTCCTAATTACAAAGTCCCAAGTTCTTTTTCTACACCAAATTTGTTGCAATATGTTTCCTGTCTTCCAAGAAGTTATCGTCACTGATAATTTTGGGACATAGGTACCAAAGACATGTCTACAAATTTCCACCAAGCTATACCTCAAATGACAAGCTTGTTAGATGTCATCATTCAATACCATGAGACCTCACAAGGCAGGGGAACACAGCTGGCTGGAATGATCAGGGAGGGCTTCACCAAGAAGCTGGCTAAGGAGATGTGTGATGAAGGATGCACAAAATTGTAATAAGTGAGAAGGCCATCTACGTAGATGGTGATCTCATGTGGAAAAAAAGACACCATGGGAAGCAATGGCTTCAAGTATAGATGAAAGCTATTTGCCATCTTTGAGTCCCTAGAACTTGGTAGGTGCTCAATAAATGTTTATTGAACAGATACTGAGTTAAGAGTTATTTACAACTATCAGCAAAAATCATTTTTAAAAAGTAGAGATTAGCCTCTTGGAATGACTTCACAAAAAATGCTTTCAAGAAACAAGAATTCCAAGTTGGGTGTGGTGGCTCATGCCTATAATCCCAGCACTTTGGGAGGTCAAGATGGGAGGATTGCTTGAGGCCAGGAGCTCAAGCCCAGCTTGGGAAACATGATGAGACCTGCCCCCTCTCCATGTCTAAAAAGAATAAAATAAATTGAAAAGAAGGAAAAAATCCACAAAAATTCCTTAACTCACCCATTGTTTTTCCAGATTCTTTGTTCTTTATCAAAGCATCACTACTGACCTATCCCTTCCCTGAGTCCACTGATGTTCCAGCCACCTGTTCCCTGTTGGATTGTCTTCCTGTTCCTTTTGAATGCACTTCTGAAGTAACCCAGCTCTATTTTATTGTTTAAATGTTTGTTCTTGTGTCTGCTTTACAATCCTAGCCATTCTTTCCCCCTAGTTTATGTTCTCGGTGACTCATTTAAAATTTTGCCTAATTGGATAAATGAACATTTATGCTTCTGAGAAAATGGTGTAGGATGGTGAGACCATTTGCTCACTAGAGAATTTTGATCTATACAGATCCATTTTTCTCAATCTAGTGGCAATAACATTTGAAGCTGCCCCCTTTTTTCAGCTCTTTGCACAATTTTGACTACCACTGTTTTATATATAGGAGGACACAAATTACTAAAAGGATCAGAAAAAGGAATGGAATGTCTAGTTAGTTCGATATTCTAGTTATCTTAGGAGAAATTCCAAATACAATTTGTTTTCTAAAAAATGTTTAAACTTTTTAAAAATAAAATATTGAGTCTTGCTTTCTACTTTAACAATAGCATATAGCTATCCCAATTGAATCTTAGAAACTCGAATGATTTAGCCTTTCCCAGAAACCTGAGTTATTCTTTTGAATGTCAATACACCTTGCCCAAGGAGATGACTTAAGAATGTATTCACCCTAGGACCTAGCTTTAGATGCCTTCCATCATCAGTTAGCAATGTTTCTCACTAAATCTCCAATATCTGCCTAACTTTTTGCCATCTATGAGAGAAAAATCTTCCCACAACTTGAAATTTCTACAGTCTGCTTTTTAATTTTCATATTCATAATTGCATTCCTGGTTTGAGGAGTTAATATTGGAGTTAATAAATGTCAGCCCATGACCTCTTATCCTAAATACCATGGTGGATGTTCTTACCATCTACATTATTCCCAATCTAAAGATGGTGCCAGTCCAAATTGGCACCTGTTGTTCTTGTTACAAATATAGATTTTCATATATGTATCCTGCCTGCAAGATTGTCTTGCAACAAAAAGGCAACTTGGAAGCATTTAATGTAAATTCTGGCAATGTCAGCATAGCTGGTAGCAAAAGCAATAGTTTCACTGCTGTTCTTCAGCTAAGATAATGGAACAGAAGAATCTAAAGATCTACTGTCAAATCTCAGCTCTACCATGAACTAAGGTGACCTTGGGCAAATCACCTTGATTTTCTTTGAATCACTTCTCATGTCTATAAAATAAGGGGGTTGGATTAGATCACTTTTAAGGCCTTTGCTTGCTAGCAGATTCTAAATCTGAACTGCCTTATTCCTAATTTGGGGAACAATTTCTCATTGCCTCTTTCATGTCAGCACTATCATCCAAGGCACCCTATATAAAGACTGATAGTATTTTGTTGTTATTTTTTCCATGCTTTAGCACTATTAAGTGGGGTGACTCATAGGGCTGGGTTCCAGCTGGGGGTTCAGAAGCTATTCATTTCTAAGTGGGGAGGGGCTCTGAGACTGTGAGGGAGGAAGAAAAACAAGGAGCATTAGTTTGCCACTCCCATCTGGTTGCCTCCTCTTCTGATTCCCATGAAACACACAACAGGCAAAAATAAGACCCTCTGAGCAAAAAAGGCCTCCATCCCCAAGGTTCCAGGCCTTCCTGAGAAATAACGACCTTTACCCCAGGGAATCAAGTGGCACAGTAATAAAGGGTTCTTTGGAGAAGTATTTAAGTGGTATTTATCATGTTGTTTGCTATTGGGTGCATATTGCAAATCCTCTTTTACTGGCCCTCTACTAATGAACTTGTGCCATATTTACCCTGCAGGAGTCACTTTGCAATGACTGTCTCCTAATGTTTACTTATAATAGTTTTTCTGATTATAATAATAATACATATTTAATGTGGAAAAACAAGAGAAGTTTAAAACAAATTTTAAAAAATTATCCACAATGTCACCATCAAGCATTTTGGTGTATTTTATTACAGTTTTATTTCATATGCATAATTGGAACCCAGACATAGGCTGTTTCTTCTTACTCTTTTTGAGCCTGAAATAGGCTACACAAAAGCTTTCTGTGTTTTCAGAACTCTTCTAAGTAACAGAAAAATCACCTCCAACTGGTGTAGCAGAAAATAAAATTTATTGGATCACAGGAAATTTCAGTATAATAACCTAAATATCCATCCACAGGAGAAGGAATAAATACACGATAGTATATGCATACAAAGAAATGTTATAAAGCAGAGAAAATGAGAGAATTAAAACTATATATTGGAATATAAACAATTTTACAAATATAACATTGAATAAAATAGAGCAAATTGTAAAATAATGCATATACTCTAACATCATTGTACATATAATTATTTAAGGATACATACAAATGTAGCTCTAGAATACATATATATCTAAAAAAAGGCAAAAGGGAGATCGGAAGAAATAAACCCCAGTTTGAAAAGGCAGGGATGTGATTGTGATTAGTAAGAAGTGAAAAGAATGCTTTAACCACGTTGGTGATATTTTATATCTTATTTGGGTGGTGAGGCACATCTAAGCTTTGTTATACTAATTCTATACATTTTTTAAAATCTGAATTATTTCATAGTATATTTTTAAGAACCATCGCCCTCTCCTGCACACACACATCACATTCTAAAAAATGTTTAGTGATAATGCTAGCATCTGGTATGGCTGTATCCCTGTCTCAGTTTATCTCTCAGCTCCATCTTCCTCCAGGTTAACTCCATTTATAAGTAAGCTATCTTCTTGTGGTGGTAAGAGGGATAACAAAAAGTTTTAGGTTGATATCCTCACAATTCTGGCTGATAAACTCATATTTTCCCCCTCAAAAATTTAGGGGAGGGGGGAGTGAGACAGAGAGAGAGAATACCACTCTTTCAACAGTCTCGGGAAGAACAGCATGGTTCCATTTCATGGGATTCCATGACCATCCTTGAACTGATCACCTTGAGGGAGAGACATATGATGTTTTCATTAGCCTGGCCTGAGTCACTGTACTCATCCCTGGATTCAGGGGTGAGGAGGTGGGTCAGTAACACCAAAACCATGTGGTCTTGGAGGGAAGGATGGGAGGTTGCCCAGAAGAAAACCAAGGTGTTTTTAGCAGAAGATGAAATAGATTCTGGATGGGCATAAACAACAGATGTCCACTCTAATTAGTGAAAAACAGATAATTTACTGAAGATACCTTAAGGGATGTGGAAGAGAGGATGTACAACAAAAAGCCTACAGCAAACAACTTGACAACACCACTTAAACATTTTGCCAAAGTCCCGTTCTCACTGTGCTGCCTCTTACCCAACCACCATCTCCCAGATGTCCTTCCTCCCTCTCTCCTGTGTGACACAGTAGACTTCCTAGCTGCCCTCTCACTTATGCAAAACAATGCTGTGGTACCCACAGATGTGCATATTTTCTCTATTTTCTGCTCAGCAAACCCTATAATCAACAGAACACACCTCTTTAGAAATCAGAAGAGTTTAGGGATTATGGTTTATTACTTGAGTATACTCTTGGGGGTCTTATACCCATCCAAGCAACTTATCAAAGCACAGCTTCTAAATGTCTGCAGTGTTTTAACCCAGAGAAACATTCATACCAGCTGGCAAAATGATACTTTTTTCCCTATTGTCACCTATATGCTTATTTACAGAATAGAGATCATTTTATGGTTCTGTGCTCTGCTTTTGCATTTTTCTCATCATTAATTATTCCACTAAAATTTTATTTTTGTAACAGTTATCTAATTTTACCTGAATATATCACAATTTTTAAGGCAATCATCTGTCGTTAGGTAGTTAGGATGTTTCCATTTGCTCTCATAAGTAATGTTGACATTAACATATGTTCTTAATAGTTATGCTTTTCTCTGAGTGTTGCCTTAGAATCTACTCCATGAATTGAAATTTCTTAGCCAATGAGGTGTAAACACTTTTATAGCTTTTGATATAGTTTGCCAAATAGCTCTTCAGAAATATTATAACCATGTACCTTACCTTAGCAGTATATGAGAATGGAATAAAGTCATTCTTATTTCTGAACATTTCTTTCTGTGCTCTTTCATGCAATACCTCTTCGGCTCTGAAAAAACCATAAAGAGTCGTTGTAAAGCAAGGATGGTGACATGGTACTTCTCCCGCTGTATTAAGTGTTAAACCCTTCCAGGGTAAAACATAGCATACAGATAGTAATTATGCTCTTCTTTGCCTTTTTTTTTTCTTTTCATCCACCCAGCTTCTCAACCCATTCTCATAAATTAATCTTTATTCCCCTTTTTCCTTGCCATTCCCATATTTAATTTTGAATCTACTCCAATCACTTCTACCTCCAGCATATATCCTGAATTTGCACGCTTTTCTTTATCTCCTTGGGTACCATGTTAGGTCAAGCCACCATCAGCTCTAGACTAGAATATGAAGATTGCCTCCTAACTGATTTCTAGTCTATTCTCCAAGTAGCAGCCAAAGTGATCATTCAAAACGTAGAGCAATGAAGCATCCCTCTGCCGAACAGTCTCGGATAGTTCAGAATAACTGTAACCCTGTTACCTCTCCAGCCTCATCCACATCACCTTCCTTTACTCCAAAGGCTTCAACCACACTGGCTCCTTTCTGCTCTGAAAGCTCTTTAATGTCTTACACCTTAAGGCCTTTGACTCCCTAGATCTTTGCATGGCTAGTTTCTTCATGCCATTTAGATCTCAGCCCAAATATTCCCTCCACAGTCAGTCTTCTTTGGTATTCCAATCTTGTCTTGTCTCCTCCAGGCACTTCCTTAGCACTTCACCCTGTTTTATTTTCTTCATTGCACTTATCACTGTCTTAGTTAATCCTAATCTTTTGGTTGTTGTTTACTTATTTATTGCCTTTATCACCCATGGAAAGTACATAAGGGCCAGGGATTTTTATCTGTCAGTTTCACCACTGTATCCCAAAGGCTTGAATATATCCCATGCACATAATAGATATTTGTTAAATACAAGGCTTCCTCCATCCCTTCCTCGTTTCCTTCTTTCCTTCCTCCTTCCTTCCTTTTTCCCAACTGCCACTGTTTTGATTCAGACCTTTATTGTCTGTTATCTAGAATTTTAAAAATTCTTACAACTCGTGGAACCCTCTCTCACCTTTTCTGCACTGTACTGCCAGAAGTGCTATTCTGAAACACATCTCAACATGATGCTTTATAACTCATGAAAGAAAGAATAGCTATCTTAGCATGATTTTTCAAGGCCCTCTGCACTTTAATCCAACTTAACTTCCCTGTCTTTTTTTCCCAAGGACTGCAATTTCCATTCCCTACCCTAACACAGAAACACTCACACCAGATTACTCATGGTTCCTAAAGTTCTTCCCCCTTCTGGCCTCCCTAACTTTTCTCATGCTGTTCCGTTAGGATGACCATTCCCTTCCCACCAAAATGCTGCTCATTTCTCAAGGTCTTTCTCAAATACAGCCTCTTCCAAGAAAATTGTGTTGCATCTTCAAGCCAAAATGAATAGCTTCTCTGTAAGACAGGAATGATGAAGAAATGAATAGCTTCTCTGTTAGACAGGAATGATGAAGAGATTCCAAATTAATTTGTGCCTGCTTCCTGAGGAGGATTTGAGAATTCTAAGGCTGCACTCAGGTTATGGGAGAAGAAGTTCTGTGATCAATTAATCATGTCTGTTTTGAGCTTTGGAGTAGGAGTTGTGGTATACATATTTACTATTCTTGCTCAAAGAATTTGCATTGTAAAATATAATACTTCACCTTGGGCATGTTTCTTTCATGCTTTATATAATATTTATTGATTCACATTCTTCCGTTGCCTTTGGATTGTCAGAAACTTAAATTTACTCTGCATGATACAGACCAAATATGTTCTTATTGGATTTGGTCTTTTTCATAATGATCTTCCAGTATGGACCAAGGGAGACAATGGAGCTGGAAAACAGGTAATGAATGAAGAGTTGTAGGGAATTGGCTGAAATGTAATTCTATCCCCTGACTCTTGGCTGAACACATGATGGTGAAAGTGTGGTTTTCTTGAAAAAAAAAAAAAACACAAAGACTTTGAAATCAGATGTATCATGGTTCAAATACCAGGTTTTCCACCTCTTAGCTGCCTGAACTTTGGCAAACTCCTTAACCTCTCCAGACCTTAGTTTCCTTAACTGAAATGGGAACTACCATATCCATGTCACAGGATATTGTGAAGATTAAGAGAAAGTGTATAAATCAACAAGCCTATTGTGTGGGGCCCCACTGGCTCTTAATAGGTATTGGATCCCTTCTCTTCTCATTGGTTACATGAGATGGCTCTTTGACCTAATGTGGAGAAGCCTGCAGTATCTAAAAAGAGAGAGAAAGAAAACATGCTGGTCAAATCCCCAGACACAGAAGATGCCCAGCACAGACCCAAATGAGGATCCAGAGCTTAGACCTTCTGAGACAGGATTTGGCAATAAAGGATTATGTTTTTCTGAGTTCTGCTTCCAGCCTACCAGGCACCCTTTTCTTTGCTCCCCCACTTCTCTTTTCATGAAATAACTAGGCTATAAAGCGACATCAGCACATTCAATACCTCAAGGAAATTCCCCACCTGCCCATGAGCAAGGCTCACTTGAGGCTCTGGACAGCCAGGAAGGAAGGGAGGCAGTAAAAATAGCACACATGCCAATCTATTTCCTGAGTGCTCTCCTCTGGAGCTTGCGTTACCTGTGAATTAGTCATAACTCTGTCACACTTAACTTTCTGATCATAAGAATAAAGCCATTTCCATTTCCCATCTCTCTGTTGGACTTCTAATTTAAAATACATGCACACACATCCCCCCTACAAGAAAAAGTCTGCTCTTGAATCAGATGTTCTTATGTCTCCCATGCTTCAAACACAGGCCCTCCCTTGCCCCCACCACTCATGCATTTGCTCAAGAGAGGCCAAGAAAATAGTCAGCTGTTAGCACTGATTTGCATGTATAGCCAACTCTAATTCTTCAAATAGTATTCCCAATGGCTTGCTGCATCACTGAAAACTGGGGCATGAAATGTAAGTTACAGAAGGACCTCAGGGAGCCTTCATTTTACAGATGGGAATACTAAGGTCTGCAATAACAAAGATTTTCCCCAGGTGAGACAGAAAGGCAACAACAGAGTAGATTTCTAGTCCAGCATTTTTCTATTATCCCATATGCAAAATCACATAGGCCTTCAATATATTTCCCATTTTCACCTCACACTACTTGGGAAAGGAAAATGAGTTGTTAATTACATGTTACCTACGGCTAACATTACTGAGCACTTGCTATAGCACCAATTACTTTAGGTGTGTTATTTTATTTGGTTATCTCTAGAACTCAGGTGGCTTAGCTATTATCTCTATTTTATAGCTGAGAGAGTGAAAGATTAGAAAGGGTGGATAACTTGCCAAGGGTTCTGTAGCTGTAAGGAAAAAGTAGGATTTAAAACCAAAAAGTTTAATTTCAGGGACCTAGCACTAAACCACTACTACCTGATCCTGCTTCCTTACTAAAAGACCTTTCCTAGTGGCTTAACCTTCAGGATCTTCAGACATCTAGTAGAAACCAAATTGGTACAATGGAAAATGCACAGGGCTGGAGATCAATGTCAGTGAACAAGCTAAGTCAATGCAACTGGTGCATTGCCAAGGGATGTGGGGAGGTGAGAGGCTCACCTAGGCTCTATACTGCTAGCATTGGAAACAGTGGGAAGCACAGGCTTATGCCATTGCCCTGCACGTGTTTCGTTGTCTGATCTGCAAGAACAGACAGCTGACTACCAGAGCAGGGCTCAATCAGTTGCAGGGTTTCCTTGGTCTTCAAGGATAGCTGCTATGGCTGTGCCCAGGGCTATGAAAACTTCATTACCCAGGATGCTGAGACACCTGTTTTTTTTTTGATCTGGGTATTCTCTCTAAGGAAAGAAAACATTTTATTCCTCTCACCCTTTCTCCACCCTGCCAGTGGACCTCATCCTTGCTTTGAACTGTTTCCCCTGCTTTCATTAGAAAAGAAAGAAGTTCTTCTGGATCAATATAAAAAAAACAGAGTTCTGCTTTGGCCTTGACTATACAGACCAGTTTTGCTGGTTTAACCACTGATCAGGGAGTCTGCAATTTAATTTCATTCTGTCATTTATTTCTCTCTCTATTCCACCACTTCTTCTCTCTGGCCCTGCTCCCCATCTTCCTGAAGCAGCTGGATTGTTAGAACAGTAGAATGGCCTATCAATCCTAAGATTGCCACCTGGACACTTTGGGCTCCTCCTACCTTTTGGTGAACAGGCTAAGAAGGGAGTTATAATGTTGGCTGTGGTTATTGACCTGCACTATCAAGATGAAATCAGTCTACTACTCACAGTTGAGATAAGGAGGAGTATGCGTGGAATACAGGAGATCCCTTGGGGAGTCTTAGTATTACCATGTCCTGTGATTAAGGTCAATGGGAAGCTACAACAGTCCAATCCAGGCAGGACTACAAATGACCCAGACCCTTCAGGAATGAAGGTTTGGATCACTCCACCAGGAAAAATCCACGACTACATGACCAGCTGCAGAAATGAGGATGGTAATTATCATGAGTATTTCCTCCTTCTTTTGTTAAAAACATGTTTGTGCATGTATACACTTGTATGAAGAAAAAGATATTTATTTTATCTCCTTTTTCCTTTATCATGTGACATAAGATTTTTTGACTTCCTATCAGCATTAACTTTGTGTAACAGCATTTGGATTGGGGAGTGGTGTGTTTCCATTTGTATGAAGGATAGTTGTATTATGTTAGGCATAATCATGACCTTATCATTGTCTTTATTTGGATATTATGTACAATCTCAGGAGATGTGTATAGATTCAAGTTGACGAGGGTTAGACTTATGGTTGTTACTGAATGTCAATTTGATTAGATTGAAGGATGCAAAGTATTGACCCTGGGTGTCTGTGAGGGTGTTGCCAAAGGAGATTAACATTTGAGTCAGTGGGTTGGGAAAGGCAGACCCACCTTAATCTGGCTGATCACAATCTAATCAGCTGCCTTCATGGCCAGAATAAAACGCAGGCAGAAGAACATGAAAAGACTAGACTGGCCTAGCCTTCCAGCCTACATCTTTCTCCCATGCTGGATGCTTCCTGCTCTCAACATGATCTCAAGTTCTTCAGCTTTGTGACTCAGACTGGCTTCCTTGCTCCTGAGCTTGCAGACCCTATTGTGGGACCTTGTGATTGTGTGAGTTAATACTCCTTAATAAACTCCCATACATATATATACACACATACACACACACACACACACATATATATATATATATATATATATATATATATATATATATATCCCCTATTAGTTGTGTCTCTCTAGAGAACCCTAATACAGGCCCTTACCTTTCCCATTTGTTAACAGGTAAGTGTGGGCTCTAATGAAGCTGCATTTACTGTAGACATGCCTGGCTATCATACGCTGCCTTCCTCAGGCTCTGGGTTTTGATAGTAGAGTAGGTGCCGTCATGGAGGCCGCAACCCAGACATCGTGCTGGTGTAAGGAAAGGACTAGTGGAGAAGGGTGAAACGGTCAGGGAGCAACCCTCAGGAAAGATGCCAAAGAGGAGAGGGGTCACAGAAGACCATAGAGAACACAGAAGAGCAGATTTTGTCATAAAATGTTTTCTCTTTGCTAAATTTCAGGGAAGGTGCAAGCAGGGCTTGGGTACTTAAATTATTAGCCCCACCTATTCCCTGACATCTTATATTCTCAGAACAACCAAGAACACTTCATCTTTGACAGCACTGAAAAGAATGAGGAGGAAATGTCAAGGCCTGCTTTGCTAGAGACAGGTAGTTTTGAATTCTGAAAACCACACAGACACACACACATTTGTCTTTAATGGTGCTTCAGTAGGAATTTTACTTAATAGTTCTGTAGCCTAATATGGCCTCTAGAAAACTTCCTGGAGCAGCGGAGATGCAATTCCTACCATGAGGTTAAGGAAGCAGGTTTATTCACCAAATTAGGATTCAAAACCACCTAGACAAGCTCAAACAGATGGCAGGAAGGAAAGGTAGCAGAGATAAACATCAAGTCCAGCATTTGGATCCAAAAGTTAAATTTCTCACCATACAGAATCCTTGCATCAGATCCCAGGAAACAGGCTCCAAGGTGGACAACAGCCAGCAGTTCCACACACCAGCTTGGGCTGAGCTAATGGAAGAATGTTTGTGTTTGTGAATCAGGCTGGCACAAAAGCGTTCAAGAGTAGAATCCTCTGCTGTACGGAAGACTAAAGTTAGATTCTCAGATATGTACTCACACATATTATCTACAAAGGCAGCCCAGAGTGTAGTGGAAAGGAGTTGGACAGATCTAGATTCAAAGCCAAGTCCAACTTGCTACCTTGGAGAACTTGGGCAAACTACTTCTGAGCCTCTGTTCTTGAGCTGGCCCCAAATATGCTTCCCTTGCCTGGTTGTTGTAAGTAATAAAGATAATGTATGGCCACACTTCTCAGATTAGGTTGGCAAATTCCTAGGAGTATTTGGCAGTATGATTGGGAGTATGGGAGGCCATGGCATAAACACAAGGCATGTTCCCAGTGTTTCTATTTTACTCAATGGCAAATCATTTACAACCTATTTTTACATTAAGCCAAACAGGGAGCTATTACTGAGTAGAAAGGAAAATCTGATGCCATTTTTAAAGCTCAAATGGTATAGAGTGTTCAAGACAGCAGGCAGCTTCTGCATGGTCTACGCCCTTCGTTTCTTAGAAATACACATTCACTTTCTCTGTCTTCAGAGTATGTCAGCAGAAAATTTGAGAAGCTTTGGTGTGCATCCAATACCTCACATGGGGTTTAGTACATAGTAAATATTCAATAATCAGTAAGTGTCTCTATTTGGAGTTTGTAAGATGTGATCATCCCACTGGTTCTACACTGGTCAGACCACATGTGTGTGTAGTGTTATGTCCAGTGAGAAGCATCCCTTTTAAAAAAAGAGACAGAAACAAACTAGAGTATGTCTGGACTAAAGGGTAATATAGTAAGTGGTCTGAAAACCACAGTTATCTGAGGAATGATTCTAGTAGTTGTCTCTGAGGTGTTCTTTAGCTTGGAGAAGAGAAGAGAAACAAAAGAGATTCTTCCAATATTTGAAGAGCTAACAGGAGGAAGACAGAATAAACATTCTGAATAAGCAGACCACCAACCAAGGTGAAATAAATAAGGGGAAAGATTAAACATCTGTAAAAAGAAACACTTTTTAACATTGGAACTCTGACAGTGGGTAGCCGATTATAATGCTTAAGAACTCAGGCTCTGGAGTCAGACCACTGGGTTCAAATTGTGACTTTGACTTGTAATAGCTCTATCATTTCAGGCAAGTTATGTCTCTTTGGCTCAGTTTCCTCACCTGTAAAATGATGTAATAATAAGACATTCAACATAGGATTGTGGCAAAGATGAATTAAAACATGTAAAGTGTCTAAAATAGTGCCAGATACATAGTTATTGCTTAATACCTTACTTCATGCAGAAATTGACTGGAGTTACACATTTGGAAGTCATCAGGGTACAGTGGGTACTTTAAACCAGGGATGTCAGAATGCATTCAGCTGCAAGTAGCCAAAAATCCAACTAACAATAGCTTAATGTATTAATAAAGCCATGTAATGATCTTGCATAGTTGGAATCATGGAGTTAGTTGGTTCTGAGGTTAGTCCAGAGTTCAAAGATGTCATCATGGACCCAGGTGCCTTCTGTTTTTTATTCCACTATTTTCTGCATGTTGACTTTTTACCCCCAGGCTCATTGCCTCATGGTCTCAAGATGGCTGCCACAGCCCAAACTCCATGCCCTCACCCAGCCAGGTTCAAGGAAAGAATATTAAGCAGGGAAAATAGATTTTTGCTTTGTGAGATTCTTTCTGATCATATGAAAAAATAATTCTTCTTAGAAGACCTCTAGCAAATCACTAGTGAAGGAAACTGCGATTGATATTCCTTCTTAGACCCACCATGATGTTACATCAGATCTGAGGTAGGAATCTACTGTCTCTAAAATCGACAGATCTCTATTCCTAAGAGCTGAACAAAATTTAGCTGTCACTTGTCACATTTAGGCAACATATTTAACGGACTAGGAGAAGGAAAATAGACAGTGCAAGATAATGAGAAAGCATATCTTGAAAGTTGGAGGAAAAGGAGGGGGAAGTGTTAAGGAAATGATAAAAAGAAGAAAGTTTTAAGGAGAAGAGAAAGGTCACCACACTCAAATGCTTCAGGATTGAAACTGAGAGGGTCAACTGAATTGGCGATTGATAAACTGAATAAGTGCAGTTTCAATGAGGTGGTAGGAGAGTAGGAGCCAGGGAGAACAGTCATAAAAAGCTGAATGAAGTGAGGGAGTATGACAGGGAGCGGAGATAACTCTCCGTTGCTTGACTGTAAAGGAAAGCTAGAGTGATGGGAGCTAGAAGGGAACACAGGGTCAAGAGAAAGGTAATTTTTAAGACAAAAGAATCTTGCAGTGAATTTATAGTCTATAGAGATAGAGGCAAAATAAAGGAAGATATTACAGAGTTAGAAAAGTGGGAAAGAAAGGGGATGAAGATAGGACATACAGGAAATTATAGAGTCAAGACCAAGGGCAATAGTCAGCTCTTGATAAGAATAACGACATCTTTACCTTTGAGATGTCACAGTGAGAAGGTGTCATAGAATTAGGAGAAAGGAGAAAGGACAGGCATGGAAACAAACAAATTGTATTTTAGGTTTACGGAAGATACTCAATGAAAGGCATGGGGAAAGTGCATAGCTCAAAAGAGCTTTCCATAAACAGAAAATCCAATTATTCCCTGCTCTGGACATGGAGGGAATAAGCATAAGGTCAAACTTCCCTATCTTTCTCAGGAGGGCTTAACATCAGTCCCTTAGATTCTAAGTGGAAAATGGCCATTATAGCACCAGCCAGGGATACAGAAGAACTGTTTCTCGAGAAGAGGACTCTTTGCCCAGAAAGGCATTTCCTCCATTCAGTATCAAGGGAAGAGCCCAACACTCCTCTGCTGCCCATTAAACCCTTGGCATTGCATCTAGGGGGGAGCTTCTGGAGCCCTCACCATTGACAAGTGTTCTAAGTGATAGCTTCATTGTTTCTGGTAGGTCAGGCCTCATGAGCCTTTCAATTAAAAGAGATCATTTTTCTTCCGATTCCCATACATGTTTTAGGGAAAATGCCCAGTCTGTTGGAGTCAGTACTGGCTCAACTTTCTCAGAAGGGATGCCTTCAGTCCAGTGTTCCTGTAAAATAGCCATAACTCAGATAAAATACTCTATCAGGGACCCCAAAATGAACCATCAACAGAACTGGAATCAACATGCAGTTGAAAACCAATTTTGTTGAAAATTAATATTTACATGTTGGCTTGAATGTCCTTTAGGATGGGAGGGTTTTCAGGCTATAATTTTCATCCCTTTTAAATACCGTGAATTGAAAGTGAATTAAAATACAAATGTTATCTGGGTGATAAAGTCAAAGTGATAATGATAACTTTTATTTAAGATATGTTTTATAACATTTAGATTATTTTGCCATATATTTCATCCTTCCAGCAACCCTGGGAATAGCTGATCACTGTCTTCCTTTCAAAAACAAGCAAATGAAGACTGAGAGAAGTAGTAAGATTCTCCCAAAATCCCAAAGTATCAGAATAAGGATCTGAACATAGGTATTTTTACTTATTCCTAATAGCGCCAGTTTCCTCATCTTTGAAAACTGAAGTTATGGTGATAGATGCCTCACAAATAAAGACATGCTATAATGAAGCACTTTAAAACGACCTCTTCAGTAGATTGTTGTTAGGGAAAATGTTGGAATAAGTAAAACAGAAAATTGTTGAGAATTTTTAGCAGGGAGCCAGTAGGGAGCCATGTGTAGAAAGCACATGGGTCAAGTCTCTTGGTTGCAAGGAATATAAACTGATTCTGGCTAAGTGAAGCAGTGAAGAAAATGTTGGTCTGGGCATTGAGTGGTTCCCAGACTAAGTGGAGAGGCTGGAGAGCGTGGTTTGAGCAAGGGGCAGGAGCTGAGGGAAGCTAAGTAGTCATGTCCACAGCCAAGGGTGCATCACAGAAAGTCTGTCTAGACACTGGACACAGCCTCTGCCCACTGCTGGCCCTTGGATGACTGACCTGGATCACCCAATTGAATTCCCAATATCAGTTGATTAGATGTACAATCAGGTTGGGAATATCTAATTGTCCACCATGTCTACACACCAGCTTCCAGAGGCAAACAAAACAAGTATCTATGGAGCCTCTTCCTCTTCCATAGACTTACACAGAGCAAATTCACCAAATATGAAAAGGTGCTTCAGATTCTGAGCAGTAAACAAAATGGTAAGTCCTTATGGCAGGTGATCTTATTAAATTGTATGTTCTTTATAATCTTTTCTTTTTCTATAGAATTCTTTTAGCATTTCCTCAGCATATCTATAAATGCTAGATAGATAGCATTTATCTCTATCTGGTGGGCTCCTCAGATTGGAATATATTCATGTCATGACATGGAATCCCATTCTCCTGTCTGTGCTTTAGGCAATTCTCCTCTTTCTGAAAATACCCCATATTTGATTCACAACTCTGCAACTCTCCAAATCCTATTTATGGAGAATGAAGAGCCTGGAATGTTAATGGAATATTGTTGAATGTAGGTCTATCCCCTCCCAAGAACCTTCCCTAATGGATCTAGTCCTCACTAATATCCCAGTTCCCCCTCCCTCAAAACAAGGCAAGGCACATCATCTAGTTCACAGAGCCAATGACTTGGCCACCTAGGTTGCTGGTTCATTAATCAATTGATGGACATGGTAATATGGAGAGATGACCAAGAATCAAGTTCTGGTATACCATCAGCTTGATGTACTTCTGTGGGCAAATCACCATTATTTTAAGCTGCCACGTTTTAAGAAACAGGATAGATTAGACTCATGTTTTCCAACTTGGGTTTGATTAGAATCACTTGAGGGTGGGGGACTCAATAAATTTAAATTTCCAGGTTCCAACATAAACCTTCTAAACAAGGATCTTTTTTGCTTTGTTTTATTTTTTAGTTTTGCTTTTAGCTCACCAAATTATTCTGATAATAAGCCAGGTTTGGGACCCCCAAACTGAAAGATTTCTTGGGCCTCTGAGCTTTAGGTAGTGGTTAAATAGTAGTGACCAGCAGTTAAGGATTCCATCTCTGGGGTCAGAAAGCATCTGATTCTGATTCTGGCTGTGTAACTCTCTGGCTCTGAAACTACTCAACATCTCTAAGCACTTGTTTCCTCATTTCAAAACTGGGAATACACCTACCCCATGAGATTTTTGCAACAATTAAATGAGATAAAGCATTGGATGCGCTGGGCCCCAATGTCTGGCCCATGAACAATACCCAGTAATTTTAAGTGTATTATTATGAGGACAAAGAGAGGAGAGCTAACGCATCCGGCTGGTGAGCGTGTGTTGGGGGAGGCTCAAGGAAAGCTGGTGGAAACATGACTTTCTTTTTTTCTGTTTTTGTACTTGATTTAACTGTATAAAAATATAACCGATGAACTTAAAATGTTCAGGATGTTGGCGTTTTTCCCCCTTTTTTTGGCTGCTGCTTCTCAGAAGATGTGTTCCCAATGAGGAACCATCTCAGCGGCCCTAACCAGTAACTGACTCGCTGCTGTGTCTTGGCTCAGGTCTGAATGTGGTCCATAGTAAGCTGCTCTGCCTTAGTGACTCAGCATAGTAGGCCCTTTTTAATTTCTCTCTCATTCCCCAGCCAAGAAACGCTCCCACCTCTCTCTGCCGTATGCTACTGAGATTGCATTTTGTACCATCTACTGGGAGATAACACAGTTAAATTGATGCTAGGAACCTTATAAGGGTATAAACACTTCTTTGCAGGATGGACGTCATAATAGCAAATCAAGGGCAAGTGCCAATAATAGATTTCCTTGGGTTTCTTTTTTTTCTCTGCACATTCTTCATGGCTCTTTGTGGGGGACTGAAATGACATGGCAGCCTTGAAATAGTCCAGGGAGTCAGACTGAGGAAGGAGTCTTGAACAGGCAGGCAAACCAAATACAGCCCACACCTTCTCAGCCCAAACTTGTCTCTTGGGCCTTTTTTTGTGGCCCTTAGTTGGAGCAGCAGAAAGATGTCTTTTGTGTCGGGCAGCTCTGCCTGATCTGGGACAAGCTACCTACTTGAGCCTCCTGTTGCTTGTCTTTATGATGAGTGAGAGTGTCATGATAAAACGAGACAGTATTTTAAAGCTACCTGAACACAGTAGTACCGGACATTCAGAATGTGTTAGCCCCTTCTGCATTCTTTCTGTCCTAAAGATGCCCCAAGTTTGCAGAATCAGTACATTTCAAATGTGCAGCTACCACAAAGAAGAGATTCTAGATTGTTCCAACAGGAGCAAATTCACTTCCCCACAAAGAGTCTTGAGATAGGCTGTATGGTGTAGTAAAAAACATACTTGGCTCAGAGTCAGACTCAAACTCTAGTCCTGTTTTGTAACTTACCATCTTTTTATCCTTGAACACATTATTCAGAGTTTCTACATTTGCTGAGGACTGCCTATGTGCCAAACACTGTATCGAATGCTTAACATGGCTTATTTTACTTAATCTTGCAATGATCCATACAGAGTAGAAATTACTATCCTCACTGTACAGAAAATGAAACTGAAGAGCAGAGACATCTGTTAACTTGCAGAAGGTCACATCAGCAATAGAGAGTGAAGCTCCCATTTGAACCCAGTTCTGCCAAACCCTGGAGACCATGTTACTAATCACCATGGCACCTGGCTCCCACTTGTTATTTCTGAGCTCATTTTCCCCATCTGAAAAAAAAAGGGATAATAACCCATGCCTACCTTCCAGGATTTATAGAGAGGAGCATATGAAACCATGGATCGAAGGGGCTTTATACATTAAAAGAACACTTTAATGTAAAAAAATTTACTTATTATCACAAGAGCTGTAATGGTCTCTTTGGTCCCTTGAAAACAATCCTTATCCCAAGAGAAATCAGAACTGTAAGGCTGATGGTTCTTGCCTGTACCCAGCAATATGAGACTGAGAACAAGGTGGCTTTTGCAGATACACGATCCTATATTGAGTAGGGTAGAGTACACACTAAATCTGTATTTATACTTGGGAAACCACGCTGTACTTAAATTAGCATTTGAAGAATAAAAGCTTCTCTGAGATAGGCTGCCCTTCTAAGCAACACAGACTAACATTTCTATCACTACAGATAACAGTATTTTGAAAGCAGTTGCTGGATGCCTTGAATTCATCCTAAAACCTTATCCACTCTTCTCCAATCACACCTCCCAACCTCACACCCCTGGTAGCCAGCATCCATCTTAAATGGAAGCTCTTTTCCAACATGTATGGCCCAAATAAGCTATAAATAATAAGGGCCATCACAGATTTTTTTCAAGATCTTCTAGTTTATTCAACGGTATGTTACACAGAAGTCCACAACATTAGTCACAAAAGGGTCCCAGAGGGGTTTAATTAATCAGAGATGCCCAAAGCATCATCACACTGGCAAAGAAATCAATTTTCCAAATTCAGGAAATCTACAGAAATAGCATCCAACCTTGGCCCTGAGCTTTGTCCTAATTTACTAAGGTCATTTCTTCTACTGCCTAGTGACCCCAAAATTCCACCTGGCCGCTTTTTGGGCTTTGCACAGATCAGCATTTGCTCTGGGGAGTCATCCTTGCCTGGCCTTTTTTTTCCCCAGACACACCCACATGCATACTAACACACACACACAAACACACACACACACACACACACACACACACACTGTGCACTCCACAAATTCCCATGGCAACCAAAGAAGGGAGAAAAATCAAAAGGCAGTGCAGAAACTGCAGAAGAGCTCTCTGACTCAGTTTCCTGATTCTTCCCAGATCTAGATCTCTCCCAGCCATTAGATTTCTGTAGGCCTGAAAGCATTCTAGACATTTAATTGACAGATGAAGGGTGATTTATTTGAGTTGAGAATAATTAACCAAATAATTGAGGCTCACAGTGAATAATTAAGAGAGATGCTCATTTTAAAACAGCCATGTGGCCACCAGAGTAAACAGAAGCCACTTCTGAGTTTTGATCCAAAAATCACCTTTGCCCAATAAAATGGTATAGATGTGAGAAGCAAAAAAAGAAGAGAGAAAATGGGGGAAAATATAAATATTAAGTATTTTTCTCACTTCCTGAATAGCTGTTATTGGAGCTGAATAAATAAAGTACACCCATACAATGGAAAATTGTGCAGTCTGTAAAGAAAGAGAGTTCTAGGTACTGTCAGGGAGAAAATGGGTAAGATACACTATTATGAAAAAAGGATTTCAGAGCCACACTATTGTATTAGTCCACTTCAGTAAAAATAATTATATGTAGAAAAAGCATGCTTTTACTTATATTAGCAAACACATATAGAAAAAATGTTGAAAGCATATAAACTAAATGACTTCCAGTGGTTATGTCTGCGGAATAAGATTATGGAGAAGTCATTTGTTTTTGTAAAGTTTCTTTTTTAAGAGTGAGAAACTCCTACATTTATAATCATAAAAAAGATAAAGCCAAGTAAAAGTGTCTTCCTCTGATCTATGGGGACTGATAGAATTGAAATTTGGAGGACCCCTGTAATGACATCTACAATAGTCTGCACTGGGGCCTTCATCTCCCTGTATAAGCAGTTATATCTGGAAACCCAGACATGCCATATTCTAGCCACATCTCCTTTCTTCTATTTTTGAAAAACCAAAAAAACCACAGTGACTTACGTTCATCATTTCTAGTCTAGCACTGGCCAAGTGGGTGGGTGGCAGAGTTCCAGAACCTGATGGATGACAAGACTTTGGATGGCCAAAATATTAAAGACCTATCCTTCGTCTTCTCATTTTGTGGTATTTTTCTCCCCTTTTGTGCTGGCAAAACACATGTATAGAGTTGTAATAATGAGCCATCCATCATCAGGCTGTAACATTGCCAAGGACCAGTCCTTCTGTCCAGAATGGACTCTGGGCACTTCTCAAAAGAGAACGGCATCTGAGACATATGAGATATTTTGACTGAGAAGAAATGTGAGGGGGAACACTTGATCTCAGGTTTTTTGTTAACTCAATTTCTTGGCACAACTTCTGATTAAAGAATGAAAGCCTCCCTCTTCTTTGGACAGCCAAGAAGCTATTTAAATGTTTAAAGAAATTACTTAAATGGATTTAAAATATGACAACAAGGAGCCATATTGCATGTTAAAATCTTTTGTTGTGAACACCTTTTGGTGAATCTACAAAAAACACAAGAACCCCCTTTCTCTGAACTCCACCATATCTCCTTTGGGCTTCCATGTTTGCCCCTTTTGACTGTCTCACAGCCTCCTGGCCAAGTTTTACAGAGGATGGGCACCTGACCCACCAGGGACAATCAGATTTTCCTAGGAATTTGTCATGGGAATTCAGATTCAGCAAGTTAGTTTTTGAGGCTAGAGTGAACAAGTACAAAACTCAAGAGCTGTAGGCACATCATGTACAGCAACTGGCAAAGTAAGCCAATCTTCAGAAAGAATGAGAACACAGCAGATACCCAGAGAGATGAGATATCACAGTAAGATACCATAGGGCCCCAGACATAGACACACTGCCTGGCTATGTCTTAGTCCAGAGTTCTTTAAGAGCTCCCTCCCCTGCCATGTGTCCCTAAGATACAGTCCCCATTTTGCTTACACCTGTTTAAGCAGGCCTCTCTTACCAGAAACCAAAAGAATCTTGGCTAAGGCAAAATGTGACAAAACTGTGATATCTGAATAAATTCTGTGCATCAATGTAGATACCTTCAGGGACTAAACACTCAGTATTGCTCTTCATAAAGCCAATTTGAAACTTCTGTCTGAGAATGGCTTTCAAAATCAGTATCTGGGCCTATCCCATTATTAATTATTATTATATGATTTATTACTACAGTTAGTGGATATTTACCCTGTCATGCCCTGCAGTAAGAACTTTACCTGCACTATCTTATTAATTTCCACAGTCACCAGAGAGGTAGGTTCTATTATTATCCCCATCTTACAGGTGACAAAACTGAGACCCGGTGATGCAGAGCAATTTGCCAAGGCCATACAGTAAGCAATAGCAACCACATTCAGAATCTAGGTCTGTGTGGCTTAGGCCATGAACTATAAATCTCTATGCTGATCTGACTTACATCTTTTTTACTGAAAGTTGTCATTATAGGCTTAACTGATTATAACAGATATGAACCAACATGACACCTTTTAAAAAATCATACCCATGCTCTGTTCTCACTCATAAGTGGGAGTTGAACAATGAGAACACATGGACACAGGGAGGGGAACATCATACACTGGGGCCTATCAGGGGTTGGGGGAACAATGGGAGGGACAGCATTAGGACAACTACCTAATGTATGTGGGACTTAAAACCTAGATGACGGGTTGAAGGCTGCAGCAAACCACTATGACACATGTATACCTATGTAACAAACCTGCATGTTCTGCAAATGTTTCCCAGACTTAAAGTATAATAAAAAGAAAAATCATAACCATGCTCCAAGGTCTGAGATTTGTTACCACTGGTACAAGTCAAAATAATGTGCCCATGGTGTAGCCACTGTAGGAAACAGTATGGCAGCCCCTCAAAAATTAAACATAGAATTGTCATATGATTTATCAGTTTGCCTTTTGGTTATATATACAAAAGAGTTGAAAACAGAGACTTGAACAGAGATTTGTATACTGGCGTTTAAGCAGAATTATTCACAATAATCAAAAGATGGAAACAACTCAAATGTCTGTCAATGGATGAATGGAAAAGCACAATGTGGTACTTACCTGCAATGGAATATAAGAAAAAAAGATTCTAACACATGCCACAATATGGATGAACCTTGAGGACCAACTGCCAAGCAAAATAAACTAAAGGACAAATATTATATTATTCCACTTATATGACGTATCTGGAGTAGTCAAATACATAGAGATAGAACATAGAATGGTGGTTGCCAGGGGCTGTGGAGAGGGGTAAATGGAAAGTTATTGCCTAATGGGTTCAGGATTTCAGTTTGGGAAATTTTTTAAGTTCTGGAGGTAGATGGTGGTAATTGTTGTACAACAATGGGAATGTACTTAATGCTACTGAACTATATACCTTAAAATGGTAAATTTGATGTTGTGTCTATTACCACAATAAAAAAAAATGTACCACACACTTCGGCCAATATTGGAGCTTCAGGATAGTAGTGTTGAACAAAATTCATTCAATCCAATTCCAAGGCTATTCATTTAGTGTCTATTGTGTTTAGGCCCACTAGAGGTTATTCAAAGAAGTGCAGAGTCAACGAGACCTGTGTAATTCTCAAGAAGCTCACACTCTAGAGAAATCTCAGAAAGTACATGAACACAAGACAAAGCATGATTAAAACCATAAATAAGAAACAAATGAACACCTTAGAGGATTGAGAAATCAAGGAAAACATTATTGTAGATTTGACATTTGAGGTGAGCTTTTGGGTACTGGTAACATTGCATTAGGAAAAGAGCATGCTAAGCAGAGAGAATACGGGTTAAGGCTGTGAGCCAATTGGAGGAATAGCAAGTGTAAGATGCGATAAAAATCAGAGCAAAAAAGATAACATTGAACATTTATTTGAAAGTTATGATCTGCCAGGCACGGCATTTTACACGTATCTCATTTAATCTTCACAGTAGTCTTAGATAATATTACAGAAGACACTGGTTGCCTCCCCAACAGCTTGTTTTTCTCCTCCTCCTTTGCCACCAAGCCCTGATTCAGTTTTGGCTATTTCCCCTGGACAGACCTCTCCTGTCCTGGTAGAAGAGAACCTCCTCAGTTCCAGGAGATGTCTTTATTCATGAAAATCTGTAGTAGTAATTCCAGTCCTGCTGGCATAGATTGTTTGAGCTAAGGGCAGGTTGAGATTTGACCAAAAAAGAAATTATCCCCCTTCCCACTTAAATGTCAGCCAGAGGACTTGTGGAAAGGCTTTATTCCCTGATTTAAAAAAAAAAAAAAAACAATAACTTCACAAAAAGAATGACCCCTCTTTCTGCCTTTTGGTGCATCTGTTTGAGAACGTGAAGCCTGCAGCTGCAGTAGCCTTCTTAGGACCATAATCATATGACTCTAAAGATGAAACTAACTCGCTAAAGATGAGAGTAGAGAAAGGTGAAGGGAAGCTGCTGACTTTAAGCCTCAGAGTTAATCAACCCTGAAACCACTTTCCTCTCTATTTCTTCTTATTTAATATTATATATGTATACAACATTTAAGCCACTTTAAGTTGGTTCTTCTATTAATTGCAGGCAAAATTTTACATATGAGTTTCCAAGTAGGTAGGGGATACATTGCCTACAAGTTAATGGTCAATGTATCTGGGTTAGAAGAATACTGAGCAGGGGTGTGGGTGGGGACAGGAGTTAGAGCAGTAACTTGGAAGCTCAAAAAACAGGGAGAAGAGGGTAGGGGCAAATTGGTGGGTGAAGGGGGACAATTCTCTGGCTATGTGAGTAGTTCAGGAATGCAAAGCATCAGTTGCATTATATTAGAGTCACACCTCAGTTATCTACACCCTGGGGGAGGGAAAGTGACGGTGTTTCCGTGGTGACTCAGCCCTTCCCCTCAAAAACGCAAGGAAACATCAAGTGTGTCCTTGTAGGCAACCTTCCCTCTGCCACGGCTGTGTTTATATAGGGCAGTGCTTGGAAGGCCTCGCTCTTCCTTTACGCTTGACTTGTCCCAATGTCTCCCACCTCCTCAACTCTCATGGTGTGGGGGACCAAATGTCATGCCAACCCTCTCCCTCTGCCTCCCACACATTTCCAAGCCTTCGATACAGCCACCAAGGTGGAGTGACCTCCCTCACCAGTATTTTTACCACCTATTGAGAGAAGACTAAAATTGTCTTATATAAAAATATAGCTCCTTGTGCTGGGGGAGGACAGACAAAGGTTCTAACACGAGGCAGCCAAGGGAGTAAGATAAACTTATATTTGCATTCCAGCTCAGAGGCCATGAGCCACATGACCTTGGGCAAGTCACTTGGCTTTCCTGAAAGTCAGCGTTACTGTCTGAGGAATGGGAGTAACATCACCTGTTGTGCTTACATCAAGGAGCTAATGTGACGATTTTTTTTAAAGAAGATAATCACTCCCAAATACAGCTGTTATGCCATCCAGGGAACTGGACTTTGGCTAGGATTAAACAAAAATATTCACGTGGGTCAGAAGGGAAAAGGCCAGAAACAAGAATTTAGTACACTCAAACTGGGTGGATCCCTAAAAGGAGTCTGAGAAAATAGAGGGGCACATACTCCCTGGGAAAGGAGAGGGTATATCTAATTCTCTGAATTTCTCCTGCAAGTCCTGGGGCTGAGCATTATCTCATTCAACTCTTCCATCAGCATTGTGAGAAGGGCATTTTCATCTCCATTTTATAAATGAGAAAAGTCACACCAAGAAAGCAAAGGTACTAGTTGAAGATTGATTCTGGCCTCCTCACAACTCAGGTTATGAGGTTTTTTGTTTTGTTTTGTTTTGTTTTTCTGGAAGGTTTGAAAGTTTCTTAAGCCCCTTTTGGCTCCTTAAGTGGAATGAAAGATAACACGACCTTGGAAAGTAATATCTTAGCATTATGAGAATTTTCATACCTATGGTGGTAGCCCTATTCTAAGCAGCGGGTTCTAGAGCATAAGTAGAAATAGTGCTAAAAGTGACTGAAATGTAGATGTTCTATAAATAGTGATGAATGATGAATAAAAGAAACCCACATTACAGTTCAAGCAGCTTTCTAACTGCCTAGCCTTGGACAAGTTATTGAAAAGATACAAGCTTCATTTCAACTGAAAAATGAGAGTTGACTTTTGTCTCCCTTATGGCTGTCTAATGGGGTCTGGGTTATAGTCATAGGGTGAGAACAATCAATTTTGAGGGGTAAGTCAGGACCACAGCTGGAAAATGGAGCAATCACTGGGTGTATCAGGAGACCTTGGGTCCTCAGTCGTCTCATTTGCAAAATGGAAGATTATACTAATCCTTGGTTTTCTTTTTTTGTTGTTGTTCTTAGGCAGCAGCTGAAAGGCATTGCTACCTGGAATCTGACATGGAGCTCCAAACTATTAGGTAAGTAAGGATGCTGCACTGATGCAAACGGCACAGGAATACAGAGCTCTTCCAACGGGACCAAAGCCATGCTGCCTTTCCATCTCTCCTACCAAGGCCACTTTGTAAGATATGGGACCCCATGATCTCTGTGCTGTGTCCCAGACTTGGCTTCTTTGCTAAGGGAAAGATAGATTTCCTGGGCACTTCCAATGAACCTTTCTGTGTGCTTTCCATACCATAACTCCCTATCCTCACAACAACCCTATGCAATAGGTATTATTATTAACCCTTTTTTGCAGAAGAAACTGAGGCACAAAGAGCTTGATTAACACACCCAAGAATGATGACTTCTCACAATGAGTGCCTCCTTCCAGAATGACATGAGATTTCACATCCTCAGTGATATCTAGTCTCCTAACCCAAAGAGAACTAAAATCAAGCAGAGAATAGCATCTTGATTTTGAAGGCAATGTCAGTTACAGGTGAAATGTTGTTTTTCAGAAAAGCTTTTCCGTAATAGTCCTTTTTGAGAGCTAAGCAGAGTTGGTTACATGGCCTTGGTGTCTGGGTAGCAAAGGGAAATGTCTAGAAAAATTCATGAAGTCACATGCTCATGACATCAAATGTGTCAGAACTCTGCCATGTGGACTGACACAAAGGATCTATGTGTGCATTTGGGGGGAAAATGACTTTTCTGGTGGCTCTAATGAGTGTGGACGTGTCAGAAGCCTGGACCATACCCTTGTCTTAATGTGTGAGCTTGGATAAATGAGTGTCTGTGTGCCTCCCAGAAGTGGTGAGAAAAGAAACAAAGCTGTTACTGCACAAATGAACAGCCCAAGTTTTTGTTAATGCTATGCAATACACAGAGACTTACTTAGAAATACATGTTCCAAGCATAAGGATTCTGCTCTCAGGAAGCAGCCCAGTGTCTTTCCATTATACTCTGAGGACAGCATTTTTGTGGCAGAAAATATGACTGATTGTTCATTCTGGTGTTATTCTTCAGCTACCTACCATGTGCCAAGCATTTGTTCAAACCTCACTCAATATTCACTGAGGCTTTCAGGAGTAGTTTCTTAACCAAGAAATGTTTGTTGAATGCTTATCATATGGCAGATATAGTGAGAGTCTTTCCCTACTGCCTTCTTTTATCCAATCAAAAACTATTTGTTGAGTTCCTGTTGTATGTTCAACTTCTAAATATTCACTCCATAGAGATTTATTAGGCGTCTACTATGTGGTAGATATTGCACCTTAGGGCTGGAGACACACATGATTCAGACAGTGTCCCCTTTTTCTGATAACTCGAAGCACATTGTCTTTGCTTTCTATAAGTCCACTTGTCCCATGGCCGATAGCCACCACAAAGCAAAACTTCAACAGTAATATTAATACCTTGGATTCTTGGGAAATCCTCCATGCATAAATACATATCTGTAAAGCTATCAACTTTAAGCAGAAATTAATACAACTCTGATTTTGTCTACCTTAGAGACTAAAGGCATATTTGTCTCATGAATGCTTGCCTCCCTATTATAAAGGAACTAAAAAATGAGAAATGGATTGATGTTGCTATAAAAACCAAAACAGAGAAAGGAATAAGGAAGAATTGGAAAGGCCCGTTGACGTAATTTCTCCATCAATATTCATGGTTAAATTGACCAGATTGCTGTAGCATAATTTTAAGAGTTTGCTGTTTGGGGTTTAGTCTGTATGTGTTCAGGGTGTGCAATTCCAAGAACAGCTGTGACTTGACTTCAGAAGTATATATATTTATATATTTCCATCATCGACTTCTCCATCACCATCAAATGTCAGTTCTCTTCCATGAAGGCAGTGGGGCCCATGTGATTTGCTGAGCCCACAATTATTCATCCTTCCTGATGTCGAAGCCAGGCTTTTGACAGCCCACATCCAAAGTCCACAAAGCTGCTGTTTCCGAGGTAGAAAAAGATGAGGCTTATCAAGGTCAGCTAGAGCTAGTATCTCTGAGTTGAAGCCACCAGAATGAAAGAGCATCTACTTCCCCTTTTGAGGATACCCTTGATGTCAAGACCCACCATTCATCATTTCCAAATGTGGAAACTTGGCATTTGTTTCAGAAAATGCCAAATGTGTTTTCCTTGCATATCTGCTGGCACATCAGTGATCTGTCCTTAGTTAGATCTCTTTAAAAAAGGAAAGACGCAAGCAAGCAAGCAGATCTTTCTCTTTCTTGCTAGATGATCTTGGATAACTTACTTAACTGTCTGAGCCTCAATAAATGTATATAAACAACAGAAGCATTAATACTGAACAGAATTACTATGATGATTAAATACAGCATCTGGCACAGTAGGTAACAATACAATTACAAATACTATTATTAATACTATTTATTGGGTGCTTATAATGTGACCTTTAGCCATATATGCTAGTCCTTTCTTGTCTGAACTATGTTAACTTTCTAAAAAATGTAACATTCTTATCTGTACAAGCCTAATTATATTTTACATGTTTGTCTTATTGCAGTGGTTCTCAATCTTGAGCATGCATCAGAATTTCCTGGAGAGCTTCTTAAAACATCAATTGCTGGGTCCCAGTCCTAGTGTTTTTGATTAAGTATTAATAGGTCCAATTTAGAAACTGAGAATTTGCACTTCTAACAATTTCATAGTTGTTTCTGATGCTAATGGTTCAGGGCCACACTTTGAGAACCCCTACTCTAAGGATTAAATTCATTGAGCATATTTAACACACATTTATCGAGTGCCTATTATGTACTAGGAATTGTTTTAAGTATGAAAGAAAAAGCAGTGAACAAGATAAATCCCCTGCCTTCATGAAGCTTACATTCTAGTGGTGGTGATAGATAATAAGTAAATCTGTAAATAAACAATAACATTTCAGATTATGCTAAGTTCTTTGAAGAAAACAAAGCAGGTTAAGGAAATAGTGAGTGACAATCTCACTGAGAAAGATTATTTTGGATTCGGCAGTAGTTAGGGAAGGCATCTCTGAGGAGGTCGTATCTGATCAAAATGATAAAAAGAGAAGACATTTGATTTCAGGGAAGAGCACTCCAAGAGGAAAGAATAACAAGTGCAAAGATCCCTAGGGGGGAAAAACACATAATTTGACTTGCATTGTTTGAAGAACATTCCAACTACAGAGTAGAACAGGAAAGGAAGCAGGTGGTAAGTTAGGTGACTGCTGAGGTCTTGGAGGTGAAGGATGATAAAGGTGTGACCTGAGGTAGTGGCAGAGAAGGTGCTGAGCAGTGATCAGATTCACATTGTACTTTAAAAGTCAAGCTGACAGGACTTGCTGTTGGGTTAGAGGTAAGGCGAGGGAAAGAAGAAGATCAAGAATGGATCCTGGGATTTTAGGCCTGACTTAGTAAACTAAGATAATATCTAAGAAAGTATTTGGTACATAATAAGGGTTCAATACTCATCTGTGTATTTTGGGATTTGAAAATTTTCAGTTTAGAAATTCTAATGATGCTCCAAATGGTCACACGACCCATGCCCTGCACAACTGAAGGGCACTATTATATAGACTATGATATGAATGGAGTTATGTAAAGAGGTTCTCTTGGGAAAGGTTTGACTTTCACAACTCTCTGACTCTGTGTCAATATTATCCTTAGATTTCTTTTCATCTTTCTTCAGCCAAATATCACTCCAAAAAACTGAGTTGAGCATTTATCATGAAAGCCACTGTGCCAGAGGCTGAGCATGTGTCAGTAATTTGGGAGTATTTTAGAACTCAAAGACTTACATTTGGAGTATGAGCTTATACCAAGAAAGAGAGGCATCATGTCATCAGTGAACAATATTAACGTTGAAGGCTTCTTTCTTGGCATTTCCCCAAGATTTCTTGCCCAAGAATGTTGGGCCAGTTGCACCCCCTTGATTATGGGGGTAGCATTAGAATGCTCGTGATATGTAACCTAGTCAAGTACCAGCAGCCTGGATGCCCACCCCCTCTTGAGCTGGCAAGCTTGACACTGCACCAGCAGAGATGGAGATGCATGCATTCTGTGGGAGCAATCACATCTGGACCCTAGATCTCTCCAAATATCATCAAGAAAGAAATATGACTCATGGAAATTCAGTTGTATTTTTTAAGAAGTTTATTCTTGTTGATTATAGCTTAGGAGATTCAGTTTGTGTTTTTCATGCATCAAAATTATAAAGAAAGCAAGTTTGTCACCACCAGCTTCCTTAGCCCACATTGCTCTCTGTGCCTGCTTATTGAATTTACTCTTGGATGCCCACATGGGCATCTGCATCAGTTCCCCATTCCTCTGCCCCCTGATATTACCCAGTTGCCCATGCTCCAGATCTGAATTTAGCAACTGCATCAGCAGTTATTCATTCAGAAAGTATTATAGATCATTATAATACATATAGTGTTTCACACAGCACCCGCACTGGGTTACTGCGCTAGTCTATAAAAACCAGTATTTATTGAGTCCTTATTATTTGTCAGGCAATGTGCCAACTGCTTTCAGTAAACTATCTCATTTAATCCTCATGGTAATCCTATAGTTTTAGTACTATTATTATCTCCACGTACAAATGAGGAGCCTGGGAAGAGGTAAAATAATGCCTAAGAATACCTAGGAAGCTTATAGCAGGATGGGATACAAACCCAGACCTTTCTGATTCACAGCCCATGCTCTACTTTTTTTCTTTTTTTTTTTTGAGACAGAGTCTCACTCTGTCACCCAGGCTGAAGTCAGTGTCATGATCTTGGCTCACTGCAACCTTCGCCTCCTGGGTTAAAGCAATTCTTCTGCCTCAGCCTCCTACGTAGCTAGGACTACAGGCGCGTACTACCACACCTGGCTAGTTTTTTGTATCTTTAGTAGATACAGGGTTTCACCATATTGACCAGGCTGGTCTCGAACTCCTGACCTCGTGATCCGCCCACCTCAGCCTCCCAAAGTGCTGGGATTACAGGCATGAGCCACTGCGCCTGGCCAAACCCATGCTCTTAAACACTACCGTGCTGCCTTGCAAGACAGGAGCAAACTAACATTTATGAAACATCTATCATATGCCATGCCCTTTACAAATACCATCTCACTTGATCCTTGCAGTACCTCTCCAAGATGGATATTATTACCACGTATATGGAAACAACAGTCTCAGAAAGGTTAAGAATCTTACATGAGATGCACAATGACTTTACCACTGACTGAGCCAGGATATAAAACCAGGTTTCCTGGATGTCAATGCCCATGGGCTTTCCATAGCACCAAACAGCCAAGCTTCATAGCTTCATCACGGAGCTGTGGTTTCTGAGGGGTTCTCTGAAGGTTGGGTAGGATTTCAACAGGTGGAGATAGAGGGACTGTCTCTGAATACAAATAACAGCATGAGTAGGCAGGGCACAGTGTCTCATGCCTGTAATCTCAGCACTCTGGGAGGCCAAGGCCAGCAGATCACCTGAGGTTAGGAGTTCGAGATCAACCTAGCCAACATGATAAAACCCCATTTCTACTAAAAATAGAAAAATTATCCAGGCATGGTGGCATGCTCCTGTAATTCCAGCTATTTGGGAGGCTGAGGCATGCGAATTGCTTGAACCCAGGAGAAGGAGGTTTCAGTAAGCCAAGATTATGCCACTGCACCCCAGCCTGGGTGACAGAGGGAGACTTCATTTCAGAAAACAAACAAAAAACAGCATGAGTAGACATAGCAGCCAAAGCATGAATCCCTTTGCTAGGATACAGAAGGGACTCTTTCTTGGGCACGTAGGAACAATCAATGGTTTTATTTCTCAGGAGTGCTAAACCAAGAAGAGGACACCCTCACTTTCTCTACCTCTATACACCTCGTCTCCCCTCACCCTCTGAAATTCTTCAGTGACTTTTGATGGTACAGTGCTTGCATGATGTGTTTCCTGTCTGCTTCTCTTTCTTCATGGAATTTGTTTACTCACTCTACTCCAGCCCCACTGACTTCCTTCTCATCTTCCTTTTATCTTTTGCCCTGTAGGCCCTCTTGCATTTGTTCTTTGCTGTGCCAGTAACTTCCTTTTTCCTCATCTTCCCACAACAGGGTTTATCTCAAGCATCACGTCTTCTGAGAGGCCTTCTCTGACCATATGTCACTATGATATGTCATTATGACTTTCTGCTTAAGTGTTTCCTGAATAAAGAGGTCCATACATTCTTGCTCATGTTTGCAATTTAAGAGAAAAAAAAATACAGTTTTCTGTTATAGGCCTTTTCCCAAAGTTGGCTTATCTGCAGATAGATCAGTGCTGCCCAAGTACTGGAATCAGCATTCAGCTGAATCTTCAGACACGTTCAAAGCAGCTTCTTGACATATGAAGTGTGAAACTGAGAGCAATTTTGGTGAAAATCAAAAATCAAGTAACAAATTCCATTAGAGGAAAGTGATTTTAAGAGTTCAGGCTATAAAATCTTGTCTTGACAGATTAGAAAGACAAAAGAACTCTGCCCTTTAACCTAGAATATTTGTCCTGCTGCCCTGAAATCATAGCCAAACATCCCAATGGTTTGGAACAGCCCACAGAACTCCCATAAGGACAGAATTCATGAATCCTTTTGCTAGGATACAGAAGGGTCTCTTTCCTGCATGTGGTTCACACTGCAACACACTCTAGCATTCTCTGGACCTGAATTCTTTCACTTATTATAAGCCTCTTACTTATTTTTGGATTACAGGGGGTAGGGGGACATTTTCTAGTCAAAAAACAAACAACAAAAAAACACAGAGAGAGAAAGAGAGAGAGAGATTACCATTGGCCAAATTTCTCAAGGTTATATTATTTTTCTGTGAAATGCAATACAATATCAAGCCTCTTTCATTTGAAAGTGATTGAGACCCAACTAAAAATGACCTCAGCAAAAAAAAAAAAAGAATTTATTGACTTGTATAATTCAGAGGTGCACAAATATTTTGGTTCCAAAATCCCTTTACACTCTTAAAAATTACTGATGATCCCCCAAAGACTTTTTGTCTGTATGGGTTATATTGATCAATATTTACCATATTAGAAATTCATACTGATAATAATTTCTAAATACTTATCATTTTAAAATAACAACTATACACCCACTATGTGCTTCTAGAATAGCATATCTTATTTTTAAAGTAGCTATATATTCCAAAATAAAAATATATCATCAGAATAATGCTATCATTTTACTTTTTTATAAATCTCTTTAATGTCTAGCTTAATAGAAGACATCTACATTCTTCTATCTGCTTCTACATTCCATCAACTGCTCTGTCACATACAACTTAGCCTGTAAAGTTCCACTGTACACTCGTGAGGGGAATGACAGTGAAAAATACAAATAACATCTGATTATTGTGAAAATAATTTTAACCTTTTAGACACCTAAGAGACTCTCAGGGATCCCCAGGGTTTCTCAGACAACACCCTTTAGTTACATGCTAGTGTGAAATGTTCAGAGACAGATCTGGGTTCAGGCATAACTGAATCCAAGGGCTTAGGAGATATGATCAAGCATCTATCTGTATCTTTTGGCTTTGCTTTGCTCTGAGTTGGCTTTGTTCCTAGGCCAATTCTCTCCCATCAGCAGCAAACATGGCCATTCACAGCCCAGGCTTACATCTGAGTAAATTAGTAAACCTGTGGTAAATGCCACCTCTTTTCTAAGAGTGCCAACCCAAGCCCTAAGTCTGACTCTCATTGGACCAGCTTGAGTCATGTCCATATCCTCCAAGCACAATGTCACAATGGACAGGGAATAGGACATGCTAAGTGACCACATCTGGATTCGTGCCCGACCTTGAGCTGAGGAAATGAGTTTAGTATCCTTCGAACCACATGCACAAAGAGAGATGGCTTTCCAAAAAATCAAGCAAAAACAAAAACAGTTTTATCACTATAAAAAGGGAGATGAGCTGGAGTAGTGGCTCACACCTGTAATCACAGCACTTTGGGAGGCCAAGTTGGGAGGATTGCTTGAGCCCATAAGTTCAAGACCAGCCTGGGAAAGTGAGACCCTGTCTCTATAAACTAAAAATTAAAAAATTAGCCAGGTTTAGTGGCATGCACCTGTAGTCCTAGCTACTGGGAGGCTGATATTGGGGAATTCCTTTAGTCCAGGAGTTCAAGGAGGCTACAATGAGGAGGTTGTGAATCTGCCACTGCACTATAGCTTGGGAACAGCCTGAACAACAGAGGGAGAGTCTCAAAAAAAAAGGAGATGAAAATAAGTGGTCAATTGCACTATTTGTTTCTAAGATGCTAAGCTGCCATAATGAGAAGAAAGGTACATGTATCTTCCCTCTTCCCTTTATTCATTCATTCAGCCCATATTGAGTTCTTGCTCTATACAAGTCCCTGTGCTGGGCACTAATGATAATCAAAAAACTAATAACATGGCTAATGTTCATGGAGTATTTCCTATGTGCTAGGTACTTTTGTAGGCACTCTGCAGGTATTAACTCACTTAATCCTCACAACCTCTGAGGAGATACTATTTCAATCCCTAGGGACACAGTAATGACTAAGGCAATGCCTATCTCTGGAGGGGCTCACAGCGATTTGGAGCAAGTTATTGATCTCCAAAACAGGGAGAGAAGCCTCACTAGAGTGATAAGAACAAAGAGGCTGAGGTTTCCTGGAGAAAGAAGGGATTAACTCTGGCAGAGTTTGGGAAGATTTCACGGTAGAATAAAAAATATATGGAATAACATTGGGGCTTGAAGATAAGTTCTGGAAATTGAGAATTCAGTGTCACTGAAGGGGAAATCAAACAAAACTCTTATTTATTTATTTATTTTTGAGATAGGGTCTGGCTCCATCACCCAGGCTGGAGTGCAGTGGCATGATCATAGTTCACTGCAGCCTCTACCCTCTGGGCTTAAGCTATCCTCCTGGCTCAGCCTCCCCACTAGCTAGGACTACAGGCACATGACACCTTGGCTGGCTAATTTTTTAATATTTTGTAGAGATGAAGTCTTACCTTGTTGCCCAGGCTGATCTCAAATTCCTGGCCTCAAGCAATCATCCCACCTCTGCCTACTAAAGTGCTGGGATTACAGGCATGAGCCATGATGCCCAGCATCTTTTCTGTCTTAATCTGCTTCAGGAACCATGTCAAGCATTTGGCATACATTATCTCAGTTAATTTTCCCCATTTCATATTATTGGCCTATAGAGAAGAAAAGTGAAAATTCAAATAGCAGAGCTAGTAAGAAAGTGAGCCAAAATTGAATGCAGGTCTTTCTGAAAAGTGGGGTATATATGAAGAGAGTATGGGCAACCAGGATGGGAGGAAAGATTGTAAAGAGGCTGGGGAAACAGTGTTCCCTTTACACGACTATTGGAGAAAGATGAAGCTTCTATATATACAGTAACAGGATTTGCCAAACCAGAGAGATACAGTTATATATAGTTATATAGCTTGACAAAGGATTTTTGAAAAGTTTGTGAATTTACTTATACCTTTAAAAGTTCTAAAAATGAATTTCCATTTAGGGAAGCATTTAACACAATGCCGACATGGAAAAATATAAAATTACATGAAATTCTAACTGTACTGGAAAATCTGGGATCTGCCTAGAGCAAACACATCGATATGCTAGTTTCCTCTCAATTAAGCCTGGGAAATGTGATCGACTGGGACTCTATACTTACAAAAAGATTCTTTCCCTCTTATTCAATTCAGCAAAGACATAGACATGGGTAGCACACAGGTGTGGTGATTAACAACAAGAGTGGTTGTCTACAGAAATTAAACTCAGAAGTAGTAAAGAAAGATAATATCTTAAAATTTTTGAACTAAATCCGCCTTGAAAATATCACACCTCTCTACTCTTGTCTATAATGATTTGTATAGAACATATGTTTAATTCTAATTGCAATATGGATCCAACATAAAAATCCAACATATCTTTCCAATGTATTTACCTGATAATAAAGACATTAATAGATGACTATGAAGTAAACACAAATGGCTAAAATAAAGCATCTCTGAGAAAGAATGGTCCAGAAGACAGAGGATAAGACCCCAAGAGGTGGCCTCATTTATTAAATACTAGGCTAAATTTGGACTTTATCCTAAAAGCAACGCCAAGTCCCTGAGCAATTTTAAGAAGCATAGTATGAGTTTTGACCATGGAGATCAAGGGTACCATGAGAGTACATGGTTAACATTTCTAAACTAAGTGAGGCAATCAGGGAAGGCCACACAGAGCAATTGACATTGAGGTTGCGAACCAAAGGAAGAGAAGAGCTCATGGATGAAGAAGAGGATGATATTGTCCTAAGCAGAGAAAATGTAAGAGCTACACATTCAAGGAACTGAATAAAGTTCAGAAATGGCTGAAGCATGACTGAGGAGCTGAGGGAGAGGGATGCAACAAGAGAAGTAAGCAGTGCACAGATCGTACTTCCTGCTGCTTTGGAAGTAGGTTTCAGAGTTTAGACCTAAAAAAAAAAACAGCCCTATGTTTAAAAGAAGGATGATTCTGGCTACAGTCTGAGAAAGGGCTGAAAGCCTCTGGATGTGGTCCTTATGACAAGAAATACATATTTCCATGGAATATCTAACCTCTGCATAAACTTATAGCTGGAAAAAAAATCTTTTGCCCACTGATTTTTCTTGGTTGAAAAAGTAGAACTTGGGATTAAAATAACAGGGGTCTCTCAAAGCTTGCAAAGAAAGAAACATGATTATTTGTGCTTGGAAGATTTAACTGTATGATCCCTGCAAGCTGGATGAGAGCAGAGATGGAGAAAGTTAGCTAAAATTAAAAGGAGTCTGGCCAAAGGATGCATTTGTCTAGATGCAAAAACCTATCTAAAAAGAGAACTGATTGTCCCTGTGACCACAGACAAAGGGTATAACCAAGGCAAATATTGGTGCTGTGATTCTACATACTATCCAGGAAAGAGAGTCTTGCCCAGTGAACTTTGAATAATATGGCACCATTGCAAAATCATTCTTATAGTGGAGACAAATGCTTCAGACCAATGATCTCAACCCTGATGACCAACAGAAACACATATGGTTTTTAAGAGGAAATAAATACAAATGCCCTGCCCTAATCTTAGGTCTGAAATGGATCCCAAGCTTCTGAAAATTTCATAAACACCAGTAGTCCTGGGACATAGCCAGAGCAGAGAACCACCACTGTGCCTAATATTGGAATAAATTTAATCTCTTTGTATAGATTCTATAATCATGCTACAATCTTCTGCTTATAATTTGGTTTCACCTAAAGGTCTTCATATAGGGAAAGAATGTGCTGATTCTTGCTACACAATTATTCCAGGGCAAATGATAATCATATTTCTTTTTTAAAATTGATCAACTGATATTGGCAATTTATATAACAATCTTGATATGTCCAGTTAATATAAATCTGACTTTGAGAGAATAATACTTCTCTCTGTGTAATGACAAATCAGGTTTCAGAGGCTGTAAGTCTTGAAGCTCAAATTTTGGACCATCTAACTTCACCAAGGTAAAGTCATCATCTGAAGTTTTGTAGGGGTTAGCTAGCAGAAGTTACTAACTGATTTTTTATTAACCTTACACAAATGCTTTATTTCCCCCCAGAAATTATCAAACAATAATATTTTAAACTCAAGCACAAATAGTAGTAGTTTAGAAGTGAGAATCCAGGTACTGGGACATTGAACACATTCCTTAATGAGTCCCTTGGTTATACTTAAACTATAAGCCCCGCTTACCTTAAAAATATTGTTTTCATCATCAAGGGAAAGTGTTCCCTGCAGTGTATTAAGCTGCGCTAGGGTGAGAGGGAAAATATTAGAATTTAAAAGTGGAAATGAATGTAAAAGATGCATCATAAACTTCACAGACACAGCAGCAGGTACTAAAAGAGGTCTTTATTTTTATTAAAATATTAAACGACTATTCAATTGAGTAAGCTCAGCTTCAGTGGGTATTGTTCTGGCTTTGTAACAGCAGTCGCTACCCTTTTTCAAATGTAAATCGAGGGTATCTTTTGTCATCAAGAAAAGTTACAAGAAACAATAGAGAATGGAAGAAATGTCATAAAAGCAAATGGAAGAAAGCACAGAGGTGGATAATTCAGTTGCAACATCCTTGAAAACATGCCAAAAATCTTTACCTACTGAGGGAGCTGCAGTGGGAAATGAGAAATCTCTTAACCCAGAAAGGAAGGCATCTTGTTTTCCTGTAGAGCTGGCAACGGGACAGAGTAGCCATCCAGAGGAAAATGGAAGAATAGAGTTTGCTAGAAGGAGGCCCAGGTGAAAGCAAAGAGACTTGTGAGTGAAAGGGAAGAAAACAATTGTTTGCTATTTTCCACCATCTTCTAAGGAAGGTCAGTGCTAGATCCAGGCTGGGTACCTGCAGGTCCTTAGGATTTCCATAGGAGACACCCCCAGGAGATAAAAGAAAAGCTGACACCTCTGTACTGGCTCAGACAGCAAAAAGAAGTTGGCCTCTTTACATTCCAGCAATGTGTGCATCCTTTCCACAGAGTCCAGGTCTAAGTTGAAAATGATGGTCACCCCACAGCACCAATTTGTATGTGACCTCCATTTAACCTGGGGTTAGAAATATAGAAATAATGTAAGGGAGAGGACATGGCATGTTTTCGCTCAAAATGCATCTTCCTTGGCTCACAATACGAATAGTGAATGAGAGGTCATGCCAACAGAGCTGGGAATTAGAAAGCCCTGACTTTGAACACCAGGTCTGCTGCTTACTGGTTGTACCATCTTGTACACATTACTTAACTTCTCTGGGTTTCCTTTGCCTCATCTATTAAATCAGAAAATAGTATCTTTTCCATGGGGTTGTTATAAAAGTTAAATATGGTATCTGATATAGGGTTTGGCATAGAGCATCCTAACCAGGGATGAAATGGTAGTAGGGAAAGAGAACATTTTGAACTGTGATTTACTGTCTTCTCCACTCCACCTCTACCACTTCCACCTCAACTCCGCATTTCATTTCTTCATATAGATTCTGTGACCCTTTTCTCAGCCCTGGCAGATGCAATAAATTCCCCTTTGCCTTAAAGAAAGTTGTGAGCATGGAACCGAGGAAGAAAGTAACTGGCTCTTGAGTTTCAAGAACTGTGATCTAAGTGTTTCTCAAAAAAAAAAAAAAAAAAAATTATGAAGTAATATTGCCCTCATTTTACAGACTAATAAATAGAGACTCAGAAAACTTAAGTAACCTACCCAAGGTCTCAAAATTGCTTGAACCCGGAAGGCAGAGGTTGCGGTGAGCCGAGATCGAGCCATTGCACTCCAGCCTGGGTAACGAGCGAAAAAAAAAAAAAAAAAAAAAAAAAAAAAGATTTGTAAGCATAAATGATTAAGTTCTGTTTTCTTCCTCCAGACCAAGTAAAGATTCTAGGACTGAGAAGAGAGAAGGACTATTGAGACAGACAGGATTTGAACAGAATAGGGAGTGATGGCTGATGTTGGCCAAAGTACCATTTGTTGTCAGCCCAAAGTAGCTGCCAGCAGAGAACTGTCTCAGTCCCCACATATGATTCCCTTTCCATTCCTGGGACCCCAGTGCATCACCTGACTTGAGCAGCTATAGTAACTTTCTTCTCATCAGCTAGTGAGGTTCGCCCAATGACAGCAGCCAACATGTCATCCAAGGATCGCCCAATGATTGTCTGAAAGTGATCCCCATTTATTCCCTCAAGACTTTGTTCGGAACTATTCAACCCACTCTGCAATTCCCCTCAGTGACCAGAAAACTCATTGGCCCAGGAAACTTAGACTGGTGATAGTGGTTCAAACAGATGTCCTTCATATCTAGCCAAGATGTTATTTGATGGAACCAGATGGAAAACTACCACTGAACAAGGACAATGTGGCACTCCTGCACTTCCTATGTTATAACAACTATTGTCATTTTAATTTATACCCATTCTGACCATCCTCTATTAGGAATTTAATCTCAAGAAGCAAAATATATCTACTCAGTATTCTATGATTATAGGAAAACCCACTAGCTAATAAATAAATATGTGGTCTACCTTCTGACTCCTTGAGCCATACAGTTGGAAATAAAAAGGCTCATTTCCACAGCAGCAAAATAACCAATTACTGTCCTAAGCCATGCCTAAAATGTCAATGAGTCTTTAAAGGATCCTGAAGCTTACCTTTGCCCCTCTACTTAGCAAGCCTCCTACAATGGCTTCTTCACCGTTCAAAGTGGCTGAAGAACTGTCCATAGATTAAGAAAAGGAAATACAGCTGGGCACAGTGGCTCATGCCTGTAATCCCAGCACTTTAGGAGGCCAAGGTGGGCAGCTCACCTGAGGTCAGGAGTTCAAAACTAGCCTGGCCAACATGGTGAAACCCCATCTCTACTAAAAATACAAAAATTAACTGGGTGTGGTGGCACGTGCCTATAGTCCCAGCTACTTGGGATGCTGAAGAATGAGAATCGCTTGACCCCAAAAAAGCAGAGGTTGCAGTGAGCCGAGATCATGCCACTGCACTCCAGCCTGGATGACAGAATGAGAACCTCTCTCTCTCTCAAAAAAAAGGAAAATCCATTATCACTAAACTTTAAAAAGTTACACAGAGCCAAGTACAGTGGCTCCTGCCTGTAATCTCAGCAGGAGGCTGAGGTGGGCAGATTACCTGAGATCAGGAGTTTGAGACCAGGCCAACATGGAGAAACCCCACCTCTACTAAAAATAAAAAAATTAGCTGGACATGGTGGCGCATGCCTATATTCCCAGTTACTTGGGAGGCTGAGGCACAAGAATTACTTGAACCCAGGAGGCGGAGCTTGCAGTGAGCCAAGACTGTGCCACTTCACTCCAGCCTGGGCAACAGAGCCAGACCTTGTCTGGGAAAAAAAAAACAAAAAAAACAAAAACGCAGAAGAAGAGGAAGGGCTCAAGAATTTTCTGCAGAGACATGTAAAATAATTTTCAAAATTTCCAACTTGCCCCTGAGAATTCAGGTCGCATCTGATGCTCCTGGGCTTTGCTACACATGAAACACTGGACATGTGAACAAGTCAGAAAGAGCAAGTAGATATTCAGTGAAACAAAGCAAATAATAAGGTGTGAGTTTTCCATGCAGAATGTGCTCTAAGAATAATGTTGGGTAAAAAAAGCAGTCGTGAAGAACGCCTGTGAGATAAAAAAATCATCAAGCAGTTTGGCTTGACTTCTATCTTCCTTCCCTCGATGGGCATTATAAAGAGAGTCCACAGGGCAAATTTTGGAACAGGATGTATCTGAAGCCTTCCTAAATGAACTCCAGTATTTATGACACTAATATAGTACAGAAAATGTTGAAACTCTGTAACACATTGTACATTAAAATCTTGACCCTCCTCTTTCCTTAACCAGTATCATACTGTATCACTGCATCTTTTCCCACTTTTTCTTCACTCTGTTCTCAACTGATTGTAAAAGGAATTTCAGCTACATTTTAGAGAAAATAAGAATGCCAATAACCAATAAAGTGTGAGCACCATAAAGCCAGTAGCCAGAGCTCTCTTGTTTATTGCTCTATCCACAGCACCAAACCCAGTGTCTGGTTCATAGTCAGTCTCTATCCATTTATTCACTCATTCATTTATTCATTCATTTATCCATTCATCAGTCACTCTGCAGGTATTCATGGGGTACCAACTAGACACAAAATACTGTTCCAAGAGATTGATACACAACAGGAGCAAAAGAGATGAAGTCCCTGCCTTCACAGGGCTTGCAGTCTGAGAGAGTGATTCAAACAATAAGCAAAGATATAAAATGTCAATCATTGATAAATACTTTAGAAGAAAATAAAGCAGAATACTATTCTAGTAAATGCCAAGGAGTGAGGGCCAAGAGGACAGGACAGACAGTGGGGATAAGGTGCATTTGAGGCAGTCAAAGAAGACTTCTCTGACAAAGTGACCTTTAACCAAAAATCTGAGAGAGTAAGAAAATGAGTTCCTTTCTTTGCCTGCTGGAGACAATGTAGTTGTCAGAAACAAGTCTCCAGCAGGCAAAGAAAGGAACTCATAGGTACTGAAGAGGGACATGATTAAAGAATTTTAAGATAGTCAGTGTGGTTGGAACAAAGTGAGCAGTGGGGGGAGTGGAAGGAGATATAGTCAGAGAAGTAGTGGGACCCTTGAGGAGGAGGAAAATAATGCAGAGCCTCACAGATCCTATAAGAACCAAGCTGTAATTACTGTAAGAATGCCAACTTTGTGCCAAATGAGGTTAGAAGCCCCTGGAGAGTTTGAACAGAGGAGCCACTTGACCTGACTTCTGTTCAGAAATGATTTCTCAGAGTGCTGTGCTTCAAGATACTGTAGACACACTACTGAAAATGGGCCAGGGTGGGAGCAAAGAGGCTGACGGAAAGCTGATGAAATAACTCAGGCAAGAGGTAATAGCCAGTGTGGTGACTCACACTTGCAATCCTAGCACTGAAAGACTGAGGTGGGTGGACCACTTGAAGCCAGGAATTTGAGACCAGCCTGGGCAACATGGTGAGAGCCATCTCTACTAAAAACAAAAAATTATCCAGGCATGGTGACACACGCCTGTAACCCCAGCTATGTGGGAAGCTGAGGCACAAGGATTGCTTGAACCCGGGAAGCAGAGGTTGCAGTGAGCTGAGATTGTGCCACTGCACCCCAGCCTGGGTGATAGAGTGAGACCCTGTCTAAAAAAAAAAAAAAAAAAAAAAGAGAAAAGAGAAAAAGAAAGAAAGCTAATGAGAGTGTGGACCAAGAGAGTATGGGAGAGTGGTAGAAAGTTGTTGGGTTCTGGTAACATTTCAAAGATAAAAGGCTGGCAGGATTCATTGATGGACTGGAAATGGGGTATGAGAGGAAGGAAGGAACCAGGATGACACCAAGTCACTTGGTGGTCAACAACTGATCAAGGAAAAAAAACTAAGCACAGATTTCCCTTAAAAGAAAAACTGAGCTAGAAAACAACAAGGCTCAAAACTGTCTGCTTAATAGTACATATGCCTATTTTATTTTTTGACAAACACCATACCTAAGGCGCTTTTGCTGATGCAGTATTTCTCTTTGCATTTTTTGGATACTCATTGCCTTTCAAAAAAATTTTAGGGGTTCTAAGGAAAGTCTTTGTTAAATTGAAATGCCTCACTTTAAAAAATATTCTTCTATGGTTTGTTTACCTATTAAGGATGAGATCTTAAAAAGCTGATCTAAAAGAAAATCAGATTTATTTCCATTAAAGTAGAAGAAGAAAATGAATATTACTTTTTCCCATGTCAAGTGGAGGGGAGATGAGATTCATATAGTAATTTTAGTTTCCATATTCTTTCCATTCATTCCCAGTGGATGCTTTATTTAGTTTTTTTACTTTGAATTGTTTTTCTTTGAAAAACCACTCCTTTTTACTTGTCCTGCTTCATCTCATACTCCAGTAAAGGCAAATGATATTGAACTCCATTTCCTTTCTTAGGTGTGTGGTACACAAAGAAAATTCAATGCACAGTTGATTTCAGCAAACAGACCAATCAGAGGATGGTGACTTGCTTTCAAAATAGTTTTTTGCTTGTCAAAAGGAGGTATTAACAGGATTTCTTCAAATAATTTTTATCTGCTGGGCTCTGGTGCTACAATAAATTGTTGAGAACTTGATTCAGCATATAGTAAATACTTAAGGAATATCTATTTTTGCGGATGATCATAATTTTCTTGATACTGTAAGTATTTATGTGTATATCTGTCCCTCCCCTAGAGTCAGGATACAAATGGATTTTATTGTTTGTTCCTATTCAGATTGATTAGAAACAACTGATCAGAGCATTGAGTTTAAAAAGATTTCGAGACTGAATCTAGGTTCAGACAAAAAGGTACCATGATCAATTGAAAATGTCTGATGTGGGAGCAAGAAGGGAGCATGCCTGCACGTGTGCTTTCCAACTGTACTAGCAGCAAATATCTTCAGGAAATGGTATCTTTGAGTCACTCAGAGTATAGGACAATGTATGGCATGTGTGAACACAGTGTATATTCATTGAGTTCAATTAAATAAAAGGATGGTGACTTTTTTTTTTTTTTTACCTATCGGAAGAAGAAATTACATGTTGGAGTTAAGAGTTGTGTTTTTAGCCTTTTAACTTGAATTAGACACTGATGATTAGTAATTTTTTGTTCCTCCCAATTTTCTTCTTCTTCTTTTTTTTTTTTTTTTTTTTTTTT
>NW_016107428.1:161367-184199 GCF_001604975.1 Cebus imitator
TTACATTGATCCTTTTATCTTTATGTAATATCCTTCTTTGCTTCTTTTGATCTTTGTTGCTTTGAAATCTATTTTATCAGCAAAAATTGCAGGATGGTGACTTTTGAGACTATTTTCAATAACGCAAATGGCTTCCTTATACATATTTGATACTTTTGTCACCCAGTCAATACACTTATTTAGCATCTACCAGTCAGAAGTCCTTCCATAAATGCATTGTCAGATACCCTCCCTCTCTCCTTAAAAGGATCAAAGTGTACACACCACACGCACACACCCCTCTCATTCATAAATCCCTGATAACAGAGATTTCAGTTTTGTCTTGGTTTGCCTGTAAGTTCTAGGTGCCTCTAGGATTCTGCCTACAGTTATCTACCCTAAGTTCTTGATCATCCATGAGTATTTCTGCTTGTCCCACTTTGTTAGAGTCATAACAGTAGGCAAATGAAAGATCAGTGAACAGGTCTGGCCTAGAAGTTGTATAAATGCCATATGATAGCCCTGCCTTCAGTCTCCTAAATTAAGGGGAAAGTATTCACAGTTCCTTAACTAATAAACTACATCATAATCACTGAAGAAGTGTATAATCCAAAGGCTTTCTAATCATCAATAAAATGATCACAATATTAGGAGAATGTTCACTAACTATAATAATAATAATGCACTTAAGGTCATAACGGGAAGCTCCCTGTCTTGAGTGACATGACTGAGCAATGCATAAAACTCTGGCACAAGGTCAATAATCACATGGAAAATCTTTCAAGGGGCACATTGCATGCTTTGTGTGCCCACTTGAGTGCTTTCTCAACTTCAACCAAATATACCATTATGGAGCTGGGTTGCTTGGAGGGGCTTCTGTGAGTCTGTATATATGCCAAAATTCTAGGCAAAATTTGGAAAGTGCATATGTTTTTTAGAAAAGAGATTCCAGAAGTCCAAAAAAAGTTAAGAAGCCCTTCTACAGGAACTTTACTTTCTAATTCATGACCATACCCTTCCTCCTTTCTTTTCGTTTCCTCCTTGCCCCATTTTTATTTATTTTAACTCCAGATATAATTTATGAAATTGTCAGTTTTTTCCAAGATATATACTATCCATGTCAAGAAGGAGCAAAGTCAGAGGGTCATATTGGTATAGCAAGTTTTTTAACACCTGTACTTGGCCAAAGGAAATACTCAGTAAACATTTGGTGATGGAAGGAATGAACTATCTATTAAAAACAGCAGGGTCATTCAGCTGTTAAAGAAACCTCAGGTTTGGGTTTGATATGCTGTCATTGTGTTCACAACCTGGCTTTTTTAAGAGGTACAGATGAAGGAAGGAACTCATTTTAATTCTGAATTTAAATATTACAATAGATAGCAATTAGCACAGACATCAAAGGAGTGGAAAAAATTTCATCATTATGAGGAAAAGGATGTTATTATAATCAAAGTAAAATTATCAGATGCAAGCCTATTATAGCAGCTTCTAATAAAATAAAGCCCAGTAAAATGGGTTAAATTACCTCCCTAATATTAAACAAATGATTTTACAGAGCTTTCTTGCTTCAACTGAGTGTGAGGGCAAGTCATGGCACATTAGTGCTTCTGTTACTGCATTCCATGACAAAGACAGAAAATAAACAAATAAATGTCATTGTGATCCCACCAGTATTTATGGAGCTGCCTCACTTTCTAATACCTTTCACACATGTTCTCATTCCTTTATTAGATTGAAAGTTATATCAAGTCAGGTTGGGGATGTTTAAGTCTCCAGTGCACAGCCCACTGGGGTCTATATTTATTCTACTGACTAGATAACACTTGTGGCCCTTGAAAATTTTTAGAGCCAAGATGGCGTGTCTATGAGAAAGAGTATTTGAATTTTCATCTCATTTCATTCCCCTCCTATTAACACTGGGACCAATCACTGTAATGGAGTTTTCATACCATTCAAAGTAACTGTCTTTAGCACTGGAGGACAAATTATAAGGTCCTAAACTAGTCTGGAGATAGTATGCAGGAACAGCCTTTCATCCAAGGGGATTACCTATAATTATACAATGCCTTAACTCTTAAAAATTATTGAACTTCAGCAAAAGTACATAACCCTTTAGAAGAAAGAAGGAAACAGCTTACAAATGAGGTGACATCTCTGTTTAAAGGCCAAGGACAGCAGTGCAAAATAATTTGGGATGGGAAGCGAAGCTTACCTTATTCAACTGAAGAGTTCAGGGGAACTCGAAGTTGTCAGAATGCAATTATCCTTGCTGAAATTTGGTCAGGCCAACATCTGACACTTCCAAGGAATGCCGAAGGCCTTTTTAATGAATATGAGGCCTCCAGATTGGATTTCATCTCAATTCAAGGTAGAAAACCTGCACTCTGAGAATACAGAGTGTAGAGATGTTAATTAGTTCACTATTGTCAGGTTCACAATTGCCCTCCTAGAGATTAATAGATCTAATGCCTTCATTTCACAGAAGGAAACTGAGATCTGGAAAACATCATGCAATAAAGAAATGAGTTAGTAACTTCTCTTTTGTGCACCCTTTTATGTTCCTAAGTCCACACATTTCTCAATCCACCAACTACTTATTGGTTCCTGGTTTGCAACAGGCCCCTTGCTGGAATCTCGTAGAGAGATGAAGGATGCCTGGTTTCTGCCTTCTGACAGTTGCTACTCTGGGTGAAGGGATTGATATGGACACAAGTAATTTTTCAGAAGGCAGAATGTGCAATGAGCTAAAGAGCACTTACAGGGCCATGGGAATATGCCAGAGGCAAAGAGTCCCTCTCTGGAGGAATGTGGGAGAGATCCCTGGGGAAGGTCTGTCTTTCTGTGTTTCTAAAACCCCACCACAGCTTCCTTCTGGGTTTGTCCTCTTGGTCAGGGTCTCTGCTCTGCCATTTCTGAGATCTAAATCTTATTCAAAATTTAAGATAGGGCTCAAATTCATTCTTTTGAAATTTGCCGAATTTTGGCTTGGCAGTAGGGATGGATCCAGGTTTTGTGAGAGCTTAAGTATATACAATTTGGGGACCCTGTTTAAGAAAAGAATATACTGTTACAGATACAACCTTAGGTCCAAACACAAATCTTGCAAATATTTATTTAGAATAAGAAAAGAGGCCAACTGTAGTGGCTCACACCTGTAATCCCAACACTTTGGGAGGCCTAGGTGGGAGTATCACTTGAACCTAGGAGTTCAAGATTAGCCTGGGCAACATGGTGAGACCCCATCTCTACAAAAAAATGTTTTAAAAAAAAACAAAATTATCCAGGTGATGGTGGTGTGTGCCAATAGTCCCAGATACTTAGGAGGCTGAGGTGGAAGGATCACTTAAGCCTGGGAGGTTGAAGCTGTAGTAAGCTGTGATCATGCCACTGCACTCCAACCTGGGTGACAAAGCTAGACCCAGTATCAAAAATAAAAAAATAAAAAAGGAAAGAAATCACAAATAATTGTTGTAACCTTAGAGTTTACGTCTCTTTCTTCTTAAGTCTCTGTCAATCTGCAAGAAATGCTTACACAGAAATAGTTCCTGATTGCTACCTGGCTTCCAACCCTCTACCCCATCCCCAACACTCTGTAGCTCCTGGAAACTCCTGTCTCTCCAGGAGTTTGTGCAAGTGAGATGTTTCATTAGCTTCACAGTAAATCTGCCTTTCTTTGGGCAGATGACTGGCTCAAGGTCACATAGTCAGTAAAGTGGTCAAGAGAGGACTGGAACTAGGGTTGCTTGAGAGAAATGAGTATGAACTTTGGATCACATAGAGCTGGGTCCAATCCTGGCCTAGGCACTAACTAGCTGTGTGACTTTGAAAGTTACTTCTCAGTTTCACTTTCTTTCTCTCTTATATAGGAATGATAATAATAACCTCGCAGGATGGGCACAGTGGCTCACACCTGTAATCCCAGCACTTCGGGAGGCCACTATGGGTGGATCACCTGAGGTGAGGAGTTCGAGCCCAGCCTGGCCAACATGGCAAAGCCCTGTCTCTACTAAAAATACAAAAATTAGCCAGTGTGGTGCTGGATGCCTGTAATCCCAGCTGCTTGGGAGGCTGAGGCAGGAGAATCACTTGAACCTGGGAGGCAGAGGCTGCAGTGAGCTGAGATCATGCCATTGCACACCAGCCTGGGCAACAAGAGCGAAACTCTGTCTCAAAATAAGTAAATTAATAAATAAGCTCATAGGGCTGCAAAGTACCTGAACTGCCTACTACCACTCCTGACTTGAAATAGTAGTCAAAAAATTGTTGACTGTCACAAAGATTACTTCTTTTTCCCGGTAAGCATCTCTTCTTCCTTGATAATAGAATTTATAAAATGTACTAGGCACATGGATGTCAAGTTTACATTTCTCACCCTGTGTAGGAGTTAGATTTGGCCTTGTGACTAAGTTTTGAACAATACTGTAGTGTATAACAAGAGCAATTTGTCCAACTTGTAAGAAGTGTCCTTAATGTAATAGGGTGTATCCTTCCCAACCCATCTTCTTTCCTGATGGTGAAGAAGCAGCAGCCATATTATCCCATGAGATAACATGAAGAATGAGACTACATACAGCAGAAGACAGACAGGAGGCAGATAGAGCTTGGGTCTCTGACACTGTAGAACATCATATGGCTCCAGACCTACTTGCAATTTACATGGAAGTCAAATTTCTACCACATTTAATCCACTGTTATTTTAGATCTGGAACCACTTGTAGCCAAAACTAGTTCTAAAATGTATTAAATCATATGTTTTTTTCACTTTGCTATCTCAGTTTGTAATGTTTTTGCCTGTGTTAACCTTGCCAGGTATATCTGGAAATTTAAAAGATATTGAGTCCTTAAACTGAAATGCTGTAACTTGAAAAAGCCAGTGGTGAGATTTTGGCCCTATGGCAGACCAAGGAGAGTGGCTTGTTTGGAAGGGCCATTCCATCCAACCCCACTGGCAGTTATGGGCCAGGTGACCTGGTTTCATCATGATTATCAGCAACAGCAGTAGCATTACTATTGCAGTAAGAGCGGTTACCATTTACCAGATGCTATCTGCCTAGTGATAAAATATCTAATTAACACATTAAGTCCTCATAAAACTCTACATGGCAGATGTGATTATCCCTATTTTACAGATAAGGAAAGTGAGACTCAGAGATGTCAAATGACTAGTCTGAAGAAAACAAGTGACTTATTAATGGCAGAGATTACCTGAATCCAAATCTCAGTCCAAACCCCCAACCCCTTCATAATGGCACCTTACTTTCTCCATGGGCACAATGTAAGACCTGGTAAGAATGAGCCTGTATAGAATTAATATAATCATAAATGTCTAGTAAATCAGTTCAGAAATGTTTATTATATCATTGTAACAAGCTAACAAGAATTGTAACAAAACTTAGTGGCTTACTCAACAATATTATATCTGATGATTAGGAACTCTGGCAGGTCTTGGCTAGGCAATTCATTTCACATGGCATTGACTTGGGTCACTTAGTGACCTTCAGCTGGCTGCTGGTCTGGTCTAGAGTGTCCAAGTGAGTTATACTCATGCCCAGCATCTCAGCAGGGCAAACTGGAAGGCTGGGCTCAGTTGGGCCTTTCACTCTCTCCATGTAGTCCCATGACCACTTCACATGGCATCTCCAACAGGGTAGTTGGACTTTTTACATGGTGGTCCAGAGGTCTAAGAACAGGTGTTCCAAGACAGAGGAAGAGGAGGTGAAGAGTCTCCTAAAGCTTAGAACCAGGAAGCTAGAAGTGTAACTTTTCCCTTTTTCTATTGATCAAAGCAGTTACTGAGCCACCCGAAAGCAGTGGAGGGGCACATAGACCCCACCTCTTGATGAAAGAACTATCAAAGAATTTGCAGTCAACTTCAGTCCATCCCAATACTGGGCCTGTTGAAGGAAGTTTCACAGAAATAGGAAGGCAGCTAATTGGGCCATTTGAAACCTGTATTTGTTTGCTGTAGCTGCCAAAACAAAAGGCCACATGCTGGATGCCTTCAATAACAGAAACGCATTTTCTCACAGTTCTGGAGGCTGGAAGTCTAAGATTAAGGTGCCAAACAGGCTGGTTTTTTCTGAGGCCTCTCTCCTCAGCTTGGAGATGGATGTCCTCTTACTGTGTCCTCACATGGTCTTTCCTCTGTGCATGTGCAACCCTGGTGTCTCCCTCTTCTTAAAAAAAATTAGGCACATTGGATTGGAGCTGCACCCTAATCCAGTTAAATTAAGTTAAATTAATCATCTCTTTAAAGACGCAGCTCCAAACAGGGTTACTTTCTGAGGCACTGAAGATTGGGACTTCAACATATGAATTTAGACAGGACACAATTCAACTCATAAAACAACGTGAAATCTAAGGCCATTATATCAGTGGAAAAACTGAGGCCCAGAGAAAGAAAATTGCTTGCCTAGGTGACACAACCATAACACAGCATGAATGCTCTTTCTCTCGCAGCCCCCTTCCAACACATCAGATAATTCCAAGAGATGTCCTGTCTTACAGGAGGTAGGAAACAGAGTACAGAGACAGGGGACACCAAGAAAGGCTCAGCATTAAGGCCAGGGATTTCTCATTTTCTCTTGAAATTTCAGGCTTCTCCCAGTTGTCTTTATTCCAAGTCACTGGGTTCACAGGCTTCTCGTCAGCCGCAGATCTCTGGCCAGTCTTTTCCTTTCCCCATTTCTTGGCTGACATTTCTGGTGTTCAGGTCACTATTTAGATTCTGAATCACAGCAATATTGGAGAATATGATGTCCTTGTTTCTGCCTTAACATAGATCTGTCAAAACTTTGGGAACATCGCCACAGTGATTTGCATATTCAGACCCATTCTGGGACTCTGAGTCATCGCATTAGTGCCCCCTAATTTGCAGTGTATACCCCATCTTTGATTTGCAGCTCTTAGATTTCAAGAATAACCTGCATCTTAGAAGCAAATTGGCCTATGTTCTGTTGAGGCCTCTTCGAGGATACATCTGCTATCTTCTAAGATGGCGGCAGGGGAAGAGGAGGCTCCAGAAGTCGTTTAAGCCTCCCTAGAACATAGGGCAATTGGTGATCACCGTTCTTCTTCAGTCTCTCCTTGCATAGAAACCTATGCTGCTACACTGGATAAAGTTAGAAAACAAGTCTTCCCAGAGATAAAAAAGGAGCAGTTTAATTCTAACTCACATAGGAAAATTATAGTAAGTTTCTATTATATAGCAGTCAAGGTGTTGGGAGAGGGAAAAGCAGTATAGTTAAGTGAGACTGGCTTGCCCCAATACTTTAACACACACAAACTGCAACAAAAGCAAAAATGTATGTATTCAGAAAGGAAGAAGGCAAGAGGAGGTAAGTGTAGTCCAGTGCTTAAAAGCATATACTTTAGACCTGAAAATCCTGAATTTTAATTCCTCCTCTACTACTTACAAGCTGTGTGACTATGGGAAAGTTGCTTAACCACCTAAAGTTAGTTAACCAACTTTCCTGCATTTTGGGGAAGTTTGGGTCAACCACCTAAAGCAGTGGACCTAGAGCAATTCCCCTCAAAGGTTGTCTAAGTAAAAAGACACAAAGCTGAAAACGAATTTTAACAGAGGACAAGAGTACTAAGCTAACTCATGGAATAACTGGTATTTTCCAGATAGCTCACAGGGAATTTTCAGAAAACATAAATGCTCCAGTACCATACAGATAAAATCCATATGATTATCAACTCTATGAACTTTATATTCCCCTGTTATAAAATTATGGGGTGGTCCAGGACGGTCTGCAAGTCCTTTCATCTCTGTGCTTCAGGGGTCAAATGAAGATGTTGGGGTCTCAGATGTGAAGTCATGGACAATGCTTTTCTACCAACTGAAAAGAGAATCAGGCCAGGCACAGTGGCTCATGCCTGTAATCCCAGCACTTTGTGAACTCAAGGCAGGCAGATCATTTGAGTCCCAGAGTTCGAGACCAGCCTGGGCAACATGGCAGAACCCTGTCTCTACAAAAAATATGAAAATGATCCAGGTGTGGTGACATGCAACTGTGTTCCCAGCTACTTGGGATGCTGAGGTGGGAAAATCACTGGAGCTCAGGAGGTAGAAGTTGCAGTGAGCCAAGATGGAGCCACTGAATTTCAACCTGGGTGAGAGAGCAAGACCCTGTCTCTAGAAATAAATAAATAAAAACAAAAAGAGAATGTTTTCCAGGATTGATGAAGAGAAAAAAGTAATTTAGAGGGAAAATCCTGCATATTATAACTATTTACATTTCTTTGCTGAACTGATGGACAAAATGCTATTTTGGGATGAAGAGGAAGCAGAAATGTGATGTGTTACAGAAGCAGAGCCCTTGAGCTTGGGGAATTTCGGTAAAGTTTACCATATGCCTTGAGTGCAGGGCTTCTATAGGATTAATAAATGCCTGTTTGACAATGTTCTCATTGAACAAAGAGATAAGATCCCCCCTGCCTCCTCATTTTCTATCTCTCACTTATTTCCTGATCCCAATCTAGTGTTTACCCCTCCTTTTGCAAGCAGTGGAGTTCTGCCAGTAGGAACACTGCTAACTGAGAGCCTTTAGAAAAGCTAGAGCCATTCTTCTGGCCTTCATTTCTCGCCAGAATCCTTCTGCTCTTGCTTCCATAAGGCACTCTTGTCTCATCCTATTACTTCCACTACTTTTAGAATGATATCACCTCAGTGAGGTACCATCTTTTCTCCCCTTACAAAAGAAAACAGACCTAGTTTCTTTAACCTTTCAGCAGAAGCAAATTCCCCAAATCCCTCTGTCATTCTGGTTGCCTTCTGCTATGCTTTCTCTAGTTCCAAAATATCCTATTTATAGAAAGAAACCCAGAATGAGCTCAGGACTCAGAATATGACCTAACCAATCCTCTTTACATGACTAGAATAATTTTCTCTGACTTTTCCATTTTGCAATGTGCCCAACATATTCCAAACAGATTCTCTTTTTTTTTTTTTTACTCCAATAGGTACAAAATGATAAATGTTCAAACTATAGCCAGTGTTATTGATAATAAGAGGTTGATGTCCACTGTGCTTAAGAGCTTTCTAGAATTAATGGGTTCAGGAGCAAATTAGAGTTTGTGGTTTGTGTAACACTAGAGTTAAAAGAACAGGTCTTTTCCTTGAATTATTTTTTGTTACATAGCATTCACTTCAGTTACTAAAGAGATTAGCTTGTTTTCATTGAAGCCATAATGCAAATGAAACCATAGGCTGGGGCAGCAAATTTTAGTATTTTGCTGTGAAAAAAATGTGGCACAACCTCATATCACCTGGGAATTTGTTGAAAATGCCAAATGTTGATGCTGACCCCAGACTTAGAATCTACCTTCAAAAGAGTTCCCAGGAGATTCATGTGCACATTAAATTATAAGAAGCATTGTTTAACATCTGTGAAAATTTCCCTCCAGATGTTCTAAGCAGATTAGCTGTCAAGCATACCTTGGTAGGCACCATCATGATGTAAACTCGGCTCCTTTTACTAGTTTTCAATGGCCTTTTCATGATCCTAAGTTTTGTGACTCCTTGCAGTTTTTATTTCTCATTTTTTCCAATTCCTAATATGAACTTACATTTAGTTAAGTACATCTTGCAAGTCCTGACCTGACATGCTCTTGACCCATCTTAATCTCCTGTCAATTTTTCATATTAACGTCACTTCTCTCTTACTTGCTACCCATACTTCCTCTTATTCATCTCTTGTCTGTAAGATGGTGTAGAAAGAATCATTCAGTTCTTCCTCAGTATTCCATGTGGTCTTGCTTCAGCCTCATTATAGGGTTGTCTGGTTTTTTGAAATTGAGTTAAGTCATGTCCAGATCTTCTGTCTCGTGCTTGCTTGTCAGGATCAGGAATGCACAGAGGTTATTGCAAACTAAATCATGACTTTCACAAGGCTTTCTTTTGCTTGCTTCTTTTTGAAGTTCTGATTGTTTATAACTAAACTAGGTTTGATAGATTGAAGATTCTTTGAGTTCTTTTTAAATATGAGCTAAACATCAGGTTCTTGGCAATCATTGCGCATTCTTGTTTTCAGAAGGCTTTCCAAGTTGTGTGTCGTGATTCTTTGCTTCTCTTCCTATTACCTGTGGAGAACCATTAGAGATCAGGAAGTGACTGAGAGAGCCAATCTTTCTTCCTACCTTGTCAGAATCATTTCTTATATCATAAACAGAAGTTTTTTGCTACCTGTTTTTTGTTTTCTTAGGCTCCAAGATAGCAATTATGTCACCATCGGGAGCTTCTCTGTGACTACTCTTCTTCGTTGATTATAACAAGTGATCCTGAGGTAATGAAGGGGAAGGCACTGTTGACCTCTCAGCTATTATTAACCAAGCACTCTTCACCTCTGAGAATCTGAGATGCTTTAGGTAGGGAATTGTTGAAATGTGGATCACTAGTCCCATCAGAGTGCCTGGCACAGAATAAGTACTAAAGAGAAGGAAAAGTAGGAGGAGAAAGGAAGGATGGAAATAATCTATCCAACACCAGATGAGATGCAGACCCTGGAAATTAACTACAACCAAATAGATTTGGAAAGAATAGTTGGGAAAAGAGAATGGAAGTACTATCTCATCTTTGTTTTCCTTGATATGTAGTAAGGAATACACAAACCATCCTATAAAAGTGAGTTACTGAATTTCCTTTTAGAAATAAAGACAGTAGACTCTGTCTTAAGAGTTACTCCAATTATTTCTTAATTCTCTAAGAAAAAGGAGTTCTCTTTCATTTCTGGCTTTTTTACCCATCTCCCACCAATTCCAAGACTTGACACATTTACTTAGTGATGTTCTTGTGCCTACTAATATTGATGAGCCTTGTATTAATTATTGAACTTATCTTCATAAAGATGTGGGCAAAGAACAAGCTTTATAACTATGGTATAGGGAGTAAACTGAATATTGAACAGCTCATCTATAAGGAGCACAACACCCATATTTTGAAAGCAAAAATCCTTCCCTCTAGGTTGTATTAATACATTTTACTTTAAGTTTGGTTATGTTGTTAGGTAGTTTAAGGAACAAGATCTGTTCACTATTCAGTCTGAAATGTTCTTACCATTACTAAATATGAATGGGGTCAAATGAACCTAGAGAAGTGTGATATTCATACACAACTGATTGGGGTTGCATGAAAAAAATAAGATAACCTCAGGAATAAATGCTACTGAGATTAAAATTGTGGCAGATACAGTGCTCGGCATCTATCTTAACAAATGAAATGATTGCAACCTTTACTTATATGACACTGGATTTCTGCAGATGGAAAAAAATAAAATACGTAGGTGAGTGGATGGAGAGTTGGAGAGTTGACAGTGCACCAAGAGAAGAGAATCGTCTATCAGATCACTGAGAAATCCAGAGCGTGAATAGGTATACATAGATACATGGCAAACACCGTATCTTCACCACTCTCCCTAGCTCCCTATATCAACCCTCATTATTTAGCAACTCTTGTCCATCATTTTGATCCCTGAGTTGGAGATTTTATTAATGGCTACAAAAAATAAGGGCAATGGTCAAATATATTTCTTGGGAAATACCTTCAGCACAATCTTGTGTTTAAATAATTTCAAATGAATCAGTCATTCATGTTCTGAATCCTCAGGCACCTACACCAACAATTCAGGATATCTCACTATAAGATATAATTTCTAGAATAAAGATCCATCAGAGGAGTAGCTGATAGTCTCTATACACACCACAAACTGTTGACAAAAGAGTCAGAAAAATATATCACATTGATGGCAATGGGGAATAATATGTTCATATACAGTGGTCATCTCCTTATGTCTTTTCAAGATTGCAGATCTGTGCTAGTCATTGAATTTGTCAATAGGCAAGGAAAGTTATTAATAGCATTATGGATTACATTCTCAAAAAACCAGTTTTACCCACAAAACCTGTACCCCAAGGCCTCTGAGAATGGTATGTACCAGCTGTCCCAGTCTTAGGGCAGCATCTGCTGGCTAATTCATGGATGGACAAAAAGTGGCAGTTTGTGGGCAATATGAGCAGTCCTTTTGGTTGGCGAGAACTGTTGTGTTGATGACTGTAAGGGTGTCTGAAATCCTTTAATGATGGCCTGTCTCAGGTCTCCAGGAGCCTGGCAAGTCTGGAACTATTCCTAATGAGAACCAGGAAGCATTTGTATACAGATACCTTATTTGGAGTCTGAGATAAGCAGGTTTGACTTTGGAAACATCTCTAGAGAGGCATGAACTCAACACTGGACTTACTGCTAATATAATAGTAACTCAGTACCAATGGGAGCTCCAATGAACAGAGGTCCATGCACATAATTGAGAAGTAAAGCTTATTTTCCATAAGGAAGGCATTTCCGGGATGGGAGGGGGAGGAATTTGAAGCAGCCATTGAATGCTAGTGTTCTGTTGCTTCTAATCATCCTATCGTGTAAGTGAGATTTTTATGCATCAGCAAGCAAGAATGATATTCAAATAAAGCACTTTTGATTGGAATAAAGAAACTGGAAATTGGAAAGGGCTGGGTGGTCTGAAACTTAAGAGCTATCCACCATCTTCTGCAGCAACCTGTACCTCCTCCCTGCAGTCAATAGCGCCACGGCCAGGGCCTGTGACGCCGTTGGTGGGCTCCCCTTGGTAGGAACTCAGAGGGAGTAAAATCATGGTGTCAGTGCCAAAATGACGAAACCTGAAATGCGTCTGGGGACTTCCCAGGGCAGTAGCGCTCCTCAGAGCGACGGACATCTCCATAACAACTGGTCTACATTCATCCTCAGTTCCTCTGCTCCGCTGTGCTAGCGAGGGCTGGGGGTAGGAAAGGGCAGCTTCAGTGGAAAGATACCTTGCGTTAGCGCCTCCCTAGGCTGGGGGGGACGTTGCCAAAGCTCGAGTTATTGCCTATTTCCCGAGATTTCCGGAGTCGTCCCCACGTCTCCCGCGGAGAGCGGCGCCCCTCCCCCACCCGCTCCCGCCTCCCCCTCTATTTGACACTCCAGTGGGGTGGTTTGTTTTATTGTGCTTTTTTTCTTCTTCTCAAAGTTCATCCTTTCGCCTCCAAGTTACTTTCCGACAACACGTGACCTCTCCGCTTCCCAGCCTGCGCAGCCACTGGTGGGGAAGCGCGGGCGCGCTAACCGCGGGGCTTCCTGGGAGAGCCCCCTCCGAGGCTCACCACCCCAGCACCGGCTCCCGACGCGCTCACCCCGGCACCCCGGCGGCGGGGCAGCCCCTGCAGGATGCGGAAGCGACTCCGGGGAAGCAGCAGCAAGCGATCGCGGAGCGCCCTACCTGCCGCCTCCCCTCCCCTCTCTGCTTTGGCCCGCGGCTCCGCTCTCCCCGGCTCGGCTTCCGACCTAGCTGCGCACCGGGGCTGTTAACTCACATTTGGGAAGCCATAACCCATTAGAGCAAACGCAGTCATAACTTCATTCAACTCAGCCGCTCAAGAGCTCGGCTTACACAGGTTCCTGTGGGCAACTAGTGGCTCGCCCTGGTGCCTCTCGCCTAGTCATCAGTCCCTAAGAGGAAAAGGGAAAGTTGTTGGGCTGATGCGCGCTTCGACGCATGCAGTTGTTCCCAAGGACAAGTCACTTACTCGCCCCCCTCCCCCCCAGCCCCCATTTGATCATCACTCACGACCTCATCGGCTGGAGACCCTTAGTCATGATGGGGGAGGGGGAGGGGCACGAACTTTTCTAAGAAGTTTCCTTTTTTTTTTTTTTACCCAGGGAGTCACAGTGAGTCGGTCACGTAAACAGTGCGGTTAGTCGTCGCCGTTGCCGCCCCCCACCCCCTCCCTGCTGCGCTTTTCTGGTATTATTATTAAAGCGGTAGCCTGCTGGAGCTGATAAGCAACAAGTTCCTCAGCGGTCTTCCCGCCCTAGCCTGACCAGGCGAAGGTTTTCTTACCTGGCGACAGGGAAATCTCCCAAGCCGAATTCAGCTTCGCCGGAGCCCCAGGTGTGACCTGGGCAGTGGGCAAGGGAGCGGTGCGCAGGCTGGGTTTTTGTTTTTGTTTTTCATGGGGGTACCCTGAAACTCCTCACTTTCTCTGGGAACTTTCTGTGCCAGGACCTAGTGACGGGCGGTTAGAAGGCAGCCCTAGGAAACACCCGCTACATAGCAGGGCAGTTGGGCAATCATTGGTAACCTCGCTCATTCATTAGAATCGCGTAAGAACTCAAAAGGAAGCGTGTCTTTCGGAGTGAGGGCGTTTGCGTAAATCTATAGGTTTTTCGACATCGATGCCAGTTGCTTTGTCTTCCGTAGTCGCCAAGGTGGTTGAGAGTTTAAGCTTGCGGATATTGCAAAGGGTTATTAGATTCATAAGTCACACCAAGTGGTGGGCGATCCACTGAGCAAAGCCGAACTTCTCACATGATGACTTCAAACAAGACACATTACCTTCCAGCATCTGTTGGGGAGACGAGATTTTAAGACACTTGAGTCTCCAGGACAGCAAAGGCACAATGGTGAGTAGCAATAAACCCTGCATTATAATTGAAAAATCTTGACATGTTGCTTAACAACGGGCATATCACGGCTCTTCCTAGCACTTCACACGCCAAAGAACAGCAGCTACTCAGGCCAGGGGAATCGGGTTTTTACACAGTGCAACTTTAATTGGAATCATTTGAGATTTAACACAGCTATGTGGAACTGCGTGGAACAAACTTGGAGCTGGGGGGGGGTGTGTGTGTGTGTGTGTTATATTGGCTGTTCAACGCTGATGTTTATGTTTCAGCCGTCTTGCATTCCCTTCTTTTTCTTTATGTGTATGGTGTATGATCATATTCTATGATTTGTATGTGGGTATGTAATTGACATTTGCAAGGAGGTTAATTTCCATCTAAAAACAATAATGCTGTTAGAGGTTGGGGTTAGGCGGTGGAGTGGGGGTAAGGGTGGGGTAGAGACTGGGAGTTTAGGTGTAGTTGGGGGGGGTGAGTTGGGGGAGAGAAATAAGTCAGAAGTGCATATCTCCGGTAATGAAATGGGTAATCCTCTCGTAGACGAAAAGGTTCTCATCAACATGTGATCAGCTATTAACAGGATGGCTTTGGCAAAGCCATCCGCACGTGACAAAACGTAAGGAAGTGGAAGAAACCGTCTAGAGCAATATCAAGTATCACTTAATTAGAGATTTTTAAGCCTTTTCCTCCTGCTGTGCCGGGTGTGTAATCGGGACGATCGGAGGCCATTCAGCACCTTGGACAGAGCCAACGGATTTGTCCGAGGTGGCGGTACCCCAGGTAGTCTTCTTGGCCCCACTGTAAAGCCAACCCTGTGTCGCCCTTAAAAAGCGTCTTTTCGGAGGTTCGGCTCACACTGAGATCGGGGCTGGAGAGAGAGTCAGATTTTGGAGCGGAGCGTTTGGAAAGCGAGCCCCAGTTTGGTCCCCTCATTGAGCTCGCTGAAGTTGGCTTCCTAGCGGTGTAGGCTGGAATAGACTCTTGGCAAGCTGCGGGTTGGTATACTGGGTTAACTTTGGGAAATGCAAGTGTTTATCTCCAGGATCTAGCCATCGGGGTGGTGTAAGCCGCAAAGAAGGTAAGCACCGGGGCGGGGACCCCCTGCATCCCCAATTCTTGAGCTATTTTGATACTCTATCTTCCGGAGAGGACGCGTGGTGGAGGGGAGGAGGTAGGGGGGAGCAAGAGAGGGGATTGTTTCTTGGTATTTGCCCAGTTTGAATTGCCCTAGGTGAGAACCCTGGGGCAAAGCGAGAAGGAAGAGGGGGGGAGAGAGAGAGAGAGAGAGAGAGAGAGAGAGAGAGAGAGAGAGAGAGAGAAACTCAGTCTTCCAGCGGATATAATGAGTTTAGTTAACTTGGACCTGCAAATGTCTGATTCAAATGTAAGATTTATCTCTTTTTCTCCCCTTCACCTCCCTCTTTTCCGTTCTCTTTGCTGGTGTGTGTGTGTGTGTGTGTGTACAGTAGATTCATTACTAATTATGAAGCTTTTGCACAACATTCGATTTCCTAAAATTGGACTTTGTAGCATTTAGAATCAGGAGGTGGAGGTGGTGTGCGGTGGGGAAAAAGGAGGTGGAGGTTGGGAAGAGGGAAGGAGGTAAAGCTAAACCTCCACAAAATGAATCAAGGTAATTTCAGCTCTTCTAGTGAGAAGGATTCATTCTCTCTGTATCCCTCCCTCCCTCTCTTTCCCCCTCCCTCCCTCTTTCCCGCCCCCCTTCTTCCACCCCGCCCCCTCCTCCAGCCTCCATCCCTCCCTCATTCTATCTCTTCCTCTCCGTCACCCTCGCTCCTCGCTGGATGTTTCTTTCTGTCTTTTTTTTTTCCCCTTCTGTCCTCTTTATTCCCCCTTCTGTCCTCCCTCCCCGCGCGTTTCGGGCGCTGGCTTAGAGGGCTCCCGCTTTCTCAAGGGAAGGGGAGCTGCCGAGACCGCGCTCTGCTCCTCAGCCGGGCCGGATGCCTCACTGAGCCCAGGTCCGAGCCAGTCGGGGTAACTCAGGGAAACTGGGGCCTCCGCCTGGGAGTAGAAGGTCCTTTCCGGACTGAAGAGCCAGGGAGCGGGCCGGGCAAGGGGGCCTGGGCGGCTGGAGGCAGTAGAGAAGAAAACTCGTAGCTCCGTGCGGCGGCTGGACAGAGCCACCAATCAGCTGGGCGCGCAGACCGCCTTGTCCGGGCGAGGTTGCGTCCGGAGGCACCGGTGGAGGGCGGCCGGCTAGTCGCGGAGCCGCCGCCGCCACCCGGGTGGGCCGGGGACTGGAGGAGGGTGGATGTCGGGGGCTTGGCGGGTGAGACAGAAGCGGCGCGGAGCCGCCCAGTCCTGTGTTCTACCTCTCCCGCCCCCGCCTGCACCCCCGGGGGACCGCGAACTGCCGGAGCGCGCGGCTGCGTTGTCCTCTTGCCATTCTTCGGGGAGCTCAGGGACTTACGCGCCCCTGGGCGGGGACCAACAGCTTCTCCACACAGCTATAACCCTCACCCCCACCCGCTTCTCAGGTCCTTTGTTCCGGCCATAGAGCCATGCCCGGTGGCAGTTTTCGCCCCAGGGCTTGGTCGTTCTGGACTCCTCCCCGGATCAGCTCTTCTTAATTAAAAGGCAAGAGCTTGGGGTAGGGATGAGGGGAACGTAGGGAAAAACCTATTTCAGAAACTCAAGACTCGTCTGTTTTAACAAACGAAAGAAAGAATCCCAACTCTGCGCAGGTGGATTCATAGGCGACGCGAGGATATTGTGGAAATTTAGAAGGAAAAAATAAAAAACAGGCGCTAGGATCAGATGACGGTGATTGGCTGCTCGGCACACAAAGGGAGCGTAGGGCAGGGTTTACGGAGCAAGCCTGCAGCGAATGGGGCACAGATTGTTCCGAGATCCAGTCGTTTTCTCAGTCAGATCTACGCGCAGGGAGGGGAGGGGAGGGGCGCGCAGGGGAGCGTGGCGGGAGGGGCTGGGCTTGGGGGCGGGGGGATTTCTGATCAGTCTGATGCAATTCCAAGCGTGCTGCAAAGGAACTCCAAGGCGCCCGCATCACCATCGCCACCCACCCTTCCCAGATGGTGCTGTTTTAAATACGGATCTGCAGGGCCGAACGCAGAACTGGGAGATTTATTGCAAAATCCCGGGAAGGGGGGGGAGGGGGACGGGGAATGGAGGAGCAGAATTTAAAGGTGCAATGTTTGCTTTTTCCAATCAAGCGGCAAGCGGTCGGAATTATTATTTTTTTCTTTCTGTCTGCTTGTCTCTGGATTCTAATTCACCAAGAAAGAGGTGTAAATATTGTGACATTTTGAGGCAGCTTGATGGATGGGAAAAAAATCATCTGTCACTCTAAATTGCAGAGTTCCCTCTCCCCGCGCCATCCCTTGCTAGCGAATACTCGCTGCTGCCTAATACTGTTGCTAGGGCTTCAAATGAATGCATCGTTAAGGGAATATTATCCTTTTAGTTTACTTGCCAATTTATCTGACGTTGAACCGAGAAAATTGTAGATTTCGTGTCTCTGGGAGGGAAAATGCTTAACAGTCTAAGTCTTGTAACCTTGAGTTCTTTAATAACTTAAATCTCAAAAGTGTCACGTCATCATCTACACACACACAGACACACACACTCCACTTGTAAGGTGACATGGTTTCACCTAAACTGTTGTGGAAATGAATGTCACTTTAAGAATGGTGCACCTGATATTCACTGTTTATGTGTATTTACAAAGAGCTCTTCAGCTTGAAGGCAAGACATTTCAATTGTCCTGTTTGGAATCGGTCAGAAGACTGGCAGGTGACAGAGAGAAAAGGAAGAAAGAGGAAAGAGAGAGAATTTTAACCTAGCTGCTATTAAATTAACAGTAACCTAGCCTACTTTTATACCCCCTGATGTGGCATATTAATATTTCTGTATATGAGATTTTAGTTTGGTCTTTCTCCCCCAATGGAGTAAACCAGTATTGATTCAGATGAGAATATGTGTGTCCTGCCAGTAGCTTTTTCAGTGTCATTATTAGTAAGACCTACAACGCAGCAATTTTTGGAGGATAGAAGAGAATGTCTGTAAGGGCTTTGCATACTAGGAAGCAGGCACTCCATAAATGGGAGGTATCGTTATGACATTTGCATGTAACATTTTCATTTGACTGAACCAGAGTATTAGTTATTTTAAAACATAATCTAATTTATATGCCCAAGGTAGTAAGTGGAGATTTTAAAAGCAAGTGATTAGTTGGCTTATAAAATATTATTTTTCAATTGTCTATTAATGTACATTGGAAAGAAGCCTTTTTAAAGATCTGAAATCAACATATATAAGCTTCCCCTTTCATTTGCCAGACTCTTTCCCCATCAAATCTCTGATCTAATTTCTTAATAAGAAAGCTGGTAAATTTAGTTTCTTTCCTTTTCCTGGCCTGTCCTCTAGGGGAAGCTTTAGTAAGAAACAGCATTCCAAAATCAGGCACTGAGAGAGAGAAGGCAAGGGACTGGACGACCACAAAATAGATCATCAGCCACCAATGCCAACAAACAGAAATGAGGGAAAACCAGCAGGAAAGTATGACTTACAAAGGGTTTTTATTTTTTAATTCTGTGATTTTTCGGACCAGCCTCAAACTTGCTCAAATAACATTCACTCGATCATATTGCTTACAATCTGTCAGTTAAAATGAGGTCTAACTGAGCATATTTTTTATTAAATATACTTCTATCAAAGGCCAGTAAAGCTACTCTTTGATTTTAATTAGGACAAACTAGTCTAACCACTTAAATAATTCTAATGAATATGAACTGATATCATCAGATTTAAAAGCTCTGCTGAAAACTAAATTTGTTCTGAAAAGCACTGACTTGCCAGAAAAATATCTATTTTTGCAGCTTTCTTTTCACTCTATGGATAATTTAATGAGTTGCTTATTTTAATTTTACAACTGCTACCTCAGAAGTATCTCAAATTATCTTTCTTTGGCTGGTGTCTTTCTCTGCTGATCTGCTACTGCTGTGTGTGTGTGTGTGTGTGTGTGTGTGTGTGCGTGCGTGTATGGGCGTGTGTGTCTCTGTGTGTGTTTTCTAGTGGGAATTTAACAAGCAGTGAGTCTCTTAAATTTACATGCCATATTCTATGTCAAGAACATTGCGTAGTACTTAACAATAAAAATAAACATTAGCATCTAGTGAAAGTTTACCACCGTTGAGTGCTATGGAAATACAGGTCTTAATGGGAGAAAGATTAAATTTTTTAACAATAAAAAAAATTTCTCCCCTTTTTGGCTTAAGGGTGATTATAATTTCAAAAATATGGCATCTTTCTTCTTTTACTTTGGAATATAGAGCTGCTACTTTAACAAGTGTCTTTTGAGGACGATACACGTGTTTCATAAAGATTAATATCCCTAAAACACTGTGGTGCAGAGATGGAACTATGAATTCTTGATCCCTGCCTCTACTCTCATTTGGCAATTTTTAGAGTGTTCATTCTGAGTTTTTAAAAACAGGTGGACGTTTTTTTCTTTTTTCGTTCCGACATTATAAAAGAGTCCTACAAGAAATTGTTCTGCTGTAGTACAGACTTCATTGTATTTCCTAGTAATAACACTTTAGATTCATATAGTACTTTGACTGTTCTTTACAGGTTTCATTTGATTTCCTTATCAGTCATGTAAGGTAGTAATCACCAATTGCTTTTTATAGATGAGGAAAGTAAGGTGCAGAATTATCTAACACTGTACTGCCAGTAAGATGTAAAGACTAACTCAGAATCTTTCTTCAAATTTTAAGAAAATTTGCATTTGTTCCTCTCTAGACCATACTGCCTTAAACCCCACTAAGGTACCATAGGGAGCTGTAGACATTATTTTCTCCTATTTTGATTTATTTAATTAAATTAAAAGCATGGTCTACAAATAGTTTTCAAAATGTTCAGGCCTAATGGAAAGTTTTAACTAGGCTTCCTAAGACAGTCTTTCCCTCTCCCTCAATGAGAAACTCAAAGAAAGCAGGAATCTTCCTGCAGTTGACACACCATCTAAGTCATAGCTGCTAATTCCCCATAAAACAAACACAGAGAATAAGGAGCCAAAGCCAAGATGTACATTACTTTTACTTGTGAGTCATAGATTCTGTGGCCTGGGAACGTTCACAGAGGTCACTTAGCCCAGCCCATATCTGATGGATGAATTCATGCTGGCTTGTTTTCTTTTGACCCTCTGGAATTTCATCCCAGTCTTGGACACCTGGGTACTTGTTTATCTTGGTAGATATTCTGATGCTTATGTGGATCATGAGCTTGTCTGGCCATTTCCCATTTTGCCCAAAAGGTCTACTTTCTATGGAGAATCTAGCATTCATAATTTTATTTTGTAAGTATTAATTGGCAACACATTACTTGCCATTATGTGCCAGGAACTGTGTTATAATCTGGAGATTCAAGAATAAGCAATACCGAATGGTCCATATCTTGGTGGATCTTGTAGCCTAGAGACAAAGACTGGTACCTTTATTTGCTCCAGTCCTTAGAAGGGAACAGACCTCATAAGATACCTTTTTTCAAGAGAATACAGTGAATAATATTAAAATCCTGAGTTCAGGCTTTACCACCAACTGCTTGTCAGTAGCTAAAAAAGTCAATCAGTCATTCTTGATCTCTGCTTCCTCTCACATAAAGCAAAGGAGATGTTCTAAGAATAAACTCGAAATTCCATTTCTGTTCCAAGTTTGAGTGAAACTATTTCTTGCATCAAAGGTTAGGGTAACTTAGGCCTTACTTTGTGGGGGAAAGTAAAGCCTGAGTTACCGTAATCTTTGATGATTTACAATTTGGGGTACCACAAATTTTTAACCTGTTAAGTATATCAAGAAAAAAATCTAAGCAACATATCTGAACCCAGAATAGAAGGAATCTGGATGTTGAACCTCTTGGTTTATGGAATGATGGCTAGGAAAGTTTTAATTTAGAGAATGATCTCAAATTTCTGCAGATTATTTTTAAAAGCAGGTGGTGCAATGGAAGACCCTCTATCAAATTTGCTGTTTATTTTCTTTGTGCAAGCAGAAGTTCTAATTTTTCAGGTCATTTCCTTTTAAAATCAAAGATATTACATCCTGAAATTGCATGGGTCTCATGAATAATGCATTATATGCACATGATAATAGATAATTAGATGGACCAACCAAAAGAAACATGAAAGGGAGCAGGTCCCAAGGATTGCAGAAGGTGTGTGGGCATTTTGACATCCAGGAAATGCTATAGATCTGTCCTTAGCTAACTCAGCCTGGTGGAGATAATTAAGAAAAAAATTGTGGGTGAAGAAAGACTGCAAGCCATTCCCTGGGATTGGCTAGATTGCTGCAGTAGTTCAAAAACAATTGGCACAGCCACCCACACTAGACATGATTGCCCTTTGATGAGGCAGATATTGACTTTTATAAAGATGCCATATTTAAAATAACTTCTGATGCACTAGGGATAACAGACATCTTTCTTGAATTCTATTTTAGACAAATGGCAAAATATATTCCAAAGTATTAATTTTAAAATAAAAAAATCTTTTTAAAGTCTTGTTTCTAAAAACCAGCAGTGTAGTAACATGTGACCTCTGGATTTAACAATTCAGCCTAAGCTGGGAGAAAGCTGTAGCTTGTGTGAGACATTTTGACCCACTGTGGGCATTTTCTGAACCACGACCAGAAGTAACATATACTTGTCAAAGTTTTTAACCTCTGAGCGAATGTGAAATGCACTCCAAAATCTTCACACCCTGGGAAAGGTGATCCAACAATTTTCCTAAACAGCGGCAGAAAATGCTCTGAGATCTTTGTTCCCAGAGTGCATGCTACAATGTTATGCTATCTAGAAATTTCTTTGGAGCACCTGTTCATCAATACCAAAAGGAGTTAGAATTGATTTATCTCCAGCTTCAAGGAAATAGTCAACCACCTCCTGCCTCTAAGTAATAAGACTACTGTGAGAAAAAATATATACAAATTAGTTGATTGCAGAAAGGTGCCACAAACATCCAAAGCCTTTGGGATAGGACATTGCAGGTGAGTGAATAGAGAAAAAGAAAAGGAATATGGAGAAAATTGAGAAATAAAAAGGGAAAGGAAGATGGAACTCTAATTATACAGGGGCTCTTGAATTGACTGTTCTCTACCTTCCATGCTCATCGTTATTCTGGCTACTTTAGTAGGAAACAATGATTTCTTCTGCTTTCACTTTCCTTCTCTGCTAAGGACTTCTTCCTTGCCAATAACTTCCATAATCAGTATTTAAGAATTGCTCTGATGCCCAGCACAGTGGCTAATGCCTGTAATCCCAGCACTGTGGGAGGCTGAGGCAAGTGGATCACTTGAGGGCAGTTCGAGACCAGCCCAGCCAACATAGTGAAACCCATCTCTACTAAAATTACAAAAAA
>NW_016107428.1:184269-200931 GCF_001604975.1 Cebus imitator
ACCCTGGAGGTGGAGGTTATAGTGAGCCAATATCACGCCATTGCACTCCAGCCTGGACAACAAGAGCTAAACTCCCTCTCAAAAAAAAAAAAAAAAATTGCACTGCTATTATTATCCTTTACTGCATGTTTAATTAACATGGAGTTTGTAACAGCTTTTGTGCCATGGACTCTACTCTCTTGGCAGTCTGGTAAAGCCTATGTAAACCCTTCTCATAAAAATTTCTAAATAGGGCTGGGCATGGTGGCTCATGCCTGTAATCTCAGCACTTTGAGAAGCCAAGGCGGGCAGATCATTTGAGGTCAGGAGTTCCAGACCAGCCTGGCTAACATAGCAAAACCCTGTTCTCTACCAAAAACAAAAAACTAGCTAGGTGTGATGGCATGTATGTGTAATCCCAGCTACTTGGAAGGCTGAGGCACGAGAATCACTTGAACCTGGGAGGTGGAGGTTGTAGTGAGCCGAGATCAGCCACTGCACTCCAGTTTGGGCAACACAGTAAGACTTTGTCTAAAAAAAAAGAAAGAAAGAAAGAAAGAAAGAAAGAAAGAAAGAAAGAAAGAAAGAAAGAAAGAAAGAAAGAAAGAAAGAAAAACAAATCTAAGTGAATGAAATAAAAGTGTAAAATTACAAGGGAAGCCAATGACATTGACATACAGTTATAAAAACATTTAAAATAACATATTGTGTGATATAGTAATACATATGCTTTTTAATGCATTAAAAATGATTTAGCCACAAGGTAAATATTATAATTTTGAAGTAATGATAAGTATCAGTATTTTGAAATATCTATGAAACTGAAGTGATATGAAGGTGTATGTGATATATACCGGTGAGAAAGCCTGCAATACTACTGTGTAACATTTCCCATACATATTTGACAACAGAACACTTGAGAAGCACTTATTAACACAGTATAGATTCAGAAATGTTAATTTAGTCAATGTTAACATTAGCCATGGAGTTTCCTTCCTGGCAAAAAGAAACTGGCATTGGGAGAAAACTTTTAAAATTCACATTTGCCATTAGACAAGCTGCCAAGTGGGGAAGGGACCAAAGGCTGAGAAGGTGAGGGTGTGGTAAGCATGTTTCTATTGACTGAACTTGTTAATACTCCAGTGTTTATCCTTACTATCACCAGCACAACCCCATTACCCTAGCAATCCATTACTCCGTTGAAAAAGATACAAAGTTCAGATTCTGGTGATTAACTCGGCATTGCTTAAGATACCTGTTCTGACCTCACTAACCCAACTGAAACTCTTCCTGTTTGTCATTACTGCACCATGGGAAAGGATGTGCAAATTGTAATGATGTGGGGTGACATTTATTTTGCATTCATCCAGTGCTGTTATTTGTTTTGTATTTGGAATACGTTGCTTAACCTTCAAAGTAGCTCTCAGATTAAGAAAACTAGAGCTTGGAGAATTTAAGTAACTTGACTAAACTAACACAGAAAATCTGAAATGGAAAAATTAACCTCCAAACCTAAAGTTTTTTAGTTCCAAAGTCCATTATAAAGTGGTGCCTCCCTGTCTCCCAGCTACCACCCAGATTTAATCTGGATCTCCCATTATCAGATGGTTTACATACAAGTTTTCTCACGAGATCTTGACCGCAACTCTTTGAGATGGCCATGGGTCTCAAAATTCATTGTCAGGAGTACTACTTTAGAATCATTTTGATCTTTGCTAACTGATGAGAGACTTTCAAATAGCTAATTGTCACCTATCCTTTTTGAAGCCCAGTTTTCATAATCATAAAACAGAAAAAGTGTTAAAGTGTTTTGTGAGGATTAAAAACATGAATAATAAAATCTAACTTTGTTGAGCTCACTATGGTGAGCATTCTGCATTTCCATAGTTCATTGAATCCTCACAACAATCTTTCTAGGCAAAGATTATTTTTATTTTAAAGATAAGAAAACTGAGGTATCTGTAATTAATTAACTATCTTAAATTAACAGAGCCAATAAGTGACAAAACTGGGTTCAAATGTAGGTCTGTCTAATGCCAAAGCCCTTTTTTTTAAGTCACCAGACTAATCTGAAAATCACTATTCAGCCTTAGCTGTTATTATTATAATTATCATCACACTTAAAACACTATCAAAATACAAAATTACTAGACATAAGTATATAGTCACTGAAGAGATTAGAATCTGAAACTTTTCACCTGCATGTTCTTCCGTCCACTTACTTTAGTTTATTAACCCAATGGATGATGTCTGACTCCTTTCTTAACTTGTTTAGGGCAGTTCCAAGTTAGTTGACTTCTGAGAGTTATTGAGTAAGAAACGTTATAAATTGTTTGGATTAGGATTTGGTATGTTTAGAAGCTATTTCATAAGTTTGCTTTTTCGAACTGTTACTGGCTATAATACTGCAGATGCTGTGATGAGGAACACCCTCTCTAAAGACACACAGTGGATGACAAACCTCCAAAGCTAACATGTTGTTTACAGATATGGAGAAGAAGAGGATGGACAAGCACAGTCTGAAACGTAATTACAAGGTTTATAGTCCCTGTTGGGGACTAAAATGTTTATTGGCTTTCCTTGTGCAATTCAATGTTCTTTCTTTAAAGGATCCACTCCAAACTTGGGACATTCCTGAAAATAGCATCTCATTTGGGAGCATGCCAAGAATTGGTGTGTGTGTCCTTTGTGTCTTTGCACCAACTCAGAACTCCAGATACTAGCTCTAGAGACTAAGCTGGGATACAGTCTGGATAAGGGAGTTGTATATCTACTTGGGCTTCTTCCTGCTATATTTATTTCATCCATTTTCCTCCTAGAAAGCAGCTCCTAGAAAGATGTGGTTTTAAATGAGGGATTGGATGCATACTGGTATGTCTTAGATAGCACAAGTCAGTGGTCTTTGCAGAGTTGCCAAAGGCATATAAGTAATCAAAGATGCGGAAATCCATGGAGAGACTTCATTCCATTTCTACTCTGATTTATTCAGGGAAGGACACCATGAACACATAATGGATTTGATATGTCCCAGAGTTCCGAAAACAGCCTAGCAAAAAGGAATGATCCTAAAGGACATTTTGATATATGAAAAAGTCCACCTAAAGCTTTGTCAGAGATAACTAAAGAATATGATGGCTGGAAGGCTATAAATCCTTACCTTGGCTCAAAGTTCTAATTTTAGGGGAAATGATTACATGAATTCCAAGTTTAGTTTACCAAATGATATACAGTTCCTGAAAGGAGTTCAAATTTAGATAGAAAAAGTACCTTACAAATGATCTAGGTCACTGATTCCCCTCGTGCATTGAAATTACCTAAATCATTTCTTCTCTCTGAGTTAAGGTCTGAATGTGTTGCCAGGTTTAGCAAACTCAGTTTGTAGCCCACTGACCTCATTTTACTGATTAGGCAACTGAGGTGCACAGTGGTTGATCTTTCAATTTATTCAATAAACAATTATATGGTATATTTTTTTACGGTATCTATCTGAACAATCTCGGGCTAGTGAAGTCGCTTGCCCAGGTCACATGGGCAGACACTGACATAGCTTGAATTAGGACCCAAGTTCTTTTGACTACTATCTCGGCCTTAAAATCTTAATCATAGGACAAAGATATTTCTTCTATTTTCAAACAGTCCCATCAAAAGGAAACAATGGACAGTCTGTGCAAGATTTTAATTACCTTAATGTTCAAAATAAAATAAAAACAGATTACTAAAACATAACAACACTTTAATATCATTCTAATAAGATATTATTAATTTCAAAATGGTAGGACAAAACTAATTATACTTTAAACTTCCTAAATATCCTATAGTTACTTTATGACTATTGAGACACTAGCTAAGTTTCCAAAATTGGATTTCTAGCCATATAATCCCTCACCTCCCACGTATACCACCCCCCATTCCCAGGTCAGGACTATTGTCCAAGCAGTAAAAATAATTTCCCAGAGTACATACACGGCAGTGGCTACCAACCAAACAAATAATTATGGGGGCTGGAATTTAAATTCATGGCTGTACTTTCACCAATTCATTCCCCATTCTACCCCATGTTGCTGTCTTCAACTTTTATGAAACAGTATGTTTGTCCTATTCATCTGTGTCAGCATCACCCTTTCCTACCTACTAGGCTTACCACTTCTTGGTGCCTTTCACTGGCTGACTAAGGTTTCAGAAGTGCCTGCTTACAGCAAACACTGTAGTCGTCTCTTTTTGGTTACAAAGTCCCCAGACAATTTCTCAAGGTAATATTATGAAGAAGAAGTAAATGTGCTCCTCTGCTACCCCATTTCTTTTTAGAGTGCTGGCTTTATTCTATATCTCATCTGGCTTAATGTCTTATTGGGCCAATTGGATTGATTTTACAGTCACCATAGAATATCTCCTAAACAGACAACCATGGGTCATGGGAACAATATTTCTGCTGACCCCATGATTTGGTCACATTGGGTTGTAAGGCCATAGTGGAGATATGCTTGATGAATTTATGAAGACTTGATTCTAGGTATCGTGTAGGTTGGCTTAGTTCTCTTTTACTGAATTCAACTTAGTTGCATTCATTTTAGTCTAACTAGATTTTGAGTGCAGACAAAATGAAAAGAAATGGTTCAATTTAGGTGAAAGTTAAAGCTCCAAAAGTAGTGCAGTATTTCATAGACCTTACCTTTGAGAGAAATTATATCAGCATATAATAAGCACCTGAGAATATGAAAGCACAATTCCAGTTTAAATGTTAAAGGTCTACAACTTGGGATATTAAATGGAGTACAGAAAAGCCATTGGTTCTTAAACAATTTTATTGAGGGGGAAAACAGTGAAAGCTAAGTGTTCTATTCAAGAACTGTTTCTTTTGAAAATAATGCTTCATTTATAAGCTAAGGACAGGAGATCTAGCTTTGTTATGAAGGCTCATCTTTTTATTAAACAACCACTTCTGTCTCCAAGTTGCAAGGGGAGGATTTGTCAATCTGATTGAATCTTTCCTTTAGTTTTTCCCAACAGCTGTGTTCAGATAATTCATGACTCCTGTGTTTCCTGAGCCCTGGATAATTTCACACACATGTCTGGTTTGGGGCTCCACATTTTCAGAAGAATATAGAAACCTTGGAGGAGGTCCAGGGTAGACCAAGGGAAATGATTAATGGATTGAAAGTTGGAGTTTATGAAGAAAGGTTGTGAGATCTGATCTTTTGCTATGAGAAAAGTCTGAGTGGTGACTTAATAACACAAGGAGGTTAGTAAGCAGCTGTTCTCCATCTTCACTAAGGTTGAATGAAGTGAAATAAGATATAAATTGCAACAGGAACAAAAATGCATTACAAATGGGAACTTCCAAGCAATAGCATTGCTGGATTCTAGATAGCTCCCCAGAAGAAGGATGTATAGTCTACTTCCCTGGTCTGCAATGATAGGCCTATAAGTAGTGAGGAAGATGAGGTAATCTCTTAAGATCCCTTCTGGACCTATCTTTTATAGGTCTATCATATTTAGAAAATTTATTTGCCTCAAGCAAAAGTTGTCTCATTTCCTCCCTCCCACCCTATCCACTCCTTATCTTTATCTACCTTTTGTAAAACACTGCTAACCAAAATAACTGGGGACTGATCAACGGTGATGGGCCCTCCCCAGCCTCTAAAAGTGCCACTTCAGCTTTGGGAGCAAGTTTCTTGTCCATCACTACCACCCCCTGGCCACTAGGGGCATGTTTACCATAATCTTTTTACACACCAAACGTAGGGCAAGTGAAAACAAAACAAAATAAAACTTCCTATGTTTAACAAATTCACAAGTGTATTAAAATACAACTCTTATGTCCTAGAATATGAGCATGTAAAGGGCTGAAATGTATTCTATGCATCTGCCTATATCGGCCCATAGAATAGGCTCTGATATATAGTAGGTACTCAGCAATTTTTAATCAATTAAATGACTGTAACTGTGAAGTGAAGGGAAAATAAGTTGAGGTGGTCAGGGGTTTCAGATGTTTCCAAATGATTCTGTATGCCAGACAAATCTAAAGCCTAACCCATTCTTCATACATGTGCTATTGAGGATTTCATTCTCACCATGCCTGCACTATCTGGAGGTAGAAAGAGAGCCAGTTGCACATCCTGCCCAAGTCTTTGGCCAAAAAAAACAATAAAGACAGGTGTTGTGTAGATTCATGTATCAGAATCACATGAAAGTAGGCCAAATTCTTAGTGTGTGTTTTTAAAATAAGACTTCAGGAATTTCGGTGATTTTTTTTTTCTAAATTATCTTTTTGCATAAGGTAATTTTTCATGAAGAATATAAAAATTTTTTGTATTTTATATAAAATATTTTTTCATGAAGAATATAAAATTTGATTGTAGGAAATCTCTCTTCAATCATCACACAGCCTAAATAGGTGAGTCTCAAAAATAAGCTAATCTTCATCTTACATCTGATTCAGTGTCCTGAAACCCTTTGGTTTAAATTTGTTAATTCTTCTCATGGCTTGTCTCATAGCAAAACCAGCTAATACCATAGCTCTTATTACTGTCAGCTGTAACTTATATCCACACTCTCACATCCCTTTTGACCATGCTTATAGAAATATTATAAATAAACCAAATTTATTCTTCATTATTAATTTTTAAATGTTCTCAGCAAAAATCTGGTAACTTGGAGGCTACAAGTTGATGATTCTCATATGTTTGGGGGTTTAGTCTCAAAGCTTCATAATGGTTTCTACGCTGTTTTTCTTGATCCAACTAAATTTTATTCCCAGATGGGATCAGTTTTTTACCCTCCTGTTCTACTCTCCTAGTCCTGGCACTTCTAAAAGTTTCTTACTGTGGTTCCTTTCTTTTGTCTGCCACTAATGGCAATGCCTGGTTACATAACTCCTGTTAACAGGTGTTGACCAATTTGAACACATTTGAGTATGGTATAGAGCTATTCTTATGGTTCATAAAAAACTTAGAGAGAATATACCATCTGATGAATAGGGAAATTACTTCTCCCTTAAGGTTTTTCTCAGGACAGGCCTTACACAAGAATTTCAAGGATTGTGAGTGACACAGTTTAACATTGGGCTGGGCCTTTGAAATTATCCAACATGAATTTGAAAACAACTCTGCAACTCTGCTCAGCAGCAGAGTTTTCTGTTTACTTAGTATTTCCCTATGCCAATTAGTGAAATTTTCAGCAGTTTTTTAGGTCAACTCATTTGATACTAGAATAGACAACATTTTTTTATTTTGCAAGGAAGACTGAAGGTAGGAGTAACTAGGAGGCTAAAATAAACACAATTAAATATAAAATGCTTATAGTGGTAGAATTGACCTCAGCCAATTAAAATTATTAATAGAAAAAACATGTCAATGTCAAATCTGAGCCTACTACCTCTCTTCCCACTTGGGTAATGAGGATTAGTTTATATTTCCTGACAAGAATAGATGGGAATTCACATTTCTTCCTGACCTTTGTCCCCGCTGAAACATCGCGTTAGGATCATATTAGAACATAACCAAAAAGAAATATTCAGATGAATTCACAATTAAGTTTTAAGCCCCACAAAACTGAAATAAGTAGCATCTTCTTTTCAAGCTGTGAAACTTTCCCTCATTTTAGTAATAAAGAAATGTTCAGATTATAAACTTGGAAAATTTGTTCCTAACATATCAGCCATGTCGGAGACCAATCTTTAAGAAGAACAAGAAATATATGCTGTATGTTCTCAGCATCAACCTTGCCCACAATGGGAAATAATTTTGTAAAACTTTGATTTTAGACCTCCAAAATTATCTCTATATGCTACTTGAATTAAGCAAGTAAAAAATAACATTTAGAATTCCATGTAAGGCACTGGTACAACTTTTGTTTACCTTGGCGTCATTGTTTTTGAATGTAAGATGTAATTTAAGGCAAATAAGTATGTGTTTTAAGTCTGGTCACGTATAGTTTGGTAATGCTATAATCACAAATCAGAAAGTTTGGAAATGCTCAGAAGTGTTAAGAGGTGGATTCATCATGGTTATCTGAATTGGCATTTGATCTTCTTTTCTTTCTAAATACCCCTGACATTTCTGACTCCTCTGTCTTTTCCTCAGTAAAACTGCACCACACACTGGAAAGCGAAGATACACACATTTATTTATATAATGTCAAGGGAGAGTAGGAATAAGAAGATTGGCCATAGACCCACCCAATCAGAGTCTGGGAAATGAGAACACTTTTTCCTTCAGCAGAAATGCTGACGTGCCAATGTGAATTTAGCAGGAAAAAGATTTGCCATAACTTATAAGTGAGCAGCATTCAGAATGCTAGCTTAGATTCCTGGTATTAATTTGCCAGGTGTTTTTCAGAAAGAAAATAAATCACAATTGAGCTTAAAAATCTGAGGGTAGAACTCATTTTTAACCAAATGTAAAGCATCAGTTTAAAGTTAACATAAAGTTTTAAAACAAAAAGTTTGGAGTGGTGTTCCTCCAGTCCTTTATAATGTAGTACAAGTATGTTTTTTTAATTTATAAAAGTAGCCATTTAAATTGTATTATGCTACTAAAAGAAACTGTGTATGCATTCAGCTTACAACCTGGGAACCAACGCAGAGGGTTTCTGGGGTAACAGTACCCAGCTTCATACCCTCTGTCCTTTATTGCTTTCTGGTTAGCCTGCGTATTTCACATACATTAAATATTCCACAATGAACTCCACCATCTGTGCTGTAGGGTAGTTTGTATTGGTCATGTGCTCTGTCAAGTTGACAGAGGTGCAAAGCTAAATGTGTGACACTCGAAGAATATGCATATATTTGAATAATTTGACTATTTAGTCCAACAATTTGCAAAGGCGCTCTGAATGATCACACATTCTGATAACACTTCCAGGGAACCGATAGCTTCACTTAGGAGGTGGGGAGATGGAAGTAGGGTTATTTCTAGCAGGAATTCTTGAGTTCACTGAAGTCTCGTCCCTGGTACTTCACTGGGTGAACGTGGGTAAATTATTTCCTGGCAAAGTATCGGATTCTTCTTTTATAAAATGAGTAAATAATTTCTTTTAACTAGTCTTTAGAAGTTCTAAAATAGCTAATGTTAGTGAATTCACTTTGTTAACTGTAAACCCCTAGGTAAATTGAACTGAATATGTAATAATATTATATATTCAGTTCAACAGTACATTCTTGGTAACCACAAGAGGGTCCACGAAAGGAAACTGTTTATAAATCTTTCCCTTTAGCAAAATTAATGTTGGAGTATTTAGGGAAATTCCTACAGCAGTGAGTCTTCACAATTATTAGGTCAATCCCCTTTGAGATTACAGAAAAATGCACATACACAGAAAGCTGCCTGGAGAATTTGGGTGTGGGCTTGGTGGGAGATTCCTCTGATAGCCAGTGTTGTACCCACAAGAGAGTGTTTCTCAAAGTGTGACTTCAGATTGTCTGCATCCGAATTGCTGGTGGTGTTTATTAAAATTCTAATTCCTGGACCCTGCCCCACCCCTACTAAATCACGATTTCAGGAGGAGGAACATTCATTTTAACACTCACTCAGGTGATTTTTATGAGTTAAGTACGGTGCTGCTGTCTTGTTCTTTATAAGGTCTGCACAAATTGGTTGAACTAATGAGAAGAAAATTCAGCTTTAAAGCAGGAACACAGGTAGACGGTTGACAGAGTTCATCAAATGGCTAATTGAAAATGTCCTCTGGACCCCAGCCATATAAGTTCTCTCGAAGGGTGTTGACTACAGGCAAATGAGAACCCGAAAAGCTATTTGCTCTTTTGCTGCTGGCAGTGGTGGGGGTGGAGGCGAGGGGAGGATTAACGGAGCCAGTTCTGCCCCCACCCTAGAATCCCCTACCCCCACTCTGATTAAAGCAGAAGACTTTATCTTTGCTGCCCTGGTTCGTTATTAAAAGGGTTCGCTTATGTGTGTGTGTTTGCTGGGGCTGGAAGTGAAAACATCTGCAAAAGCATGCAATGCCCTGGAACGGAACTCTTCTAATAAAAGATGTATCATTTTAAATGCGCTGAATTTTGATTCTGGTAATTCGTGCACTAGAGTGTCTATTTCGAGGCAGCGGAGGTATCATATGACAGCGCACGTCAAGGCACCGTGGAGCCCTCTCGTGGACTCCCACCCACTTTCCCATTCACCGCGGAGAGGGCTGCTCGTGCTGCCGCTCCCCCCGGCGAGCTAGCATGAAATCTCCCTGCCTCTGCCGAGATCAAATGGAGCTCCTCGCTGATGGGGTGCGAGTATTACCTCCGCCATGCAATTTCCACTATCAATAATTTAACTTCTTTGCTGCAGACCAGAAGGAGCACATACCGGGCACCAAAGACTCGCGCCCCCTCCCCCCTTTAATTAAGCGAAGGGAACGTGAAAAAATAATAGAGTCTGGGAGTTTGGGGGCCGAAGTCTTTCCCAGAGCAGCTGCCTTGATGGTTACTTTGACAAGTAGTGACTGAAAAGGTGGGTTTGTTTTCTTTCTCTTTCCGTTTTTCTGTTTGGTCTGCTAGAAAGCGTGCGGCTTTAGCGAGGGCTGTCATTGCCTGGGCTTCCTGGCTGGAACAAGTAACTTGGTGTAACGTTATCTGGGGGCGTTCATCAATAAAAAATGCCGTTATTATCTTGATTAAATTCCTATTAGGCAAACTCCAGAGAGGTCAGTGCGCGAACTCTTTAAGCCGGCTTGTTTAAGGCAGCGGAGTAAACCAATAGCCCCCATGCTCTGTGCGATTTCATTGTGTGCTCGCGATCGCAAGCTCCGTGGTGCGGGAAGGTGCGGGAAGGTGTGTCTATGGCCCGGGAAACGCACGCCCTCTCCCAGAGAACTTGGGTGCTGGGATGCGGAGAAAGGGGAGAGTTGAAGGCGAGGGGAATGAGACCTCTGGGCGTCCGATTCTCACTCGCTCCCTCTCACCCCAGCGCGCACAGCCCGGGTTTCCGCAGGGGGCGCGGGACGCGGGGTTCCCTGGGGCTGGGGCTGGAACACCCCTCGAAGCCTCGGGCGTCCCGCCCAAGGGGCCCCGGGAGGGCACAGGGCTCGCGGGACGATGTCGCAGGACCCCGGGGAAGGATGACGGGGGCAGGGCCCGGGGAAACGGGGAGTCCAGGGCGCCCCTCGGTCCCCCGGGGGCTGAGCCTGGACGAGGAAAAGGCGCGGCGTCCCCTTTAAGCGTCCGCCCCGAACGGGTATCGGTAGCGCGGGAGAGACGGGGGAGGGGGGAGGTGGGCGGGGGGGCGGCGCCGTCTGACCAATCGAAGCTCAACCGAAGAGCTAAATAATGTCTGACCCGGGCGCAGGGCGCAGCCTGGAGCTCCGGGTCCGCGCCGCCGCCGCAGCGCCCGGGAGCACCCGCCGGCTCGCTGTCCCGCGCACCCCGTGGCGCCTCGGGCTCCCGGGCCGGACCAAGGAGCCAGCCCAGTGTGCCCCCCACCTCCCGCTCGGGGGGCTTTGATGAGATACTTGAATGCAGCTGCCACCGCTGCTGTGGGGCCGGCGGGGAGCAGCACCGCGACGGGGACCGGGGCTGGGCGCTGGAGCCAGAATCGGAACCACGATGTGACTCCGCCGCCGGGGACCCGTGAGCTTTGTGTGGACCCCGAGGTAGGCGAGCGCCGGGCGTGGGGCTTGACGCGGGAGCCGCCCGTCCGCGGGAGAAAGTTGACTGGGGACCCCCTAAAGTTGTGGGACGAGGCCAGGCTCCTTCTTTCCTCCCCTCCGGGAGAAGGGAGGATTTGGAGTTGCTCCGGGGGAGCTTTCTCCCAAATCCCACGACCCAGAGGGTCAACAGGCAGCACCTGGGAAAAAGGGACCCGGGGAAGCCACGAAGTAGAGGACACAGGGCCAGGAAGAGACCCAGAGCTGCGTGGTGGGAGCAAAGACGGCGCACCGGGTATCCCCCGCAGCCCTCCCCCAGCCCAGGAGGGGTAGAGAGAGACTTGGGGACCCAGAGCTATCGGGGTCCCTGACTGAGGAGGGTGCTGGGGCTGGGCTAGGAATCATTCCAGGGGTAGGGTGGTCCCCTCGCCGATTTGTGGGGGTAGTGGGGAGGGAAGCTTGCGCCCTCAGCCCGCACCCCGTCCCGGGGCTGCACACGGTTACCTGCTCCCCAGGAGTTGAGACTGAAGTGGACTCACAAATCCGAAGCCTACGTAGCTTGGAAAAGTTGGGAGGCGGAATTCCTACCGCTGAGACCTGGAAGGGTCTGCGAGACTCGGGGGCTGGCCGAACCCACGCCTCTCCCCGTCTTAAACCCCTCTTCTGAAGCGCCCTCCAAGGAAGTCAGTTTTGACTTTAGGGGAGTGGGTGGATGTACTTGAGGGATTCCTGACTCGGGTTAGTCTCTGGGGATGCAGAGCAGGGAAAAGGAATGGGTGAGTGAGTTGCGCCTGGAAAGAAATAGCTGAGGATTAGGGGCTCTGTGCCTGACGGCCAAGAAGGGGAGATTACAGACTAGGGGCATCCCTAAGGAAGAAGTCTCGGGGCTGCGGGATGAACTGGAGGATGTAGTGTTTGTGTGTTGGGGGTGGAGCGGGGATGAGGGACCGAGGTGGAGGGGAGGCGAGGAGGAGGAGGAGGGGACCCAGAGAGCGAAGCTAGGGAAGGTAGAGGGTGCCCTCTGCTGGCCATGCTGCCAAGAGCAGCTGCTGGGGGCGGGAGGCTGGGGGTGGGGAAGTGGTAAGAGAAGGTTTTGCGGGATCCCTTCGAGAGCTGGTAGGAGGGACTTGTTGAATGGTGCTGCTGACTCGAGCTCGGTGGGGCGTCCGAGTCGTCGTCGGTGAATTTTGACTCGTCTTTCCCGTTTGGCTCATTTGCAAAAGTTTTCCTCGCGCTGGGGGAGTTTTGATAAGCCTCGACTGGTGGTGTGTTAGGGTTTCTTGAATGTTATTTTAAGGTCCTCTAGGTATCTTGCACTTACTTCTCAATGTCAGTAGTAACCAAAGAACATTTTCCGACAAGCATGCAGGAATGTTCTTGGCCAGAAGCGAAAAAAAGCATATTTCTGAGTGTTTATTAATCCTCCTAGTACAGTTATCTTTTAAACCAAAGTAATATGTAATTGGGAACGTTGATTTTCTAACTGCATATAAAAGGCGATATGCTATGAAATGAGACCATTCCCTACTGTCTCAACTTCCTGCAAAAACTATCTCCCCTCTTCATTATTATCGAAAAACCTATTTTTACATGAGTTTGTTGTGAGGTCAAAAGCCATTTTGGTCTTACAATTTGATATGTCTTCTTTACATTTTAATTTATTGAGGCATAATTACAGATTTAATTTGAACGTGTGTGCCTTCAGTGCTTTCCTCTTGCAACATAATTTTTAGGTTGGAGATTTCTGATGTTATGACATGTAGCACTTCAAGGCATTACACATAATAGGCAGCATAGCGTGTTGAAATTATACTACAAAGTTTTAACCTTGGAAACGGCACCTTTTAAAAACAATCACTAAATTCCTGTTCCTGTTCCCTGGTTTTGCAGATGCCTTGCTTAAGACTTTTTTTTTTTTCCTCTTTCTTTCTTTTTGGTAAATTTACCTCTGGGCTAGCAGGAGAGGTAAGAGAAAGGAAAGAGACACTTGTCGAAATGTAACCATAACCTTTACTGGAATTTAAAACACGTTGGTCACCATTACTGGAATTCCAGGGCCATAAAGTCGTTGTCTTTTTTTTCCTTCTACTTCATTTTGTAAAATGTGATAAATGTTGGTAAATATAGACCAGTAAGTAGTCTGACACAAAAAGCATTATGTATGTGGAACTATTTTGTTACAGAACATTTTCTATTTATAAATGATATAAGCAGAAAGAAATGATTTCCAGATAAACAAGGCTTACGTACATGTTTTGAAGCTTTAGAACATTGCAGACACGCTTAGACATTACATTTTTTAAAGCAAAATAATAATTTTTCTCATACCTTTGAAGTCTTTCATAGCCCATTCAGAGCTAAGTTAGTAGCTGGAAGTTTTGTTTATTTTAAGGTGATATTTTAAAGCCATTTAAGATGTATAGTAGGTCAACATTGGCGTATCCAGAAAATAAAGCATTTAGGAAACCTGTTTCAGAGTGTATTCTCAATGTGTGTAACTTTTACTTGCAAACCAAAGGAACCAAGAAAGTCATCATTTGCCTAAAATGCAGTCATCACCTCAAATGATTCGTTTACACTATGTGAGTTAATTGCTTTATTAATCTCATAAATGGCGAAACAGGGAATGAAGGTCCTGTGGTATTTCTTGTTCATTTTTACTCACAAGGAGTGGGAAATCCTGTACAAAATGCAAATTTCTAAAATCCTGGCTCAAAGTCCTTAGGTTTCCTTTTTAAAAGGGGCACCATGAGAATTAAGCTGTTCCCTTCTTTGTGAAATCTTAAAGAGTATCAGCTTTTCAATAGTCAAAATGTAGATGATTGATAATCTCATTTCTTTCTCGTGGTTTGTAGTTCAGCACACAGAGTGAGCTGGGCACGCCCACCTGACAGTATAGCAAAGAACTTGTCTACATTCTTTTTACATTCATCTTCTAAAACCTGTAGCTAGCGCGCTCTCTCGGTCTCAATCGTAGACTTAATCTTAAAAATTTGAAGATTTACAGACTGGAAAGGTCGTGTTCAAGTAGTTTATTAACATTTTGAGATGTAGGAAATTAATATCAGAGTAGAGAAGAAAAATTTCAGACTTCTTGAATAAAAACAGCATAGAGAGTGGATGATGGCTAAACTCTGAATATCTTTTGAGAAGAAAGGCACTCTCATTTCAGGTTCCCATAATACGGATTTGATTTTAGTGATTAAAACATTAATTTTCAACTTGCATCTCTCTGTGTGCAAGAGTTGAATTTGTGTAAGGGGGCTCACCTATGCAACAAAAGTGAACATGTACCTTTTATAAGGTAATTGCTAACTTGTCACAATTTGTTTTCAAACAATTGTTATAGAGCACTCATTTTCCACTAATTGCAAAATTGCTGCTTAATTGAAAGACTCTCAGCCATCTAGTACAGCCATTCAGCCACTGGCAGGCTCTGTGATCTCAAGCTGTGAATTGCATTTTAAAGTGGAATCATGGAGAGAATTCTGTGGAATTCTAGGTTTTAAGTGCTGGCTGTTGTTCAATGGAAGAAGAAATCATTTGAACAAGAATCACATCAAATAGTGTTGTGATAAATTTTCTTTATTAGGATGAATAACATGCACAGATGGGCTTCAAAAGTGAATGAGCAAACTTATTGGTTACACTCTGCATCCATTTACTCTATTTAGTATGGAGTAATGTTAAGCTATAAATGATGTTGGCAAATGAAATCCATATGTCATTTGCACGTGGGATTTAAACCTAGGAAACAGAGTGCCTTTGGCATGTGTAGGCTGAGTCATGTGTGTCCTAAAAAGTCCTCTTAAACTTCTTAAGGCATAGAATTATTTAATCCTAAATAATTTTATACTTAAATGCATCACTGGATTTCCAGAGTATGTACACTAAAAAGACTTAGAAAGGTCATGGACCTAATTATTGAGTATATGGAGTCATTATTGATGGCAGATGCAAAACAATGGAACTCACTAATGTACTGACATTGAAAACCTTTTGCCGGGGCGGAAATCGGGAGTGGCAAATGGGTGTGTTCTCTAAGTGGGACAGGAAGGTATTCTCTTTTCTGTAGAAAAATATGAGTATCTGGTCAGATAAGTGTGGAAGCTTTCATTTAAGTATTTAAGTTCATGTACAAACTCTGGGGCACATGTGTTCTTGGTGAGACAAATCTTATGAAATAAACTGGATGCTAAGAAGTGGCGCATTGCCCTGATGTCTCATTTATAGATTGATGTTTGAAGATGGATTGCATTAGGTGAGTTAGGGGGCTGGGTGTGGGACAGGAGAACAATTGGAGGGAAGAAAAGTAAATTTACAAGCTTTAGTGACAGCCATAATAGAGTAAAAGTTTATTTCCATAGAGCCTAGAGAGTAACGAATGTTATATAGTTTTCCCCAAAGGTTCACTTGAAAGAACTTTTCATTGGTTGTCATGGTAGTAATGTCCTGATTTTGAAATCTCCCAGAACCTAGTAGCTCTTAAACATGCTTTCATCTTGGTTCCTTTGGTCTGATGGAAACTTTATATGACGACCCTCTGTGTTTTTGACATGCCTCTGCATTTTTGGAGAGAGGAGGTCAGGCAAGGGAGGATTTCTTAAATCTAAGACAATATAGTAAGGAAATATAAAATTATATGATAAAATCACTGAACTTCAAACTGGCTTATTGAAATAAAATCTAGAAGGCAATCTATCATTTAATTACAACTAGCTTGTATAAAATTAAAACTTATATAATGGGAATTCAAAGAAAATAAATGGGCAGTTTCAAGTAATTTAAGCAACTCACCAAAAATTGAAGTAATAGTGCCACCTAGAGAACAAAATCACCAGCTTTACCAGTCAGATGGCTTATTTCCATATGAACCATTTTTCCAATGCTACAGTTACTAGGATTTCCTTGTTACCATATACAGATCTGGTGAGTGTGTATGGGGGTGGGGATGCATGTGGAATTACAGAGGAAATTTTAAAACAAGCAGATCCACAGTTTGATGTTCTAAATCCTTTTAACGTTGTAGTAGCCAAGTGTAGAATAGCATGTCAGGAATCAAGGGCTGGCCTTTTTTTTTTTTTTTTTTTTTTTTTT
>NW_016107428.1:201253-223202 GCF_001604975.1 Cebus imitator
CACAAATTGACTTAAAATTCTTGGATGAAAAAAATCTATATTTAGTTCATTTTTGCATGCAACCACAACAGCATCCAAAACAGTTCTGGTGGCAGGGAAGGTACTTTGATAAATGCTGCTGAATGCACTGATAGATTGATTAATAGCTGCTTCAGATTATCACTAGTGATGCAGACAGAAACTTCATAGAAAATGGTTTATTTGTTTTGCTGGAAGAAAGGCAGAAATTGGAGGAAAAAGGTTGAATACTATTTTTGCCCACTACCTACGTATTATTAAAGTCATTTAGTTGGCTTAGTTCTACAATTTCTTATGTGTAATTTGATTCACTCAGGAAATTGTGAATATACGAAATGTTAAAGTTGATTTAGACAGCAACTATAAACTTGTGGATTTTCTTTTAAATGTCTTCAAATTTTTAAATGCCAGTGGAGATGCCAGCTACTGTGCTTCAGGGAGTAGAATATAGTATATCTTAAATTTGTGCCAATTTCTGGTAAGCAGAGAAAAAATTGCATGATAACCAAAGAAACTCATATTGTCTGTACTTTGTGTCATTCATGGAAGCAATCAGGTGCAGAAAACTTTTTTAAAAATTACTAAAAGGTGCGTGCGTGTGTGTGTGTGTGCGCGTGTGTGTGTGCGTACTTGAGAGAGAGAGAGGGAGAAGGAAGCTTACTAAATAAAATTTTTCCCATGGGATTTAGTCTAATTAGCCTTGGTTTTGGAGTTGTTATCATCAGTAGTTCCATTTTCTGATTCTTTCTTTCTGCCTTCATGTGCCTTTGAAAACTGAAACTATGCCCAAATTGAAACAAGTTTTTCTATCTTTTCACATGTTCACTTATTTCTTGAATGTGTTTTTAAACACAGACAAATTTCTTGTACATGATGTAGAATCTGAAGGTCGAGAAATCTGCAGTCATTTTGCTGGAGAGAGATGCTTGGCGGAGTCCCAGGCCACGTTCCTAGGCCAAACTCTCGAAGGTATTCTCTCTTACGCAACATTGGGAAAATACATCCAGCACCGACATGTTGGCTGATAGTGTGTCTGAAGGCACAGACGATATGCTTATCATGTGAAACATAAAGCCAGCAGATACTGCAGACATTCTGTTGAATGATAGAATCTGGATCATTTACATTTACTTAAATGTACAATACTACGATTAAGTTCAAAAAATCAATTTAGGAGAGAATAGAGGGTTGGGGAGCACAGTTTTAGGGGAGGACTTAACCAGCAGACTGTGGAAAGGAAACCTGAATATTTTAAATTAACTGCAAGTTCAGTATATACCAGTGGTGTAACAAGAGGCTGTTATCATAGCTACTCATTTTGGGCAGCACCGCTAGAAATATAATACTGAAATGGAGAAGCTAATAATTCTTCACTTTTTAAACAGACTATACCTAGAATATTCAGTTCAAGAAAATGAAATAAGTTGCTTTAGGTACATCATTGATAAATTAGTATCCATTCAGATCACTGTGACCAAGATGCACAGGGAATCTGCATATGAGCAATGGCTGAGGGGACTTGGAATGAATGAATTAGGGACACGAAAACTTAGGCTGCAATGGCAAATGGCTTTTGAATGTTGGGTTGAGAAGAATTCTAAAACTGTGCAGGCTTAGTAAGAAATATGTTCAGATTGCTAATGCCTACTGTGTCTGGGACATTAGAGTGTCAGCATGTGTGTTGGATTTTTGACATCCTTATTTTGAGTATGTGCTTCACAAATTTGAAGAACTGTCATAGGTATAATTTGTGTTGCCTCAGAGAGCAGTTCTAGGATCAATGACATAAATTTAGATACTTTACATGGTAGCTAGAAGAACTTTCTGTTCAGTTTAATTAAGCAAATATTGAATGCCCACTGCATACAGAGCACTTTATTAGAGGAATATGTAATAAAGAAAAAAGAGGTCTGGTGTGGTATCTCATGCCTGTAATTCCGGCACTCTGGGAGGCTCAGGTGGGAGGATCACTTGAGCCCAGGAGATCATTACCAGTCTGGGCAACATAGCAAGACCCCATCTCTGCAAAAGACAAAAAAATTTAGCCAAGCCTGGTGACAGGCACCCGTAGTCCCAGCTACATGGGAGGCTGAGGCAGAGGATCGTTTGAGCCCAGGAGGTCGGGGCTGCAGTGAGCTGTGATTATGCCAGTGCTCCTCAGCCTGGGTGACAGAGGGAGACCCCGTTGGAGGGAAGGAAGGAAAGGAAGGAAGAAAGGTAGGCAGGCTGAAACTCTTTTAGAAATGACACTAAAATGGAAGATTGGAGTTAGGTATTCTCTGAAGTACCTTTGTATTCGTTTTTTTCTAAAGCATTGGCCATAAGTATACTCCTTATTTATAGTTCATAAACAATCCTAATAAGAACAGTTGTCTATTTCTGCCTTTGCTCTACTTGATGCGTTTAGCATCATGAATCGAGTATCAGAAATCCCTCCCATTTCTTTGCAAAACTCTGTATTTTACTTGTCCTTTTTTATATACAGATTCTTAAAAGTGGTTATTTTTTCCTTTGGGTTAGACAGAGCAGAATGTCTGGAAAAAAAAGAGCTCTTGGCAAATTCAGATATCCAAATTGCTTAAGAAGTTAACTTTTGACATTAGAGTTCAGTAGCTAAACTAAGAAAATGTCTCACCATTTACCTTCACCTTTTGAAAACCAGAAAATCTTCAGATATTCCAGTTTTCCAAAGAGTTTCTCTTTTTAAATGTAAACTAAAATAAATGAAATCCTCCCCCAACTCCCTCAGACCTCAGCATGGATAGGGTTACTTTTTCTTCTTTGATAACTTATTTGTAACTTATTTTGCCCTTCTTTAGAAGAGTTAGAGAGTAAGCAACGTGGACATGTCATAAAATGCAAGTTGAACCATAAGATGAGCAGCCCACTCCAAGTATTAATGAGTATTTATTCTTTGCCATCTCTCATACTGCTTTTACGTATTAATAGTGTCAGTCGGCAAACAGTTTAATATTTATATCTCCTTTAGGATATCACATATTTTATAGTTTGTATTTATGTTCTTGTATGTATGTTTTCTTCTGTTTCGTAGTTTTTTGCTTAAAGTAACAATGTTACCTGCAGGGAATGCTTCTTTCATTAATTCATTTGTTAATTCACCATGCATTAATTGAGTGCCAGTGAGTGCCAGGAACTGGGCTAGTTGGATTTCTTTTCCCTGTATTGATTCATATATCTTCAAGTGCTACTTCATAAGACTCTCCATTGATTCTCCCATAAAAGGCTTTTATTACCTATTTACATACTCCCTCCCAGAGAGGACTGGTCCAAAAGTAAAATCTTGAGCAAATTCTCAGAGTTATTTCAGAACTTCTTGCCCCCAAATTGTATTTTTAAGTATTGACTGGTAGCCTTTTGGAAGAACTTACCTCTCTTTTTTAAAGATTAAACTTCTTTCCCCTCTGATTTTCAGGTGTCATTTTGTGTTTAAATTGAGACAATCAAAATGCTCATTAGATGTTGCCTTAAAGCATTTTGCTGTCTGAGAATATGTCATGAAGAACTATTTTTAACAATGACTCTATAGCCGAAGCCACAGTAGAAGGAAACTTCTGAATTAAAGATGATGTTTGATTGATTCTTTGATTTTATGATGGATTTTTTTCTTACATACAAGGATATGCATAGGTCTTTTAGTATTCAGGAATGTGTTCTTCACTTGACAGTATTTATGAATTGTGTGTTTCTCCTAAAAATTAAAAAAAAAAAACTTAAATTGTGAGAATTTTTCCATTTACTAAAAGTTGGTTAATGCTTATGCTAAATAAGGAAAAGAAGACAGAAAAATCAGTTTAGTGAATACTATTTTGCCTTTAAATATGGTAATTTAGTAACAGTATCTCTTTGGGGTTTACTAGAAACCACTTTTTAATCCAGTAGGTTTCCTTTCATTATGAAGTCAGGAGGTGATTTTGCTCAAATGTGTGGTATAGGAATCTGTATGTGGTGTTCAAGGATCATGTTAAATATGCCGATATAATTGGAGCACAATTTGGCATCATTAACTCAGAATTATTTAAACTCTTGCTATACAACATGGAAGCAAACTTGTGCATAGTTTTTTTGTGTGTGAATCTCAAAAAAAAATAAAAATAAAAAAATAAATCCCAGGATAAGAAAGTGGGAATAGGTCCCATTTTCCTTCTAAAACCAAACCTACAGCCATTTTCCTAGCCTTGTCTTTTATTTCCAAGCAGGACAGACAGGCAAATGACCATACTGCTGCCCATTTCTGTGCATACTCACTTACACTGAGAGTTGTATTCACCTGCTTGTTGAGAGTATTCACAAATGGTAACCTGATAGATACTTCTTTAAAAATGTGATTTTTTTTTTGCATTGTATAATGTTTAGAAATAATCACGTATAAATGGTTGAATATTAACACAGGATGGCCTTATCCTAAATATTTCATTAATCATTAAAATGTGGTATCATTAATATAATTTTAAAGTGCTTTTCCTAAAATACCAGATTATTTTTCTGGTTTTCACATCCCTGACAATGACTTTCTTAAATTTGGTAGCCAGGAACAGAAAACCAAACACCGCATGTTCTCACTCATAAGTGGGAGCCTAACAGTGGGAACTCATGGACACAGGGAGGGAAACCACACACACCAGGGCCTGGCGGGGGATGGGAGAAGGAGAGAGTGCATTAGGATAAAGAGATAAATAGCTAATGCAGGCCTTGATATCTAGGTGACAGGTCGATAGGTGCAGCAAACCACCATGGCACAAGTTTACCTATGTAACAAACTTGTACTTTCTGCACATGTATCCCAGAACTTAAAGTAAAATAAACTTGGTAGCATCTGTCATTCCAGTGCCTCTAATTGTTCTTCAGATGGTCTCATATAAAAACCTAGGCGAACCCTCACTGTCACTGTTCCATGAGGAGTTAGGAAAACTTGATCTAGTGTAGCACCCCAGTAGGCATTGGTACTGAGACCAAAATTCAGTTGGTTTGTTCTTATTAAAATTCATATGTGATTTCACTTGTCACATAAACAAGATTGCACACCTCAATAATAATCTTGTCCAAATGTGTGGTATTCCATACATTAAAAAATGTATTCACATATCTCATTCCATTTGATCCTACAAATAACTCCATAAAAAGATTGGGCAGACATTATTTCTTTATAACAAAGGAGGAAATTAGAGTTTTGAGAAGCTAAATAGCAATCCAAAATGCACAGCTATAGAACCAGAGCAAGGATGATAGCCCTGTGACTTCACCTAACTCAGTCCATTTACCACCACTCTGGCTGTCTGTAACTGTAACCTGCAGTATTCAAGTAAGGAACCATATCTTGCCCTTGATGTATTAATGTGAAACCTGGAGCAGGGGCAGGCTGAAATTATCACCCTGGCCTAGTATCCACTTTTCTCTCCAGCAGAGACTGGCACCCTTCTATGTGCCAAGGAATAAAGTGGTAATGGGAAGATTAAAAATGTTTATTCTGATGAGTTTTTAAATTTCAATTAAAAAAAAAATTCTTAGAGGGAAAAATGAATATATGACTTTTGATGCATTGTTTCTTGAGCAACTTAGTTATAATTTTACTTAAACCTGAGAATCTAGCTAAGTGAATTTTTAGAAATACTAAGTGGCTGGTAAGATGGCTAAACAGGAACAGCTCTAGTCTGCAGCTCCCAGGAAGATCAATTCAGAAGGCAGGTGATTTCTGCATTTCCAACTGAAGTACCTGGCTCATCTCACTGGGATTGGTTAGACAGCAGGTGCAGCCCACTGAGGGCGAGCCAAAGCAGGGTGGGGTGACACATCACCTGGGAAGCACAAGGGATTGGGGAACTCCATCCCCTAGCCAGGGGAAGCCCTGAAGGACTGTGCCTTGAGGGACTGTGCATTCTGGCCCAGATACTACACATTTCCCACAGTTTTCACAACCCATAGACCAGGAGATTCCCTCGGGTGCCTACGCCACCAGGACCCTGGGTTTCAGGCACAAAGCTGGGTGGCCATTTGGGCAGACACCAATTTAGCTGCAGGAGTTATTTTTCATACCCCAGTGGTGCCTGGAACACCAGCGAGACAAAACCGTTCACTCCCCTGGAAAGGGGGTTGAAGCCAGGGAGCCAGGTGGTCTCAGCAGATCCCATCCCCATGGAGCCCAGCAAGGTAAGATCCACTGGCTTGAAATTCTCACTGCCAGCACAGCAGTCTGAAGTCAACCTAGGATGCTTGAGTTTGGTGAGAGGAGGGACATCCACCATTACTGAGGCTTGAGTAGGCGGTTTTCCCCTCACCGTGTAAACAAATCCACCTGGAAGTTTCAACTGGGCGGAGCACATCATAGCTCTCCAAAGCCACTGTAGCCAGACTGCCTCTGTAGATTCCCCTTCTCTGGGCAGGGCATTTCTGAAAGAAAGGCAGTAGCCCCAGTCAGGGGCTTATAGATAAAACTCCTGTCTCCCAGGGACAGAGCACCTGGGGGAAGGGGCAGCTGTGGGCACAACTTCAGCAATCTTAAACGATCCTGCCAGCCAGCTCTGAAGAGAGCAGTGGATCTCCCAGCATAGCACTCAAGCTCTACTAAGGGACAGATTGCCTCCTCAAGTGGGTCCCTTACCCCCGTGCCTCCTGACTGGGAGACAGCTCCCAGCAGGGTTCAACAGACACCTCATACAGGAGAGCTCTGGCTGGCATCTGGTGGGTGCCCCTCTGGGATGAAGCTTCCTGAGGAAGGAACAGGCAGCAACCTTTGCTGTTTTGTAGCCTCTGCTGGTGATATCCAGGCAAACAAGTTCTGGAGTGGATCTCCAGCAAGCTCCAGCAGACCTGCAGCAGAGGGGCCCGACTACCAGAAGGAAAACTAACAAACAGAAAGGAATAGTGTCAACATCAACAAAAAGGACACACTCACAAAAACCCCTTCCGAAGGTCACCAACATCAAAGACCAAAGATAGATAAATCCTTGAAGATGAGAAAACCCCAGCACAAACAGGCTGAAAATTCCAAAAACCAAAACACTTCTTCTCCAAAGGATCACAATTCCTTGCCAGCAAGGGAACAAAACTGGATAGAGAGAATGAGTTTGATGAATTGACAGAAGTAGGCTTCAGGAGGTGGGTAATAACTAACTCCTCCAAGCTAAAGGAGCATGTTCTAACTCAATGCAAGGAAGCTAAGAACCTTGAAAAAAGGTTAGACAAATTGCTAACTAGAATAACCAGTTTAAGGAAGAACATAAATTACCTGATGGAACTGAAAAACAGCACAAGAACTTTATGAAGCATACGCAAGTATCAATAGCCAAATCAATTAAGTGGAAGAAAGGATATCAGAGATTGAAGATCAACTTAATGAAATAAAGCATGAAGACAAGATTAGAGAAAAAAGAATGAAAAGGAAAGACCTAAGCTTCAAAGAAATGTGAGTCTATGTGAAAAGACCAAATCTATGTTTGACTGAGGTTCCCGAAAGTGATGGGGAGAATGGGACTAAGTTGGAAAACACTCTTCAGGATATTATCCAGGAGAATTTCCCCAACCTAGCAAGACAGGCCAACATTCAAATTCAGGAAATACAGAGAACACCACAAAGATACTCCTCAAGAAGAGCAACCCCAAGACACATAATCCTCAGATTCACCAAGGTTGAAATGAAGGAAAAAATGTTAAGGGCAGCCAGAGAGAAAGGTCTGGTTACCCACAAAGGGAAACCCATCAGACTCACAGCATATCTCTTTAGAAACCCTGCAACCCAGAAGACAGTAGGGTCAATATTAAACATTCTTAAATAAAAGAATGTTCAATCCAGAATTTCATATCCAGCCAAGCTAAGCTTCATAAATGCAGGAGAAATAAAATCCTTTACAGACAAGCAAATGCTGAGAGATTTTGTCACCACCAGGCCTGCCTTAAAAGAGCTCCTGAAGTAAGCACTAAAGATGGAAAGGAGAAACTGGTACCAGCCACTGCGGAAACATACCAAATTCTAAAGACCATTGACAGTATGAAGAAGCTGCATCAACTAACAAGCAAAATAACCAGCTAGCATCATAATGACATGATCAAATTCACACATAACAATATTAACGTTATGTGTAAATGGGCTAAATGCCCAAATTAAAAGGCACAGACTGGCAAATTGGTTAGAGTCAAGACCCATTGGTATGCTGTATTCAGGAGACCCATCTCACGTGAAAGGACACACATAGGTTCAAAATAAAGGGATGGAGGAATATTTACCAAGAAAATGGAAAGCAAAAAAAAAAAAAAATAGCAGGGGTTGCAATCCTAGTCTCTGATAAAGTAGACTTTAAACCAACAAAGATCAAAAAAGACAAAGAAAGGCACTACATAATGGTAAAGGGATCAATGCAACAAGAAGAGCTAACTATCCTAAGTATATATGCACCCAATACAGGAGCCACCTAGATTCATGAAACAAGTTCTTAGAGACCTATAAAGAGACTTAGACTCCTACACAATAAAAGTGGGAGATTTTAGCACCCCACTTTCAGTATTAGACTAATCAACAAGACAGAAAATTTATAAGGATATTCAGGACTTGAACTCAGATCTAGACCAAGCAGACCTAATAGACGTGTAGAGAACTCTCCACCCCAAATCAACAGAATATACATTCTTCTCAGCACCACATCACACATTCTAAAATTGACCACATAATTGGAAGTAAAACACTCCTCAGCAAACGCAAAAGAATGGAAATCATAACAAACAGTCTCTGAGACCACAGTGCAATCAAATTGGAACTCAGCATTAAGAAACTCATTCAGAACCACACAACTACATGAAAACTGAACAACCTGCTCGTGAATGACTACTGGGTAAATAACAAAATTAAGGCAGAAATAAATAAGTTCTTTGAAACCAGTGAGAACAAAGACACCACATACCAGAATCTCTGGGATACAGCTAAAACAGTGTTATTTTATTTATTTTTATTATACTTTTTGTTCTGAGGTACGTGTGCAGAATGTGAAGGTTTGTTACATAGGTATACATGTGCCATGGTGGTTTGCTGCATCCATTGCCCCGTCATCTACATTAGGTATTTCTCCTAATGCTATCCCTCCCCTATCCCCCAACCATTTGCTATCCCTTCCCTGGCTCCCCATCTCCTGACAGGCCCTGGTATGTGATGCTCCCCTCCCTGTGTCCATGTGTTCTCATTGTTCAACACCCACTTATGAGTGAGAACATGCTGTGTTTGGTTTTCTATTCTTGTGTTAGTTTGCTGAGAATGATGGTTGCCAGCTTTATCCATGTCCCTGCAAAGGACATAAACTCATCCTTTTTATGGTTGCATAGTATTCCATGGTGTATATGTGCCATATTTTCTTAGTCTAGTCTATCATTGATGGGCATTTGGATTGGTTCCAAGTCTTTGCTATTGTGGACAGTGCCACAATAAACATATATGTGCAAGTGTCTTTATAATAGAATGATTTATAATCCTTTGGGCATATCCCAGTAATGGGATTGCTTTCTTCTTCTAGATCCTTGAGAAATCACCACACTGTTTTCTACAATGGTTAAACTAATTTACACTCCCACCAACAGTGTAAAAGTGGTCCTATTTCTCCACATCCTCTCCAGCATCTGTTGTCTCCTGATTTTTGAATGATCGCCATTCTAATTGGGGTGAGATGGTATCTCATTGTGGTTTTGATTTGCATTTCTGTAATGGCCACTGATGATGAGCTTTTTTTTCATATGTTTGTTGGCTGCATAAATGTCTTCTTTTGAGAAGTGTCTGTTCATATCCTTTGCCCACTTTTTGATAGGGTTGTTTTTTTCTTGTAAATTTGTTTAAGTTCTTTGTAAATTCTGGATATATGCCCTTTGTCTGATGGGTAGATTGCAAAAATATTTTCTTATTCTGTTGGTTGCTGGTTCACTTTAATAATAGTTTCTTTGGCTGTGTAGAACCTCTTTAATTAGATCCCATTTGTCTATTTCAGTTTTCATTGCCATCAAAATGGCAGGAACAAATTTGCTAAAGCAGTGTTTAGAGGAAAGTTTATAGAACTAAATTCTCACAGGATAAATCAGGAAATATCTAAACTTGACACTCATTACATCATAATTAAAAGAACTAGAGAAGCAAGAGCAAACAAATTCAAAAGCTAGCACAAGACAAGAAATAACTAAGATCAGAGCAGAACTGAAGGAAATAGAGACATGAAAAACCCTTCAAAAAATCAATGAATCCAGGAGCTGTTTTTTGAAAGGATTAACAAACATATACTGCTAGCCAGACTAATAAAGAAGAAAAGAGAGAAGAATCAAATAGACAAAATAAAAAGTGATAAAGGGGATGTCACCACCGATCTCACAGAAATACAAATCATCATCAGAGAATACTATAAAAACCTCTATGCAAATAAACTAGAAAAATCTAGAAGAAATGGATAAATTTCTGGACACATACACCCTCCTGAGACTAAACCAGAAAGAAGTCAAATTCCTGAATAGACCAAATAACAGGTTCTGAAATTGAGGCAGTAATTAACAGCCTACCAATTAAAAAAAAACCAGGACCAGATGGATTCAAAGCTGAATTCTACCAGAGGTACAAAGAGGAGCTGGTACCATTCCTTCTGAAATTGTTTCAAACAATAGAAAAAGAGGGACTCCTCCCTAACTCATTTTATGAGGCCAGCATCATCCTGATACCAAAACCTGGCAGAGACACAACAAAAAAGAAAATTGGATGAACATCGATGCGAAAATCCTCAATAAAATACTGGTAAACTGCATCCAGCAGCACATCAAAAAGCTTATTCGCCATGATCAAGTCAGCTTCATCCCTGGGATGCAAGGCTGGTTCAACATATAGAAATCAATCAATGTAATCCATCACATAAACAGAACCAATGACAAAAACCACATGATTATTTCAATAGATGCAGAAAAGGCCTTCGATAAAACTCAACACCCCTCCATGCTAAAAAGAACTCTCAATAAACTAGATATTCATGGAACATATCTCAAAATAGACCTATTCATGACAAACCCACAGTCAGTGTCATACTGAATGGGAAAAAGCTGGAAGTATTCCCTTTGAAAACTGGCACAAGGCAAGGATGCCCTCTCTCACTGTTCCTATTCAACAGTGTATTGGAAGCTCTGGCGAGGGCAATCAGGCAACAGAAAGAAATAAAGCGTATTCAAATAAGAAGAGAGAAGTCAAATTGTCTCTGTTTGCAGATGACGTATTGTATATTTAGAAAACCCAATCATCTCAGCACACAATCTCCTTCAGCTAATAAGTAATTTCAGCAAAGTCTCAGGATACAAAATCAATGTGCAAAAATCACAAGCATTCCTATATACCAATAATAGACAAAAAGAGAGCCAAATCATGAGTGAAACCCATTCACAATTGCTACAAAGAAAATTACCTAGGAATACAACTTGTAAGGGAGGTGCAGGACCTCTTCAGGGAGAACTACGAACCACTGCTCAAGGAAATAAGAGAGGACACAAAAAATGGAAGAACATTCCATTCTCATGATTAGAAAGAATAAATATTGTGAAAATGGCCATACTGCCAAAAGTAATTTATAGATCCAGTGCTATCCCCATCAAGCTACCATTGACTTTCTTCACTGAATTAGAAAAGACTACTTTAAATTTAATAACATGGAACCGAAAACGAGCCTATATATATCCAAGACAATCCTAAGCAAAAAGAACAAAGCTGGAGGCATCATGCTACCTGAATTCAAACTATACAAGGTTATAGTAACCGAAACAGCATGGTACTGATACCAAAACAGACAATGGAACAGAACAGAGGCCTCAGAAATAATGCCACACACCTACAACCATCTGATCTTTGACAAACCTGACAAAAACAAGCAATGAGGAAAGGATTCCCTATTTAATAAGTGATGTTGGGAAAACTGGCTAGCCATATGCAGAAAACCGAAAATGGACCCCTTCATTACACCTTATACAAAAGTTAACTCCAGATGGATTAAAGACTTAAACATAAGACCTAAAACTATAGAAAACCTAGATGAAAATCTAGGCAATACCATTCAGGACATAGGCATGGGCAAAGACTTCATAACTAAAACACCAAAAGCAATGGCAACAAAAGCCAAAATTGACAAATGGGATCTAATTAAACTAGAGAGTTTCTGCACAGCAAAAAAACTATCATCAGAGTAAACAGGCAACCTACAGAATGGGAAAATATTTTTGTCATCTATCCACCTGACAAAGGGCTAATATCTAGAATCTACAAGGAACTTAAACAAATTTATGAACTTAACCCCATCAAAAAGTGGGCAAAATATTAACAGGCACTTCTCAAGAGGAGACATTTATGCGGCCAACAAACATATGAAAAAAAGCTCATCAGCAGCAGTCATTAGAGAAATGCAAATCAAAACCACAATGAGATACCATCTCACCTCAGTTAGAATGGACATTATTAAAAAGTCAGGAACCAACAGATGCTGGAGAGAATGTGGAGAAATAGGACCACTTTTACACTGTTGGTGGGAGTATAAATTCAACCATTGTGGAAGACTGGCAGTTCCTCATGGATCTAGAACCAGAAATGCCATTTGACCCAGCAAGCCCATTACTGGGTATGTACCCAAAGGATTATAAATCATTCTACTATAAAGACACATGCACACGTATGTTTATTGCAGCACCAATAGCAAAGATTTGGAACCAATCCAAATGCCAATCAATGATAGACTGGATAAAGAAAATGTGGCACATATACACCATGGAATACTATGTAGCCATAAAAAAGGATTTTGTGTCTTTAGCAGGGACGTGGATAAAGCTGGGAACCATCATTCTCAGCAAACTAACACAGGAACACAAAAACAAACACCTCATGTTCTCACTCATAAGTGGGAATTGAACAATGAGAACACATGGACACAGGGAGGGGAACATCACATACCAGGGCCTGTTGTGTGGTGAGGGGCAAGGGGAAGGATAGCATTAGGAGAAATACTTAATGTAGATTACAGGTTGATGAGTGCAGCAAACCTCCATGGCACATGTATACCTATGTAAAAAACCTGCATGTTCTGCACATGTATTCCAGAACTAAAAGTATAATAATAATGAAAAAAGAAATACTAATAAAATAGAACACAGCATAAAGCAGTGATTCTCAAACACATTGAGCATCAGTATTACCCTTGAATATTTAAAATACATATACATATGAAATCTTAGTCTCTAAGATTTCTAGGTTTGGGATTGGGTCCCTGGGCCTGTGTTAAGTTTAGAAACTTCTACAGATAGTTTGGATGTATAGGAAAGTTTAAGAATTGCTGAACTAAAAGTCAAATAAACTGAATATCCTGTGATTTAGAGGGATTTATCATTTATTTCAGTATCCAAGTACTTGCATTAGAGAGTGGATAGAAGGGATTTGCAGCCTTGTAAATAATTAGAAATTCAGACATTTTGAGATGGAGAACTGCTGAAGATTTTATTCTGACTTGAAAGAAATTTTCTAATTAGAAATTTCTGGGTGAGAACAAAGACATGGAACAATATTCCTAAGCCTGAGGAGGATCGAGTTTGACTCCAGGCCTAACACTTACTAGGTCTATGACCTTGGGTGAGTAATTTAAATTCTCTGTATCTCAGCCTCTCAACAGGGTATTGGTAGGGATTAAATGTGTTGGTACGTGTGAAGTGCTTAGAGCGGTGCTTGGCATAGTAAATGCTTAATGAATTTCAGCCACTGTTTTCATTATTATAGCACTTTCCAGCTCCCAAAAAAGATACTTTTTTATGACTTATATCAAGACAATAAAAAGTTTAATCAGCATGCTTCATACCTAAATTTGCTTCATTTTATAGCAAAGTTTACAAGACTAAAACTCTTCTGTTGTAATTCTCTGAGTCTCATTTGTTTATTCATTACGTTTCTCCTGCTCTTTAGTCATCTTAATTCTACTCATTCTTTAAGACCCAACTGCAGTTCTACTGCCTCTAGAAAGATTCTTGCCCATAATAATAAACCTGCCCTATCTGAGTTCCTAGATGGTCTGTACCTCACATTTTGGTAATTAATTGTATAAGCAATTATACACAAAGCATTATTGTGTGTCTTCGTTGCATCAGCTTCTAGGCTGGAAGCTGTGGATATGATGTTTTGTCTAGAAAAATGTTCTAGAATGCCCTACTCAGGATAGTCTGTTGACTTTAAAGACATATTTCCTGAATAGAAACTTCATCAGGCAGCCGCAGCCTGTTAACTGCATTCCTGGACCTGATGATCAAGTTTGATTTAAGGCTCGCCACTTACTAGCTATGTGATACTGGGCAAGGTACTTGAATTCTCTGTGCATAGATAGAACAATGTTGAGGGAAATCCCTTTCGCCCATCGTTGTGTTTCCACATGGGAACTTACTTCCTAATATGTAACACCTTCAGGGGACTATTCTAGGCTCTTTTCTTATCCCCATTACTTGTTCTTTCTGTGAAAAGAGGAGAGGTTAATCTGATTGATTAAACCCTTAGATCTGTCATCTGGACTGTGTAGCCTGTGGACCAAAGCAATGGACCACTTGCACTGAAATTAAGGCTGATCCTGTATTTTGATTCTTATTTGGCAACTTGTTTGTATTCTGTTCCCAATTCAGAATCCCAGTATTGTTCTTATCAGCTAGGAAAGCACTCTGACTAGGAAATCAACTCTAGGTAGGTATCCATAAATGGGTTATGACTTCTAACTTATTTGCCCAAGAGGCTCACCAGTGTGGAACTCTTCATGAGTACTTTGTCTTGCTTCATGAGCTATACATGCTAAGGGTTTGGCAGATTATATAATCTTTTGATCTACAAAATATGATCTTCATTGAAGAAAAACTTGGGCCAAAGCCTTTTCTCCTCTGCCACCTTCCTCCCCCTTTTCATTCTCTTTTTTGTGAATGTTCTTTGTGCATGCCAGTTACAGCATGTACCACATTGCACTGTGTTGTTGGTTTATGGGTCTAACCCACCTTTAACACCGCAGTTCCCAAGGGCAAAAATTCAGTATCATTCATTTTGGTGTCCTCAGTGCCTATTCTCAGAGAATGCCTATTATATGAACAAATAGTGCAAAAGTAAATTATAGGAGAAGACTAGATCACATTCATTTAAACTGCAAGTTTGACAAGTTGACATCCAAAAGAAAGGCTCTCCTAAATAACCTCGCCACAGAAATTTGGGTGACCTTTGTAGCCCTGGAGGAAGCAGAGGCAAAAATGAAACCTAAAAATTATTTGTGGGTTGTTAAGAATTTTTCTCATGGAGTAAACAAGGTCTATAGCTGGGTTCTTTTCAAGTGAGGGAATGACAGAAACACAGCTGGTTCTGACTTTCAGCTTCAACTGAGTGACTGGAGCTCTGCTGGTGAAACAGGAACTTGTATTTCTACCCCTGACATGCACCTTGGAGGTGTCAGCTCATTGTCCCTGTGTTCACATAAATATTTTCTTAAGAATTGATTTTGATCTTGTGAGCCTCTAACTAAATGATTAACCATGCAAAGTTGGCCATTTGGGGGTAATATTGAAGCTTTTCCCTTGAGGGCTATTGACAGGTGGGAATGTGCCCACCTCCATGGGTCTCTGGTTTTCTTGTCATACTTGAAGCTCAATGACAGTTTAAACTGGGGGTAATCACTTAATTAATCTATTGAGTTACCAAGTTAGTTATTCCCACTTTGCATGAAGCAACCTTGAAAATGATTTTCCTAAAGCAAAGTACATCCAAACTCAGTACCTTCTTAAGAACCTTTGCTGAATGAATAAATGAATAATTCACAAAAATATAACATATCTTTTATTCTTACTCAGAGGCAGTTTAAGCCTCTTGTGTAAGAGTAGGCCCAAACTTTAAATAACGTAGGATAGTAAGCCTGCTAGATAAATTTCTGTACGGAAACATGGTCTGCTATGAAGCTGGAAGTGAGAGGACATTATATCTGACCCAAAGAGGCTTCAGGGCTGCTGAGCATGGGGCCTGAAGTCAAGGTCCCTCTTTTCATTAAGAGGTAGTCCAGGAGTGCATGACACCCGTCAGACTACTGAGACCCAGATGAAACAAGGGCCTTACATAATCAAAATAGTTCTCTCTTTTTCTAAGTTCCAAATAACTAGTTTCCTAACCCAGCATCTGGATAGCAGTGCCAAACAGGAGTACCTTCACTGAACTTCCTCATGAGGTTATTTCTATCCTATTGGAATGTTTCATTTCAGAAGGGTGAGGAAGGGAACTCTTGGATTTGTGTACTTAGTTTAATGTTGTGGTGCAGCTTTGACCATCTGTTTAATGGGGGATCTGTTTTCCAGATGACTATACATGTGGAAATGAGAAGTTTTTTGAGTGTGTTTTTTTCCCCTTTAAAGAGTGGTTTTTCATTTAGTCTCTGCATTTGGGGTAAAAGGTCCTCTAGGGAGCCTTTTCAAAGTATTTGAAGTTTGCATCTGATTTTGGAGGTGAGTTGGAGGCCTGCCTGTATATGACAGACACAAGTTTCCAACAACTGTACATTCACAAGGACTGAGAGCCATCCTTCTGTGTCCATCATTCAACACTGATCTCACATTCGTGTTCATATCAGTATCGTTACAGTTTGCTCCCAGATATATCTCCCTAGTTTCCCTTAGTAGGTTTTACAGAATTTGCAGTGTATTCAGTGGCAGATGACCACATGTAGAGTCATTTAACTGCATCTTCCACTGCAACGCAGCCTGCTCTTGTTTTCTGTTTTTGCTTAGATTCCATCTTTTCGAAGATTTCATTCCTTGGCACTGTCTCAGTATCTCAGATACTTTTGGGACTTGGTCCTATTCCCCTCTTATGTTTGGCCATGGTCACCCCCTCAGTGTTGTGTTGTATCTCACGGCTGCCTTGTAGGATTGACCTTTACAGTTTATAAAGCTCCTTTCCATATGTTGACAATCCCTGGTGTGATACTGTGAGTTAGGCAAGGTGGGTATACGTGTCGTCCTCGTGTCACAGTGGTGAGGCAGCATGGTTTTTGAATTTGTTAACCCATGAATTTGTCTAATTTGTTGGTAAAAAATAGTTACATATCAGTTGTTTCATAGGGTCAGCTTAATATAAAGTGGGAGTTAGGCAGGACCAGAACTCAGGTCTTCAGCCCCCAAGTCCCAGGGACTGTTCTTCATACCGAATTATCCCACTTTGAATCAGTTTCTTCTAGGCAGATATCTCCAGAACTGAGATGGCACCCACCGGACTTCCTAATTGTAGTCACTACCAGGAAAACAAGCAAAAGAACTGGTGTAAATCTCTGGTTTTAGTGATTGGTGGAGATTTGGTGGAGATTGTTTCGTGCTAAAAGTAAAGCCACTAGATTAAATGTTTTTTTAAATCGATTATTCTTAATTATTTGATAGTTACTTTACATTATTCAAAAGTCAAAATAAAATTTAAAAGAAGTTTAGATTGAGAAGTCTTGCCACACTTGTACCTTGCTCACCCCAGTATCCCCCAATACATACCATCTATAAGGTGATCATTTGTATTAGTTTCTTGTGCATCCTTGATAATGTGTTTTATATAGATACAGGTAAATATGAATATGTACTATTATTTTCCCCATCTTTAAAACAAAAGATAGTAGCCATATATACACTATTCTATACCTTGTTTTTATCACTTACTAATATATTCGTGAGAGCTTTCCACTTTAGTATATGGGGAAATAACTTTACAGTTGCAAGGATTCTAAGTATGTGCTATAGTTTATCTACTTTTCTATAGTTGGAAATTGGAGCTATTTCTAGTATGTTTTGCATTTTATACTTTGTTGCAATTAATAGCCTTTTATATACATCATTTTGTACATATGCACCTATATCTGTCATTTATTCCGCTAAGTGGAATTGATGGGTCAGCAGGAAAAATCATTGATAATTTTGATATTGAATTGTTTGTACTCCCACCATTAGTGTATGAGAATACCTATTTCTCCATATCCTCATGAAACAGAGTGTGTGAGATGAGATAAGACACAGGAGGTAAACAGTCTTTTACCTAATCTGTAGTTTGCAGTGGGAACACTCCGCAGTTCAAGAGCGGTGCAGGTATCAGATTAGTTCCAGTGGAATCAGTGCCTCACCATGACCATGGGCTTGCACCAGCTCTAGTGACACACATGGTGGGAGTACAAACAATTCAAGCCCTTTGCAGTTTCTTGTGCATCCTTGATAATGAGTTCAAGAGATGTATCCCAAATCACAGGGATGTCTTGCTAAGCTTGGAACTTTCATACTCAATGGATGCTTTTCTGAGGAAAGATTTTGCAATGCCCCCAACATTTTTAAATAAGTAATTAGTACTTGATAAGATAAATTTAAACTGCTAAAGTACAATATAAACATTGAACTATGATGCAATATTGCTAGACTTCTTCCTTATAGTTGCCAAGTAGTTTCCTGCATTAGGCAAATAGGGGATCATATAAAAACTCCATGATTTATGGCCTAGATAACATCTTCACATTTTGAGAAGCACATATTCCAGGTCATCCTCACATAACTCCTTACCATTCTCATTCAAAAGGTTGATTCTCAGTCTTATTTTTCTCTAAGGACAGAAAAAAAAAATCCCCTTCATTTCCACTGCATAGAAAAGTGTGGTAAATGGAGCTGGGCACAGTGGTTATTCAATTTAAATGGACTTTTTTTTTATAGAATTTTGACAGGGCCACTTTACAGGGGAAAGCCACTCCTCTTCCCCTTTATAGAACAGTTGCACCTGGACAGTTGCATTGATGACTGTATCCGGTCGACACAAGAGGTCATTCCTGGGCATAAGAATGGACTGACAAAACCTAGCTAGCACACCATTGACAAATACACATTTTCTTTTGTTAATAATAGCTGTGAAGGCTTTCACAACAGGCATTTCCAGTTTTGTTCTCAGGCTCCTTGCAGCTGCTCCTCTAAAAGTCTCCTCTCTTCCCAGAGCTGACAATGACCAGAAGCAAGGTGTTCTGTCTTTTGTGCCATCATCATCTAACTTGCCACGTTTGGGATGTCAGCCCAGGTATCAGTTTTGTATCAACTCAGTATGGCTTGTGGGTCTGGTTGCCTTTGTTATTCATGCCGAGGGCTTCTGGGCATCAGTTTCATGTGAGAACCCATTCCATGACCCTTCTTCTTTTGGCTGTTTTGAGTAGATGGCTCTTGTTGGCACAGTCTGTGAATGTCTGATGCTCTATCCATGCCAGACCACCTGTTCTGCTATCTCTGTGGTCTGAACTAATTGTCTGAACTACTCCTTGATAATCAATTTGAGATTATCTCGCTCTACCTTTGTTTTCAAGTCACATCTCAGCCCCTCAGCCACATTCCCGAAGAACATGACAAATGGATGGGTCACAAGTTACGTAGCACAGGGTATCAGACCACCAGGTTTTGAAGGGATTCTGTTTGGGTGCCAAAAAGATTTTATGTCACCATGATTTTTGTTAATGGCCTGTTGACACTTAGGCCTTAATTGAAAGCATTCTTACTCAAGTAGAGTTGACAGAGGAGTATTTGGTAGTTGTGGTTGCTGGTCTGAAAAGCATGTGGCTCTGTTTCAATACTCAAAGAGATCTTCTCAGGGGAAAAAGTTCTGACATCTCAAACAAATGGCCTTCATGCATAGTTTTGACACAATGCCCTATTAAGTATGGGTGTACGGTCGGTACCTTGTGGTAATAATTCAATATGGGGAACAGAGTAGCAACAAAGAAACATTGGGGTTATATTTAACCTCTGTGGAATTAGTGTATAAACAAACTGCTTATCAGAAATGATCATATGGGGCTTTGTTTAAATAAATAAGAAACTGGCACACAGGGTCTGCAGGATATCTCTGCCAAGCAGACCACCCTCACATTATAAGACACTACATCCATGTCTGACCCCATATGGAAAGAGGCATAGCAAGCCAGCACTGGTTCGTATTCCCTGTCCACCACATAATGGGTTTGTGATCTTAGGGAATCCACCACAATGCTCTGAAACTCTGTTTCCTCAGCTATAAACGGTGGATAATCAAATGATCTACCTCACCATTAATAAATGTTAGCTATTTTTAAAATCAAGTTTAATACAAAGAGAAACATTTTGTTTTTCCAGCTGCCTAGAGCATCTTCCAAAATCCTATCACCAACAAATAATATATGGTGTTTATTATAGCAACTGTGTATAAATGGAGTCCCTGTCCTATGCTTAGATGAAATATGTTGGCATTTGAGTTTGCATGTCTTCTATAGGAATCAGTGTTTAGTGAAAATGGGTGGAGACAAACAGATGTTCTCACAGTTCTGTTATTCACAGTACTGCCAAATTGAATGTTTCCATATAGGTGCATTCTAATGGCTAAAATGATGTGGATATTTTCTGGCCAGCCATATGGATCTTTTGTCATCTAAGATGTTAATATTTTCCTTATATTTTATAGTAGTTCTGGAGGACAGCCAGCTTCTTGAATAGGGTCCACATGGCTCATTATGCACAGGGCCTGGAAACTGCCTTATGCATGCTGTTGAGATGAACAGTGACACTTCAGAAGAGCTGGGAGCTGGGGTAGGGCAGTGGCTAGGAGAACATATTCAATTATTTCTCCACTTGCATTAAGCTACAAGTAATGAGCACTTTCCTGTGCTTTACAGTAAGTAATTAAAAGAAATTATAGAGTTGGATACAAAAATAACCAGAAGGACAACTGGATGTGTGGAGCCACCAGTTTTCTCCATGAGCACACAAGGTTAATCCTTGTTACTGCTCAGAATGCTGAGTTTCTATAGAAAGGGTTGCAGGTCCACACATGTTTTGGCATCTACCCACACACTTCTGTATGGCATGACTGTGCATCCCAGAAGAAGGGCTGTGCTGTGTGCCTCCGCGTTTCAGTGGAATTTAACAAACAGATCCCTGAAAATGGTTTCATAAAGGTGAGTAACAGAGCTAATAGCCTTCTCTCACTAATTTTATCTTTCCCCCAAGATTTCTTGATAATAATTTGAAAAGGAGTGTTATTCTTTGGTCTCTAGAGGCAACTTACCTTTCCAGTTTCTTCCCTCACCTGTTTTCACCTCTCTTGCTTTTTTTAAATTTAATGTTCTATGTATTTCAGAAGGTAGGATCTAACCTAGTGAGGTCCCTTCATCAGGTGATAATTATTCATCTCATTTTCATTTTGGCCCTCTGAATTAATGACATTGAAGCCTGCCGTTTGATCCTAAGATGGGTTTAATTATGTACAGATACTCTTTCTATAATGGAAATTGCTCAGGTAACTAATTAACCACAAGAATACACTGACTATGGAAAATTTCAGAAGCACCGTCTGTGGAAAAACTGGGAAGGGCATGCTGTCACCACAGCTCTGGGGTCTATTAAAAGTGTGGTTATGCAGCACTGGTGTCTAGTGGGGCGTTGGCTCTCAACTGTCAGAATTCCTATAGCATTTCATGGCAGAGAGTCAAGATGTCCAGCAATACTCTGAAAGCAACCTGTTGATTAAAGTTGTTAATTCTGAAGAAAGTGATTGAAATAAGACAAATGGGCCTTAACTTTCTTTCTCTTTCTCCCTTTTGTAAAAAAGTGTGATTGTTCTGGCATGTTCCCAATCCTCACATAATGCCAACATCTTTTCTTAAAGGGGGATTCCCTTTATCCTTGGGTCTGACAGTTATTGCTTCTTCTCCCCTTAAGGACAATGAATGCAGTTGTATCACCTTTGCTCACTCTTTCTTTCTTTCTTTCTTCTTTCTTTCTTGCTTTCTTGCTTTCTTTCCTTTCTTTCTTTCTTTCTTTCTTTCTTTCTTTCTTTCTTTCTTTCTTTCTTTTCTTTTCTTTCTTTCTTTCTTTCTTTCTTTCTTTCTTTCTTTCTTTCTTTCTTTCTTTC
>NW_016107428.1:223242-224383 GCF_001604975.1 Cebus imitator
TTTCTTTCTTTCTTTCTTTCTTTCTTTCTTTCTTTCTTTCTCTTTCTCTCTCTCTCTTTCTTTTTCTTTCTTTCTCTTTTTTGGTACAGAATATGCTTATTTTTGAATGGAGGGACTTGAAAGACAAAGCCCCACCTGGCTTTCACAACATCTCCTGTTAGTAGGTGTGCCTTGTGCGTAATTTGAAGGAGGCAGTCCCTTAGCTGTGTTTACACTATACTTTTCAATGTGGGGCTGAAGGTGCAATCAACCATACTTGAGATGCTACCTGGGAAAACAGAGTTCTTTGTCATCTCAGCCCCACACATTTGCAAATGATTTAACAGCAGCACTATTAGGGTTCCTAGTGCGAGTCATTTGCATTGGGACTCGTCAACTTGGTGACTTCCTGTTGTACGGAAACAATCTTTGCAGTCTTTTGTAAAAAGCCTAAACAGTGGACCAGTCTCCAGTTCTACTTGGCAAAGCTGCCCCCATCAAATCCCTCATAATGTTCAACTTAAAACATTTTACTTTTCTCTAGAAATCTAACTTTTTTTCCTTTTTTAAAAAACCATTTTAAGTCCTTCAGTCTTGAATTAAATGATCCCAAATATTGGACACCAGCTAAGAAATTGAATTACTTTCTGGGAACCTTATTGAAGAAGAGAGATATTATTTGGAGAGGGGGGTTGATGCTTGATACTTATATTTACTCTTTTAAGATTTCATTGTTGTTGTTGCTGCTGCTTTATTTTGTAAGTTTTGTTTCTTTAAATTTCATGGTATTTGGTAGGAGAGATCTGGATCTGTTGGTTTCAGGACAAATCTAGAAATGAGAAATCTGCCTTGAGTAGGTGAGTTGGTTCGCTCTGTTGCTATTTCACAATTTAGGACCAAAAGAACTCACAAGGACAAGAGACATCTGGCTAAAAGTAATACCAGTGTGACTGGACATCTACTACCTGCCATAATTGGTCATATCATTTCCAGTATGATGCTGATTGAGTGAGTGATATTAGGCTATGTTTAGGGATCAGAGAGGCAAATTGTGCTTATATTGCCTTGTAGCATTGTGGTAACAATTAATGATTATGTAGATGTCCACATTTAGGTCATCAATACTCTAAAAGTTCTCATTGAACCATCATGTTTATAAGTA
>NW_016107428.1:225715-252009 GCF_001604975.1 Cebus imitator
TGCTATCCCCCCCCAGCTCCCCACCCCCCACCGTCCCTCCCCTATTTCCCCCCAACTGACCCCAGTGTGTAGTGCTCCCCTCCCTTTGTCCATGTGCTCTCGATTGTACTTTCTAACATAAAAACAATAGTGGAAAAATTAGTTGACATAAACAGAGTGCAGATTTTACTTAATACCATTACAAAAGCAAAGGCATTTTTCCACATAAATATCCCCATAAAACAAATGGAACCAAAGAGGAAAGATGACAGGTAACCCCATGACATGCTAAGAAAGTATCATAAATACTTAAGTTGACTTTAATCTTTTATTTCCTTATCCTAAGCAACTTCTTTTCTCTTTATCATTTAGCCTAGTGCTTCTAAACTTTGAAAAGTAAAGAAGTTGCTGCACTAAATAAATCTTATTGAAACGCAGGATCTGATTGAGTGGGGTAGGTGGAATAAGGAAGGGGAAGTTGAGATTCTGCATTTCTTAGAAGCTTCTACATTATGTGAAAATGGCTAACCCATCTCAACACTGAGAAGTCAGGTTTCACTTAATTTCAGCCTGTGGAAGTTTATCCCATATGTACATTTTCTAAAACTCTAATCTCGGGCCCCATGAGTTTCTCCTTTAGTTGAAATATTTTTAGGAATAAATTTGAATTGCATTAATATACAATTTATAAGTGTAACACTCAAAAATTACTTGAAGTTTGAGACTTTAGGTTGAATAAAATCAATTTCGTACTTGAAAATTTTCTATAAATTCAAAAGTCTATACATTTAAGTACAATTTAAATGCCTAAGTTACAATGACATTTGTTTTTCTAGCTCTCTATGCAACATTTCCAGAGTCATCATCCCTATACAGGAAAATTTTTCTCACATGATTTCACGGTAAATTCATTAAATATGATGCTTACTTGGTAATGTCTCCAGGTTCTTTACTACGGAGTGGGTCACTGAAACTTTATGGAACAAATTGGAAATTATCTTCTTAATTAATGTTACTGTCTACCATGTATGGGAATTTGGTAAATATTATATGGGTTTCAATAACATAGTAGATAGAATGTTGTTAAATCTAAACTTAACTTTAGTGAATTGTAACAGATCCCACCTGAAATTCTAAAGAAAACAGAATCCTATTATCATCTATAATCTCTTTTTTTTTGGTTAATTATCATCTATAATGTCTTTTTTTTTTAAATATATATTTTATTGCATTTTAGGTTTTGGGGCACATGTGAAGAACATGCAGGATTGTTGCATAGGTATATACATGGCAATGTGGTTTGTTGCCTTCCTCCCCATCACCTATATCCGGCATTTCTTCCCATGTTATTCCTCCCCAACTCCCCACCCCCCGCTGCCCCCCGCCAATTCCCCCGCCACAGACCTCTGTGTATGATGCTCCCCTCCCTGTGTCCATGTGTTCTCATTGTTCAACACCCACCTATGAGTGAGAACATGTGGTGTTTGATTTTCTGTTCTTGTGTCAGTTTGCTGCGAATGATGGTTTCCAGGTTCATCCATGTCCCTACAAAGGACACGAACTCATCAATTTTTATGGATGCTTAGTATTCCATGGGGTATATGTGCCACATTTTCCCTGTCCAGTCTATCATTGATGGGCATTTGGGTCGGTTCCAAGTCTTTGCTAAACAGTACTGCAATGAACATTTGTGTGCATGTGTCCTTATAATAGATCAATTTATAATCCTTTGGATATATACCTAGTAATGAGATTGCTGGGTCAAATGGACTTTCTAGGTCCTTGAGGAATGGCCACACTGCCTTCCACAATGGTTGAACTAATTTACACTCCCACCAACACTATAAAAGTGTTCCTATTTCTCCACATCCTCTCCAGCATCTGTTGTCTCCAGATTTTTTAATGATCATCATTCTAACTGGTGTGAGGTGGTATCTCAATGTAGTTTTGATTTGCATTTCTCTAATAACCAGTGATGATGAGCATTTTTCATATGTTTGTTGGCCTCATATATGTCTTCTTTTGAAAAGTATTCATATCCTTCGCCCACTTTTGAATGGGTTTGTTTTTTTCTTGTAAATCTCTTTTAGTTCTTTGTAGATTCTGGATATTAGCCCTTTGCTGGATGGGTAGATGCAAAAATTTTTTCCCATTCTGTTGGTTGCCAGTTCACTCTAATGATTGTTTCTTTTGCTGTGCAGAAGCTCTGGAGTTTAATTAGATCCCATTTGTCTATCTTGGCTTTTGTTGCCAATGCTTTTGGTGTTTTAGTCATGAAGTCCTTGCCTATGTCTATGTCCTGAATGGTTTTGCCTAGGTTTTCTTCTAGGGTTTTCATGGTGTTAAGTTTTGTTTGTCTTTAATCCATCTGGAGTTAATTTTAGTGTAAGGTGTCAGGAAGGGGTCCAGTTTCTGCTTTCTGCACACTGCTAGCCAGTTTTCCCAACACTATTTATTAAACAGGGAATCCTTTCCCCATTGCTTGTTTTTGTGAGGTTGGTCAAAGATTAGATGGTTGTAGATGTGTGGCATTGCCTCCGAGGCCTCTGTTTTGGTACCAGTACCATGCTGTTTTGATTACTGTAGCCTTGTAGTATAGTTTGAAGTCTGGTAGTGTGATGTCTCTAGCTTTGTTCTTTTTGCTTAGAATTGACTTGGCTATATGGGCTCTCTTTTGGTTCCATATGAAGTTTAAGGTGGTTTTTTCCAGTTCTGTGAAGAAGGTCATTGGTAGCTTGATGGTGATAGTGTTGAATCTATAAATTACTTTGGGCAGTATGGCCATTTTCATGATATTGATTCTTCCTAACCATGAGCATGGAATGTTTCTCTGTCTGTTTGTGTCCTCTCTTATTTCGTTGAGTAGTGTTTGTAGTTCTCCTTGAAGAGGTCCTTTACATCCTTTGTTAGTTGTATTCCCAGGTATTTTATTCTCTTTGTAGCAATTGTGAATGGCAGTTCGTTCTTGATTTGGCTCTCTTTAAGTCTGTTATTGGTGTATAGGAATGCTTGTGATTTTTGCACATTGATTTTGTACACTGAGACTTTGCTGAAGTTGCTTATCAATTTCAGGAGATTTAGGGCTAAGACAATGGGGTCTTCTAAATATACAGTCATGTCATCAGCAAATAGAGACAATTTGACTTCCTCCTTTCCTAATTGAATACCCTTTATTTCTTTTTCTTGCCTGATTGCTCTGACTAGAACTTCCAATACTGTATTGAATAGGAGTGGTGAAAGAGGGCAACCCTGTCTAGTGCCAGATTTCAAAGGTAATGCTTCCAGTTTTTGCCCATTCAGTATGATATTTATTGGCTGTGGGTTTGTTGTAAATAGCTTTCATTATTTTGAGATACGTTCCATCAATACCTAGTTTATTGAGAGTTTTTAGCATAAAGGCCTGTTGAATTTTGTCGAAGGCCTTCTCTACATCTATTGAGATAATCATGTGTTTTTTGTCTTTGGTTCTGTTTATGTGGTGAATTACATTTATAGACTTGCGTATATTGAACCAGCCTTCCATCCCCTGGATGAAGCCTACTTGATCACAATGGATAAGGTTTTTGATATGCTGTTGCAATCAGTTTGCCAGTATTTTATTGAAGATTTTGCATCTATGTTGATCATGGATATTAGTGAATAGCCCCATCCTCCCTTGACCTCTGGGGCGGAGTCTTTGAAGCACTTTTTTCCCTGCTATTCTTAAGTACCGGGTGCATCTGACTGCTCAGAGAGGGCACTGCCTTTCCCCCAAGGTCACACAGCAATGAAGGCAGACAGATGCGGGAGAGGGGACCTAGATGGGCAGGCAGCCCCGCACTGTCTCCTTGGAGTCCTGAGGGGCCCGGGCCTTAGCCGCATGAGAGAACTGAAAGAAAGGAGAGAGCGTTGTGGGGCCTGCAGGACACACAGAGAAAAGTTGGTTCCACAAGCAAGGAGGTGGGTCCCGAGCCCCAGCACCCTGAGCTGCAGGCAAGCAGAGGCAGCATGCTACAGAGAGCCCGCCAGGTGGGTGCCCCCAGCCTCTCCCCCAAAGTCCTGCTGAGGCATTAGAGGCTGGTGTCTCGGTGGCAGCTGCAGTGTACAAGCCAGCACCTGGCATTCCTGGGCAGTGTTGGTGGCTGCAGCAGGCCCCAGAATTCAGATGAGCCGCTCCTCAGGCAGCAACTTGAGGTTGGGGGTCGGTGGCACACGGGCACCCACCTGCTTCTCGCTGCTAGGCCGTTATCCCAAAGCTTCTGCACCAGCAGTGCCAGCCCCACTGCCTGGAGCAAGGCGGCCAGGGTGGAGAAGACCACGATGATAGCAGTGATGGCCACCTGAGACAGGGCGCCATCAGAGCTGGAACTGAGGCGGTGGGTGTAGGCAAAACAGTGCTAGTCTCATTTGCAGAAGGGGTCGATATTTGGCCCACGGTCGGCCCTAGCAGGCCAGCAGGAGCGGCAGGCCCAGCGCCAAAAGTAGCCCCAGGCTGGGGTTCACCATGGGCTGGGTGGCGGGTTGGCAGCGCCGAGGAAGGGGCTTCTCGCACGCACCCCTCCTACCGCATCTCTGGCCGGGGGCACCTGCAACGGGGCACCTGGCCTGGGCGTCTTTGACCTAGCTCAGGTTCCAGGTCTGTGTCCCTCCCCTTGAACCCTCGGTTCATTGGTCGGGCTTTTGGTCCAATCCCACCGGCTCCTGAAGAGGTTAAACTTTTACATGGAATGTCAACTGCCATTTGGGTCCCATAAATGAAAAACTGTTGTTTTAAAAAATAATCTTTAAAAGTATTTTCAGATGACCTGATTTGCTATGCAAGTGACTTGAGTGTGCTTGATGCTAAGAATTCTTTGTTATAGACTGGAGATGTGCTATGAAGGCAGTGTTGCTCTGTGACAAGGAAGCAGAAGATAAGGGCAAGGTTCGATGTGACTCTGAGCTCTGGGTGGCTCTGGCTTTCAGGGAGCCTTCATTGGTTACAGCAACATGGGTGTTTTCTTAGGGCAATAGTGTCTCTGTCGCCCAGGCTGGAGTTCAGTGGCATGATCAATCATTCACTGTAGCCTCAACTTCTTAGTCTCAAGTAATCCTCCCACCTCAGCCTCCCAAGTAGCTGGTACTATAGGTGTGCACCACCATGCCTACTTTTTTAATTTTTAAGTTTTTGTAGAGACATGGTCTCGCTTTGCTGCACAGGCTGGTCTCTAATTCCTGGGCTCTAGTGATCCTCCTACCTCTGCCTCCCAAAGTGTTGGGATTACAAGTGTGAGCCTCTGCACCTGGCCCTTTGTAACCTTCTTGGCAATGCATTCTTTTATTCCCTAACTAGAAGTAACCTCTTTCTCTTGATAGAAGCACTAAGTGCCTGGGGTCAGGAGGCCAGATAGGATGCTCTCTGCCCAGTTCTGGCCTTTGTGCCAGGCATTTTTTATCCTTCATTTCAAAATTCATGACTTAGTTTCAATTTACCTTTAGACTTACTGCTCTTCATTTGCACCTCCCTAAAAACTATACAAATATTTCTAGCACAAAGAGAGCTGAGTACCTAGTTTGTGCATGGTACTGTGCAAATTGTTCTAGGTGGTAATTCAGAGGAGAATGCCCAATGTCAGTCCTTAGCCTTTGCTCCTTATCAAGGAAAAACAAATGTCTGTGTAACATAGGCATTAAAATTTACTCTTGAAGAAAGGTAGAACACCTGCCAATAATTTTTTTTTTAAATCCTGTTTTTCAGCTATGGGGAGCAGGGGTGTAGTGGGAAGTAAAGAGGATCAGAGCTTTGGTGCTTTCTAACAAAGTGGCATGTAAACTGATCTGTCAAATTAATGATTCTGGAAATCATGCTTGTTTTTTCTTATGGTAGTTATGCATAGATATCACTTCAGGTATGAACTAAGAGTCAGCAATTTATCTGACACTTAGTGAGTTTAAGTGATGTCTGCAAGTATCAATCATCACGGACATACCAGGGGCTCAGAGCGTACTGTGGTATGAAGGACTGTGTTTTGTAGGACATGTATTTGGATGTTCTTGGACTTAAGCTACATTATGGCTAAAAACTGTATTTTTAAAGGTATCTTCAAAGCTTTGGAATATCTGCATTTTCAGATATCATTTACTAAAATATTTATTAACTTCGTTTGAATGGCCATCTGGATAAGTAGGTGAGTATCTGTAATGACCATTACTTTTTTTCCATTTTATTTATGGATTTCAGTGGTATTTTCTTTGAGTTCTGTCCGTGTGGTTTTTATTGAGGTGGTGTTTTCTTGTTTGTTTGCTGAGTCTTCTTGACTAAGCAATAAATACATTATGGGAAAATAATGTAGAAGTAATATAGAGGAATGGAACAAACCAGTCCCTGTAGTTTAAGACCTACTTTCCTTTGGAATCTGGGGTTCATGAACCTGTTCTATCAGGGGAACCACAGTGAGTAAATGAGTTGATTAAAAACTCTGGTCCTCTCTCCTCCTGTACCAAATGGGGATAATTATAGTTACTTGTACCTCTAGGGTCCTCTGAGTCTTAATTAATTAATATTTGCAAAGTGTTTGGAGATATTTGAATTAAAAGTACTGAGCAGTATAATCAAAATTCATTGTAATTATAATTGGAATCAGTTTGCAGTTCCACCTTTCCTCTGTTTTTCTCTATCTTGTTCTTTCTGCCAACCCAGACGACTACTCAGCTCTGAACACTCTCTCCACCACTTTTCTTTTTGCAACTCACTTCAGCTTATACGTAAATAAATAAATGGATTAATTAATTAAATATAGTCAGGCCTTTAGCCCCACATTTAAGTAACTACTTAATATTTATTTTTAAAACTCCATAGTCACTAAGAGTCAGTCAATTTATTCTTTCTTCTAGTCTATCGTGTTTTTCAGGTCTTCCTTCACATGACGATAAACTGATCTTCCTACAGCATTCCCATGCTCAGAAACTCTCATTGGCTCTTTGGTGCCTTTCATGGCAACATCTAAACTCTTTGGCATTCCCCCAGAGGCTTTCAAAATCTGGCAATCATTCAATCCTGTTTTTCACTGTTCCCATTCTAAACTCTTCTCCCTAGACATTTACTCTATGCCTTCCCACCTTCCTGCCATTCATCAAGCTGTCATGCACCAACTGTAGGGTACATATAAACTCTTTGCAATCTTTTTTTTTTTTGAGACAGAGTCTCTCTGTCACCCAAGGCTGGAGTGCAGTCACGTGATCATGGCTCACTGTAGCCTCAACTTCCCGGACTCAAGTGATCCTCCTACCTCAACCTCTCAAGTAGCTGGGACCTCATGTGTGCACCACCACATCTGACTACAAAAACTTAAAAATTTTAAAAAGTAGAGACCTGGTCTCATTACATTGCCCAGGCTGATCTTGAATTCCTGGACTCAAGTAATCCTCCTGCCTCGGCCTCCCAAAGTATTGGGATTACAAGTGTGAGCTACTGCACCTGGCCCTTTGCAAGCTTCTTGACAATGCATTCCTTTATTCCCTAACTGGAAGTAACTTCTTTCTCTTTAAAGAATTTTATCTGTACCTTTTTTAGGTCATTTGTATCTTTATATTCCAGTTACATGTTTTATATGTCCTACCTCCCTCCTAGACTATAAGACTGGAAAGTAGACTTCACGTGTGATGAATGAATGAACCAAAGGAAGTTTAACATATGGATGTAGTGAACTGGATGCAAATTAAATAATTTTAACTATTGATTTGCAAGATTTCATTAAGGCCAACTCTTAATAGGCTTGCATCATATATGTTAGGAACCAAATATTAATAACTTCTTCAGCATTACCATTGTCTCTATAGACTGTCTGAAATGAGCAGCCATATCTTTAAACTGTGTTTTCTGTGATTACACGCTCACAGGTAAAACCCAAAGGGGTCAAACAAGACTTTGCTTTTTTTAATTATTATTATTACATATGCCTGAATTATCTGTACTGTTGTTTGTTTTCCCAGCTTTAGCCATGGAAATTTAGTTTTAACATGCTAAAATTTTTGCAGTGCTTTCTCTTAGAAAAAGACTACATTGTCTGAAATTTCATCCACTGAAGTAATCAAGCCTTAAAGCTGAAGTGTCTTGGTCATGATTCATCCAATCCTATGAAGTAGTATCTTAATGGTGATCCCTTTAGAAAGTTGGGCTCCAGGACACACTTAGTTGCAGAAACTGTGTCCACATTTTGTAAGCTCCTTCACTGTCATAGCTACTCTCTTCCCTTTGGTTGATATTGTAAAACTGGCAGCACGTCCTGATGGTAAAAGCTTGGTTGAGGAGACAGGTAACCTATTAGCTTTATGGCATTTAACAGTTTACCTAACCTCTCTGAAGCATAATTGCCTCATCTACATAATGGGGTTAATAATATCCATCCTGTCTCCTTGTAAAAATCAAATTAGATGATGCCTGTGAATGTTCTGTAGTCTCTTAGACAAATCCAAGTTATGAGTACAGCAAGAGTAAAACAGCATGTTGTCATGGACATTCTTTCAGTGGAATGTTTAAGACTTGTGAGTCATGCTTAAAGCTAAACTTGATATCTACTTCATTCATTTTCTTTTTAGTTCTATGTACTGTATTGAATTTCTGAGAGTGGGGCTAAGAAAGCCTTCCTAGCATTTTATAGATGTGGTTGAATTAATGGTTGTAAGCCTTAAAGCAGAATTAGACAACATCAATGAATTTATTGTGTAAATAAATATATAATCTACTTAGCAATATTGCACAGCCTCTTTATCTTATGTGTGATAAAGACTCATCTGAAGGCTGAAAATGAAGAATTGTCCTTGAAGCTCTTACTCTTTTATGATTTCCCAATACAGTATATAAGGTTACTTATTGAAAGCTTAGCAGGATAAGAAACAGGAAGTTAAAAGGCTGAAAACTACAAATTTTGCCATTATTGTTGTTATCACTATCACTGACTACTTTCCAAGTCTCTTATTGATCTGTTAGAAACAGGGCTACACAGGAAATAGTAGAACAGTTAGTTTGCGTAGTGTTATTTGCTTTTTAATTATTCAAGTAAAGTTTTACCCCATTAGAGGAACTCAAGAAGTTGCTCATGGCTGATAACTGCCATCTGTCAAATTCCTTAGAGCAAGGGTCCCTAACCCCCAGGCCATGGCTGTCACCAGTCTGTGGCCTGTTAAGCAGCAGGCTGCACAGTAGGAAGTGAGTGGCGGGTGAGCAAGCATTGCCATCTGAGCTCTGTCTCCTTTCAGATCAGCAGCGGCATTAGATTCTCATAGGGGCATGAGCCCTATTGTGAACTGCACATGCAAGGGATCTAGGTTGTGTGCTGCTTATGAGAGTCGAAATCCTTATGAGAATGTAACCGATGATCTATGGTGGAACAGTTTTGTACCAAAACCATCCCCCCTGCTACTCCCAGACCGTGGAAAAATTGTCTTCCACAAAACTAGTTCCTGGTGCCAAAAAGGTTGGGACCGCTGCCTTAGAGTTTATAATTTGGAGCTAGCACAGCCTGTATTTACCTAAGAATTTCGATGAGTTCACTGATCTTTCCAAATGAAAAGACTTCTTATGAAAATTATATCCGAACTGTCTTTTCTCTTAGTAAAAACTTACTGATGGGTTTATTAAACTAAGTACTGCTATTACATTTTTCTGTGTTAGGCATTATGGGGGTTCAGACATGATCCATTTCCTCAAAAACTTACCTTCCAGATGAAGGCTGACCAGAATGAGCAAATATGGTTAACAATTAACAAGTGAATAGGCCAGCCTGGCCAACATGGTGAAAACCCATCTCTACTAAAAATACAAAAATTATCCAGACATGGTGGCAGGCACCTGTAATCCTAGCTACTTGGGTGGTTGAGGCAGGAGAATTGCTTGAACCTGGCAGGCGGAGGTTGCAGTTAGCCAAGATTGTGCCACTTCACTCCAACCTGGGTGACACAGCAAGACTCCATCTTGGCAACAGAAAACAACTGAGAAGGGAATCAAGTACTACATAAGACGTAATGTGGAATTTTAGGGAGGAAGGCAGTGTGTGCTGGAGTAATTAGAGAAGGGGACATGCGTGAGTTGATGCTTCAACTGGATCATGAAGGATAAGCAAGATTTAAGCAGTGAGCGAGAGGGAAAGAGAAGAGTTTGCCAGAGGAATGGAACAAGTCAGGAGGCAGTAATGTGTTTGGAGCTCCAAGGACTCCGTCCTGATCAGAACAGAAGTGATGAAGCATTGAGTAATATGAGAAAGTTAGCTAAGAAGAGTGAGGGCAGATTTTGGAGAGTGTTGAATATCAGATAGAAGACATTAGATTTGAGCAGATAGAACAAAAAAGCCATTGCAAGTTTTTGTGTCAGAGAATAATACTATGAGAGTGGTTAGTCAGGAAGAGGTCATCAGAGTTGAATGGAGCAGAGTGTCTGATACAGCATGGGGACATTGTGGTCACAAAATGAGGTGGTGAGGGCTGAGCCAAGATGGTGGCAGTGGGATAGATAAAAAGTAATGGCCAGGAGAAATATTTTAAAGGAAAATTAACAGGACATCTTCGCTGACTGGGTTGGAAGGCTATATAGGAAATATATTGTCAAACTTCATTCCAGGATTTCTGTCCTATGCCTGGGTTGTCCATAATATCAGGAAAACATTGTTAGAGACAGAAAAGGTAGAAGATACCACTGTTCTGACAAAAAGTATTGAGTTTGGTGTTACATCCACTTGACTTCAAGGCCTTATGAGTGAGTAGGCAGTTAGAATTGCAGAAGTGCCAGTCAGAGAGCAGGGCTTGCAATGCGGGGTTGGACTTTGTCACCATTTTGTTAGTTCCTAATTCTATGCAGATGCTCAGCTTGAGGAATGCCCATGTTTGGGCTTCAGAATGAAAGCCAAGTAATATTTCCTCACATGCCAGTATTTCCTCTAAAATATTTGCTTGTGGAACTGAGAAAACAACATACAAAGCATTATTTTTCTGATAAAACAGTTATTAACAGAAAGATAAGACCAGTGAAAGGCAGAGTCAAGTAGAAGCCAAGTATAGAAAAAGGTATCATTCAAGGACTCATTACTGTAGTGGTGATAACAATTTTCCAGCAGCTTAAGATGCCTCAGTACTTTGGGCCATTTTTAAATAGTTAGTGTGGACACTTAGTAAATAGGTATTAAATTAACTATAATTCATTAATCTTTTTTTTTTTTTTTGAGACAGTTTCACTCTTGTCACCCAGGCTGCATTTTTGCTTTCTTAGTGGTATACAAAATGCTATGTTTCACAATGGTGGTATCTTAGATTTGATTAAATATGGTATTAAAAGATAGCTGATCACAGAAAGTCTCTACCAGTGTGACATAGTTGGCTAAAGTATTCCAAATTTGCAAACTTTCATTAACCTAAATAAGAAGTATCCCTTGGGTTGTTTTTATTTGGACTGGGAATATTAGGAGAAAGCTTTTTCATTCATTGATGTGAATACCATCTGCCAGAAATAGAAACCCCCATGGAGGATCTCTGTCTTTGATGGTGCAGGACTCAGAACGTTCACAGAGATGTAGTTATTAGAAGAATAGACATCTGTATTTTATTCAAACCAATTTGCACTTCCTAATCTGAGACCATTGTGCAATCTAAGCAGTTCTAAGCATGTTTGCTATTCGCACAAAGTGAGAATCTAAAAGAAATTAAACAAGGGATGGTAATAAAATCTCTTAGTGGTTGAGAATGTTATTTCTTACAAAAGTGGAGAACATTTGCTTTTCAATATCAGAGTTTTCAGCCATTTCCACATTCTGACTTATTGACTGGAGGTAGGTTGGCTTTGCATTCAGTAAAACTTTATGGGCAGAAACATAATTCCTTTCCTACTTACTTGAATAACATGATGGCCATTGCATATATGTGTCTTTGTGTAAGTCTATGCCTCAGAGCTGAGAAGTAGGAATAAAATTAGTGTCAGGGCTGGGGATGCTACTCTTTGCTGCTGAGGGACACAATACTTCAGGTAAGTGATTCTGAAGTCCTTCACCACCTGACGGTAACCTTGGGTTGGTCTATAGGTACGTTTTCATTTTGCTTGTTCATCCATTTTAATTGGCTTCCTAGAGCATGCTTGTAGATGTAGAGCCAAATTTAGAGTAGAGCAACCCTCTGGCAAACAGGAAAAGATTAATTTTGTGGTATGCTTTTAAGGGACTTCCCAGGAAACTTCAAAACCAGAAAAAGAAGCACTAGCTGCCTATTCCAAAATGTGTAAACTACTACTCAGTTTTTTAAAAGTAGGATAAACTCGGAGTGTGCGCGTGCACACACACACACACACACACACACACACACGACCACATCTCCAGTAAAAGGAAAAATTGAGCGTTCTTAAAAAGCCAAGGAGTGAAGGGTTTTAGAGAATTTGAGGTGGAGATAAAGTGGAGTCTACATATGGGAGGCATTTGAAATTGACTTAAATGCCTTCTTAATGCTGACTTTTTCAGTTTTCTCTTTAGCAGACACATTGTTTTCATGATATCAGCCCCAGGCATAGACACATCATTAAAATGAACATGTCGAAAATGATTTCTGTTTAGAAATAAGCAAAACATTTTCAGTTGTGACCACCCAGGTGTAGAAGAAAGAACAGTGGAATTGGGAGCCCTGAGTTCTAACATAAACTTTCTTCATAACATGTGGCAAGTCTTCCAAAGGCAAGCCTTTGGTTTCCTTATCTGTAAAACAGGATGGCTCAATGAAATTATCTTTGTTCTTTGCTATAATAGAGTATCTCTGTGGGAAGAGGGAAAAAAAGTCAATTTAAAGGCTCCTTATAGCTCCCAACTGCTGTTTTATTGTGCTATTCATGCCTAGACATCACATAGCTAGAAAGGCCCATCAGACCCCTCAGGCCACTGCTGTTCCTGTCACACATTCCTGCAAAGGACCATGTTGCTAACTTGAAAAAAATTACTATTACACTTGCAATTGTTGCTTAGTAACGTTTCTGATTTTGTGTTTCTTGTGACAGCATGAGCAGAGATCATTAAAAATTAAGCTTACAAAGCTGCTGAAGTGGGAGGAAGGAGGAGAACTTGAAGCCACAATTTTTACACTTGCTTAGAAGCCATCTAATCTCAGGTTTATATGCTAGATCTTGGGGGAAACACTGCACATCTCTGGTTTATATTATACCACATACAGCACACTACTGACATTGATTTGTGTCTGGCGCAGCTGGAGTTTATCACCAAGACATAAAAAAAACCTTGACCCTGCAGAATAGCCTGGAATTACAATCAGATGGGCCACATGGCATCCCATTAAAAGAAAGAAAGCCCTAATCAGTTTTCTGTCTTGTTTCTGCTTTCTCCCTATAGTTCCACCAGGTGAGAAGAGTGATGACCATCCTTTTCCTTACTATGGTTATTTCATACTTCGGTTGCATGAAGGCTGCCCCCATGAAAGAAGCAAACGTCCGAGGACAAGGTGGCTTGGCCTACCCAGGTGTGCGGACCCACGGGACTCTGGAGAGCGTGAATGGGCCCAAGGCAGGTTCAAGAGGCCTGACATCGTCGTTGGCTGACACTTTCGAACATGTGATAGAAGAGCTGTTGGATGAGGACCAGAAAGTTCGGCCCCATGAAGAAAACAATAAGGACGCAGACTTGTACACGTCCAGGGTGATGCTCAGTAGTCAAGTGCCTTTGGAGCCTCCTCTTCTCTTTCTGCTGGAGGAATACAAAAATTACCTGGATGCTGCAAACATGTCCATGAGGGTCCGGCGTCACTCTGACCCTGCCCGCCGAGGGGAGCTGAGCGTGTGTGACAGTATTAGTGAGTGGGTAACGGCGGCAGACAAAAAGACTGCAGTGGACATGTCGGGCGGGACAGTCACAGTCCTTGAAAAGGTCCCTGTATCGAAAGGCCAACTGAAGCAATACTTCTACGAGACCAAGTGCAATCCCATGGGTTACACAAAAGAAGGCTGCAGGGGCATAGACAAAAGGCATTGGAACTCCCAGTGCCGAACTACCCAGTCGTACGTGCGGGCCCTTACCATGGATAGCAAAAAGAGAATTGGCTGGCGATTCATAAGGATAGACACTTCTTGTGTATGTACATTGACCATTAAAAGGGGAAGATAGTGGATTTATGTTGTATAGATTATATTGAGACAAAAATTATCTATTTGTATATATACATAACAGGGTAAATTATTCAGTTAAGAAAAAAATAATTTTATGAACTGCATGTATAAATGAAGTTTATACAGTACAGTGGTTCTACAATCTATTTATTGGACATGTCCATGACCAGAAGGGAAACAGTCATTTGCGCACAACTTTAAAAAAGTCTGCATTACATTCCTTGATAATGTTGTGGTTTGTTGCCGTTGCCAAGAATTGAAAACATAAAAAGTTTAAAAAAATAATAAATTGCATGCTGCTTTAATTGTGAATTGATAATAAACTGTCCTCTTTCAGAAAACAGACGAAACACACACACAAACACACACACACCAAAAATTTGAACCAAAACATTCCGTTTACATTTTAGACAGTAAGTATCTTCGTTCTTGTTAGTACTATATCATCTGTTTTACTGCTTTTAACTTCTGATAGCGTTGGAATTAAAACAATGTCAAGGTGCTGTTGTCATTGCTTTACTGGCTTAGGGGATGGGGGATGGGAGGGGTATATTTTTGTTTGTTTTGTGTTTTTTTTGTTTTGTTTTGTTTTGTTTTTAAGTTCCCACAGGGAGTAGGGATGGGGAAAGAATTCCTTCAATATGTATTCTGGTTGATAAAATATACATTTGTCTGATGTGAAGATGTTTGCAATATCAATCAGATGACTGGAAAGTGAATAAAAATTAAGGAAACTGAACAAAAAAAATGCTCACACTCCACATACTGTGATGCACCTCCCAGGCTCCCGCTCATTGTTTGGGCGTTGGTCAGAGTAAGCTGCTTTTGATGGAAAAACCTATGTTTGCTCAGAGCACATTCTTTCCCTCCCTCCCTCTCTGGTCTCCTCTTTATTTTGTTTTAAAGAAGAAAAATCAGTTGCACGCTCTGAAATATTTTACCACTGCTGTAAACAAGTGAACACATTGTGTCACATCATGACACTCATATAAGCATGGAGAATAGTGATTTTTTTTTTTTAAGGAAAGAAAACAAAAAATAACCCCAAAACGAAGATTATTTTTTATAAGGGGTATACATTTGGGTAAATCATGGTAAAGCTTAAAAAACTCACGGTTAAGGCTTAACAATGTCTTGCAATACCTTGCAAGCAAAAGGGAGAGCCCTGTATGAACCCAGAAACACCTAGATCAGAACAGGAATCCACATTGCCAGTGACATGAGACTGAACAGCCATATGGAGGCTATGTGGAGCTGACATAGCATTTACCGGCAGTGCAGGAGGAATTTCTGAGTGGCCATCCCAAGGCCTAGGTGGAGGTGGGGCATGGTATTTGAGACATTCCAAAAGGAAGGCCTCTGAAGGACCCTTCAGAGGTGGCTCTGGAATGACATGTGTCAAGCTGCTTGGACCTCGTGCTTTAAGTGCCTACATTATCTAACTGTGCTCAAGAGGTTCTCGACTGGAGGACCACACTCAAGCCGACTTATGCCCTCCATCCCACCTCTGGATAATTTTGCATAAAATTGGATTAGCCTGGAACAGGTTGGGAGCCAAATGTGGCATTTGTGATCATGATTGATGCAATGAGATAGAAGATGTTTGCCACATGAACACTTATTGCTTTGAGATTAGACTTGAGGAAACCAGGGTTTATCTTTTGAGAACTTTTGGTAAGGGGAAAGGGAACAGGAAAAGAAACCCCAAACTCAGGCTAAATGATCAAGGGGTCCCATAGGAAATCTTGTCCAGAGACAAGATTTCGGGAAAGTGTCTGGACATTCAGAACACCAAGACTTGAAGGTGCCTTGCTCAATGGAAGAGGGCAGGACAGAGCTGACAAAATTTTGCTCCCTAGTGAAGGCCACAGCAACACTTCTGCCCATCCTGTCTGTTCATGGAGAGGGTCCCTTCCTCACCTCTGCCATGTTGGGTTAGAAGTCAAGTTGGGAGCCTGGAATAGTGGTTCTTGGAAAAACGGACCCCCAGTGAAAACTAATGCTCTAAGCCCATTCAACCCATTTCACACCTGAAAATGTTACTGATCACCATTTGGACCAGTGTCCTTGAGTATCAGAAAGCCCCAAGCAATTGCTGCATCTTAGTAGGGTGAGGGATAAGCAAAAAGAGGATGTTCACTATGACCCAGGAATGAAGATACTATCAGCAAAGAATTTCAATTTGTTCAGTCTTTCATTTAGAGCTAGCCTGTCTTTCACAGTACCATCTGAATACCTGTCTTTGAAAGAAGAAAGGCTATGTAGCATAGGTTTGTTTTGTGTTGTTTGAAAATATTATCTTTGTAATTATTTTTCATATGTAAGGAATGCTTGGAATATCTGCTGTATGTTAACTTTATGCAGCTTCCTTTTGAGGGACAAATTTAAAACAAGCAAACAAAAAGTCCCCATCACAGTCTTAAAGGATTGCAAGGGCCAGATCTGTTAAGTGGTTTCATGGGAGACACATCCAGCAATTGTGTGGTCAGTGACTCTCTTACCCAATAAGATACATCACAGTCACATGCTTGGTGGTTTACGATGTTGACCTAAGATTTATTCTGTTAAAATCTCTCTCTGTTGCTGTTTGTTCTTGTTTTGTTTTGTTTTGTTTTGTTTTAAAGTCTTGCTGTGGTCTCTCTGTGGCAGAAGTGTTTCATGCATGGCAGCAGGCCTGTTGCTTTTTTATGGTGATTCCCATTGAAAATGTAAGTAAATGTCTGTGGCCTTGTTCTCTCTATGGTAAAGATATTATTCACCATGTAAAACAAAAAAATATTTATTGTATTTTAGTATATTTATATAATTATGTTATTGAAAAAATTGGCATTAAAACTTAACCGCATCAGAAGCCTATTGTAAATACAAGTTCTATTTAAGTGTACTAATTAACATATAATATATGTTTTAAATATAGAATTTTTAATGTTTTTAAATATATTTTCAAAGTACATAAAATCTGGGGGTTCTGGGTTTTTTTCTCTTTACTGTAAAACAAACATGAAAACGTGTTTTATTATAAATACGTGTGTTCCTTGCTTTAAGACTAATCTGACTAGTTTTAGCAACTAAACAGCCCTCCAGAGAGGATACTTATTTGAAAGTCTGGGAGGCCAATCCTGCAGTCTGTGAGCTTCTGAGGAGTTATAGGATTCGGTCTATCTTCCATGGTGGAAGATTAGAGTGTCATTTTCTCGGACACTTGGAAGTTTTACCCCTTTGAAGTGATATACTTTCATCATATACCAAACCACGTAACCTAGCAACATCAGGATCCACGAATCACGGCTGGCTGGCTCTATTTGATTATAAAATAACTGTTAAAAAAATCAAAGTAGGTTTACCTAGGGATAATGAGAATAAATTGGCCCAAATTTAGAAAGTCAACTACTGGGGGAAAAAAAAAAAAAAAGGAAATTCAATATTTGGAGATAGGTCACATACCCTGGGTTTGTAAATGGTGCCATTTGCAGTATGTATTTGTATCCATAGCACTGATTTAATTTTTGTATGTGGAGCACACAGATTTTATATCATAGTACCCACAATCTAACAGATTGCTAAGATTTCTAAAAGGATTTGCCTCTGTGATGGCTGCCAAGCCGCTGGGTAATTTAGTTAAAGTGTTTAAAGTTATCACTAAATCTTAGGGAAATAAATGGAAGGATTTTAAATCAGAGAAAAGGCCATTAAGGAAAAAAAGCATCTGTTCTTACTCTTCAGCCTCCCCATTTGAACACTGACAATCCATCCCATAATGTGGTGAACTATATCTGTGCAATGTATCATTTCTATTTCTAAACATACACACATGGTTTCCTCTTGTATTGTCTTATAAATAAGGATCAGGAAAGTCATAACAAACATTGACTTGTGCTGTGTATATGGAAAAACAGATTGAATGAGATGAATTACCGTATCCTAATCTGTCCAGTGAACTTGAAAAGTACTCTAAACTCTAAGAGAAACCCTTGCCTGCCAGTCATGACAGCCCAGCCATGGAATTAGAACTTCGATAAACTTCAGGCTTGACCAATTTTTATAGTCAGAGGACTAAAATATTTTTTAAATGGTTGAGTAAAAAAATGTAAAAATTAAACATGACATCCAAATTACTTGAACTTAAAGGGGTTTCGTAAACATGACTGAAAGTTTTCATTAGATGATGAGGTTGGAGAAAAAAACAAAATAGAGACATATCTACTAAATTATGAAACTTGGAGTTAATAGGAGTAACCAATGTGTACTGTATTCATTGAGTAAACAGTTAAACTTGTTTAATTATTAAGATGCCTGGAAATAACTCAGATCATTGCTTTGATCTGTTTTTTTCACGATACTGATAAGCCTCTGTGGTCATTAGCTGTGTCTATGAAGTCCTTATGAGCTGTACTAATTCTGTGAATAATAAGACAGTTCTGAATGAGAATCTGAAATAAGTCTTAGAATGGATCAGGTTAAATTGTTCTTCATTCATTTAAGTGGTTTCCAGATCTGGATAAAATGTCAAACTCTTTTTGAACTGCAACAAATGGCTTCAGGCATTGCCTCAGTTCAGCCAGCACTCCCAGTAGTGCTAAGGTTTAAGCTTACTGTAAAACATACATATCTCCACCATGTTCTAAGATCAAGCCTGGTCTATAAGTTAAAGTGGAAATAGCTGCATATTTTGATAAGCCATTGTTAAGTAAAGACTAGGATAAGAAACAATATACGTGTACATAAATTTAGGAAGATGAGGTGTTTAGCTTGGAAAAAGCCATCACGGATTTGATCCAACCTCAGAATGTTGGCCAGCAAAATTAGTGTTTGATGGAACATGGGCCATCCTTTTAGCTGCGGGTTTTTTAACTTGCTTTAAAGGTTGGTTGCTTGGTTGCTTGGTTTGGGGACAAGTGGGGGTAATGGTTGGGAATCTGCTTTCGTTGGTTGCATTGAACTAACTGGTGGTTGGTGAACCCCCCACCTAAGAACTAAACTTAGCAACTGGACTGGGTGAAGCCACTCCAAATCAGCCCACGTTTATAGACATTCCTTCTAATAAACACCCTGCCTGCATGTCTATCCCCAGTCTTATGAGTATCATCATCTATTCTCTCAATTCAGGCCACCATTTGAATTATTTTTAGGGAAAAAAAAACACCAAGCTTCTTGCTTTTTAATATGTAAATAGATGCAGTAAATTACTTGAAGACTATGTTTAAATAGTAACAGAAAAAATATTGTGATCTTACACATTATAATCATTGAGAAGACCCATTTCTGTGGCACTCTGTAGGATTTCTGTAGGCCTTTACCTCACTCCCGCCCCCTAATTATTGACAAGGCATAGACCACCAGATTAGGAGCTCCCCACCCTGGCATTTGCTTTTCTAACAACAATCCTGTGTGTTTGGTAATGTCAGTAGCAGGGAATTGTAAAAAGCTGGCCTTCCAATTAAACCTCACCACACAAACAATAAACAAGGCCTTTGCATTCATTGTATATTTACGTATGAGCTGCTAATTTATATCTGGCAAAACAAAAGTCCTTTCCTTTAGAAAAATAAGCCTATCTGTCCTGTAAAAAACCTCACACACAATGTTGTAGTTAATGACAGGACTTGTCTTAAGCCTGTAAATAACCAAAAAGTATTAGTTGAAATCCGCTTGAGGTGTATGTTCTACATTTAGAAAGGACATAAAGATGCTTCCGCAGCTTTGCACTTTGGTATTGTATTCTATTTCAAATTGTTCCTTAGAAACCAAGGGCTGGCTGCATAGAATGGCTGGACCCAGGGGAAATGTTTTTGTCTAGCTTAAGTGCTCACAATTTGAAAAAATCCATATCTAGTACTGCAGTACACATTTAAATTTATTTAGTCAAGCTGCATTCTCCATTGAGCTCTAACATTTAAAAAATGGTTGCTAAACTGGGATTTGATACATATCAGGAAGGAAAGAGGGAAAAGACATAAAATAGAAACCTTATCCAGCAGAGACCTTCTCCAACAGATACCAAGCAGCGTTTACTTGGAGATAACAGTACCCATACTCTCCTCCAGTTAGACTAATGCAATGATCTCAAAGTGTGGTCTGCGACCAGCATCTGTGTCTCTGGGAACTTGTTACAAATGCACATTCTCAGTGCCCATCCTAGACTTACTAAATAAGCATCTCTGGGGGTACAGCACAGCACTGAGTTTTATAGCAACCCCTCTAGGTGATTCTGTGCCCACTCAAATTTGAGGAATATTGAACTGAGGGGATTAAACAGCCTTTCACATGTTTTAGATAACAGGAAGATAGCACAACCCAAGAATTTGGAACTGTGAGATCTGATCCTAGTTATGCCACTACCTCTTTCCTTGGCCCTGAAAACATCAAACTGTCCATGTTTGCATTTCCTAAACAACTCAAGAGTGATGGGTGCTCGCAGGTGGAGCAATGCTTAGTGTTGTAAGAGAAGAGTGCATTGATGGTTTGAAAGCAAGCATGCAAATGTGAGCCAGGAAAGCTCAGTGCCGTTCATAGTCAATAATTTTTTTTCTTTCCTTTCAAAGCAACAACAGTAGTGGATTCAGGACCCAGAGCATGTAGTCATTTGTAACACATTTGGAACGACTGTGAGAAATGAGAAGCAACATGCAGCAAATTAATAAGGAAAAGATTATGCCATCTGGGGAGCTGGGCTCTGCACATGCCAACATAGCCCATTCTCTGTGAAATAGCATTTTATTGGTCACAAATTAAATCAGCATCCTGAATTAATCAGCTATTGGCACCCAGCTGAAGAATTCTAGGTTCACACCTCCAGAATGACCAGATATAAATACAAAGGGCTTCCCCAGACTTTGTGGCAAAGCTTTTCCACATTGTAAGAACTGGTTTCTGGAAATGAGGACCTGAACATAGCTATTCCCATCCCCATCCCATCTCTGTGTGTATGTGTATGTGTGTGTGCACCCTCTTGCATATTTTATACTGCAAACTGCATTAGAAGATTTTTCTGTTCCTGGGATGGAGGAGAGGGTGTCCAAATGTATTACCCATCCATTAGGCAATACGCAAGCCTTAGTTCTAACAAGCTACCTCGAGAGCCAGGTATCTTGGTAGCCAGGTATCTCACTAGCTTGGCCAACCCTTTCTGGTATCTGAGCATCCACATGCCCTCATCTGTCAGAGGAAAAGGCTGAACTTGGGTGATTTACCAAGAGGATAGTCTTGGAGGTAAATTTCAGTTTTAAGACTACAAGTTCATTCTTTCTACTGCTTTGTTTGCTATAAAAAGAGATTAAAGAGGTCTCTGAAGCACTTAAAGGGTGGGAAGCAGTCTGAGATAATTCACTGTGCATCTCCTGCCTCCCTCCATAGTTGGTGTCCTTATTTCTTGGCACTTGCCACAAGATTAAAAGCAGGAGGCACCTTGGGTTAGCATGGGGGTTGGGGAGGATGTGACCCAAGGAAGGTTTCTACTTCATATGCAACTATAAAAATATCACCACCTATTTGACAAGCAGGCAGAAAATACCTAGGGGAAAGTGCCCAAATATTCTTCAAGGTGCAAACTTTCTACCAGGTTCTAACCTTACTTTCAAAGCCAGGCAATGTATTTACCTTTGTTTTATGTCACTCATTATTACTGTATTACATGGTGCCTGGCAAGGAGAGATTCCATGTGCTTTGCTGAGTTGCAGAGTCAGGAAACTGCATGAAACTGCTGGATTAGCATCCTGTAGAGTCACTGTTTATAGAACTCTTTGAATGAAATGGGTTTGCACCTCTGTTCTTTGGGCTTTATAAACTCACCAAGGATGTTCAGCTCCCAACCTGCTTCACCACCACCCCTGAGCACTCTGAATAGCTCATCCTCTTGAGAGGATGGCCTTGAGGACAAGAGTATCTCATAACAAATCACAGCAACACCACATTCAGCAGCGGATTTCTTCAGAGCAACAACAGATACTTCAGTATCGTAGAGAGGTCATTCTGAGCGGCGTTTTGGCCAGCTTAGGAGACAAATCTCGCTGGCATGCCAGGGTATGAAATTCCTCATTTCAGCAATTCAACTTTGGTTTATTCCTGGCCCAGAGTCCTTTGTGCCTGAATCTCTAAGAAATCTGTTTTTGTTCAACTCACTTCTGCTCCCACTTTATGCCATGCTTCCCTTCCTGATGACCCCAGAGCTCTGCTTCCTCTGGGATCCAATGTCTCACCTCTCAGAGGGCACATAATATAGAAAAGAATAGAGACTGAATCCCAACTCTGCTACAAGAGTTGTATGACTGTAGTCAAGTCACTTAACTGATCTGTGCCTCAGTTTGCTCACCTGCAAAGGACAGGTAAAAATACTTCCACTTTCCTCATGGGATTTTGTGAGAATTAAATGAGGTAATACATACAAAGCACTTAGGAAAGTTATGGACCCATGGGAAAGCCTCAGAAAGTGTTTACAAATTCGTGGTAGTCACTCTGCTGACTGGTAATAAGCTGGACTCATCTAGTACATACCTCAGAGACTCTTTTCTCATATTCAGACTTCTGAAAGAGATCCCATCTCATCTGTACCATTAACAGCCAGGGTCACTTTGTCTTTTCTGGAAGACTCAGAGAGACAACTCTTGTTTACCCACTAGCAATACTGCTTGGCAGTTAAGCTGTGGCCACTGCATACACCCAGGCAAATGGAAGAGATATACTACAATAAAGGGTGTTTTTCTAGACTATACATTCCAAACAAAGCCCATTATCTTTAAGTGTCTTTTCAGCTGAATGGCAATGACTGAAGCCAGGGTGAAATGGATGAACTCATGTAGTCTGAAAGAAACAAGGGCCCATCAGGAAAATCCTACGTCGGCCTCTGCCCCATGTCCTTGACATATATTTAACCCATTGCACAATTATAGTGAAGCAGGCCGTGTTCAAGGCACCTTATGCAGATTTTTTCACTGCACAACAATCCATATTTCAGTATTCCCATTTTAGAGATGAAGAAACTAAGGCACAGAGAATTCAGTTAAGTTGGCAAAGGCTACAATACTCGTGAGTAGCAGGGCAGCCTGGATCTGGAGCCACTCTTAACCACTGCAAAATTTAAAAGTGCAAAAGGAATTGAGAACGTACAGAAGGAAAAAAAAAAAAGGCGAGAGGTTGGGTGGGGAAAACAGCTAGTTACATGTCCCAGGCATTTGGCTTCCCTCAAAAAGGGAGACCACTAGTGGTGCTTAGAATTTTTAGCTTTCGAGAGAGCACTGGATTGCTTTTTTAAGGGTTAACATGCAAATAGGCTCGCATTGCGTGGAGGACTTTCCAAAAGTGGATACAACCCTGCTCTGAGAAACTTGAAGATAGGGTTTCTAGAGCTTCATGCCAGCTGTTTCCAATCTTTGGTATGAGGTAGTTGTCACCCCTTTAACCTCATGACCAATCTGAAGAGCTTCCTGTAAATTGCTGGGATTGGGTAGATAGGCAGAGTGGTGTGGAACCACTTGCAAAATTCAGGAATGCTCAATCTTCCCTAGGTCAATACTTTATAGTTATTTTGTGTTTGGGACTGGTGGAGAAGAGAAGGGACAATGACTCAGGACTGCTGGGTCTGCAATAGCCCTGGCCACCAGCACCAGCCTTCTCTCCCCAATTTCCTCCATGTATAGCAGACATCACTCGTAAGTCCTTGCTGTGCCTCAGCCTCAGAAGTCATCTCAAGGTCATGCTCCACTGCCAATTGAATTGACTTGAACCAAAAGATGAACTCAGTTTGCTATCTTGGCTTCCTGAGTTTCTTAAGAACAGATCCCATTGGTGATGGGGTAGATCAGGTAGTAAAGTCAAGGTGCTGAGGACTGGAGGTGCCCTCGGGTTGAGCAGAAGCTAGATGCGAAAGGGTGATGTGAATGTTCTAAAATGAGTGTAGAGAGTTCTATCCATGGGCTTCAGACAGACAATTCATATGCAAAGAAGCCCAGTAAAGGGTAAGATTACCCTAGGAATTGGCTGAACACAAGGATAAATGTGTGGCAATAGGCAATACTATTACATCCCTATTTTGTACCAGATGCCACGCTAAATGCTTTGCATGCTATCTAAAATACTCATCAATCATAAGACAGGTGTAATTTGAGAGCCAAAGAAACTGACAACACAGTAGCCTAAATAACTTGCCCAAGGTCACAATAAATGATATAGTCAGATTTGAAGCAACATCTATATAATCCAAAGGCCTCAAATTTTAACCACCAGACCAGTTGCTCTCAATCCTGATGTGTACATTTGAATCACACAGGGAATTTTAAATATATATTTATGCCCAGACAAGTTAAATCAGAATCTCTGGGAGTGGAGCCCAGGTATCTGTATTTCTTAAAGATCTTTCCAGTGGTTTTGTTGACCAACCAGGGTAGAAATGCTGCCCCAGATTCTTCTTTCTCCAGGTAAACAGGAGTTAGAGGTATCAGAGATTTCTGCCCATGGGACTCAGAGCTCTAACCTGGTCTCAAACTTGGGTGTGGGATTCTAATGACTGGGAATTAACCAGACAGGACCCTAGTTCTATAGGAAATTGAATGTAAGTAAGATCCTAGCCGTAGAAACAAGAAAAATGATTTTAGATTGTAAAATCAACATTCAGAGTCAGAATGGACCCAACAGAAAGCTCAATCTAATACTGAGTTCCTGAACGAAGCTCCTTAAATTTCTTTAGATTCTCTGTGATCAAAAACAGGAAAGGCGCTAAGGGCTGCAGGATGGCTGAGTCTACAGATGAGGATCAACTGACCAGGTGGTGAGGAAAACAGAGCTCTATGGGCTTCTCAGAGTCAGGTCATCACCTATCCCACCTCCAAGCAACCTGCTCTGAGCCAGCAACATGTTTCCACACATTTCACACTGCTTGGCTCATTCTGCTGGACTCCAAACGGCTTTATTAAGTTGAAGCAGAAAGAAGAAAAACAATCTATGTTGACTGTTTGGAGTGTTTTCTCTGTTTTGAGAAGTGACTGTTAGATTCATTTTTGCTTTATCGTCTGCATCTTCTAATATTTTTATCTCCTCCCCATCCCTACCTCAAACTGCCAAGCAGTGAGTCCTGATTGACAGTAGGAAAAAAAGCATCTCCGAGACTCACAGCCCCTTCCTGGAGGGCTTGTTATAGAAGCAATACAAGACATGCTCAGCTTAGCCAGGCCACAGGGCTAATCAAATTTGGCAGATGCTCTGCGTCAGCAGGCACCAGGGTGCTAATGCTCCAGGTCAGCTGGTGAGAGGGTAAGTAGGCAAATGCCTGGCTTCTTCCCCATGTTTTCAGGACAGGAATCTGAGTCCCAGTAATCACTAGCCTATGGGACCAGAGGCTATTTTAGGCCTTCTTTTATCCAATGGAAAGTTAGGGGTGGTGTCATCTGAAACTGCCAAGGAGCATCCAGTTTCACCCTTATCCAGGACATGTCCCTAGAGGAAATGGAAGCAATGTCAAGGAGACCAAAACGTGGGTGTCAGAACTTCCTTTGTTTTTATTTCTGTGCCGTTTGTTTTCATCCATTCCTTTCACTTTCAGTTCACCTTTCCATTACTCTGGTTCAGGTCTTCATTGCATCTCACCTGGGCTATCACAGCAGCCTTCAAACCATCTCTCTACCTCCAATTTGTTACCCCCACCCACTTCCAATCTATCCTCCCATGATAGCAGAATGATCTCTCTGAAGGTTCAATGAAAATAAGGAATGTGAAAACACTTCGTAATCCATTACACAAATAGCAACACCCACCTATAACAAATGGACCAATGTGGCAGGAGAGACAGAAATGCAGTCTTTACTCACTGTTGACTACACAGGTGTAAAGGCCAGTATGTTGCAAGGGAATGAAATAGACAGACTGAGAGGAATGTGTTTAGGAAATAATGATCTAAGTTGGCACACAGTATTGGAACCCTCAAATGAGTCCTCAAAAAGGCTTTCAAGGTGGCCTTGTCTGCTTAGTAATTGTATGTTACTGTGATAAACCTGATAAGAGATGTAAGATGTAGATCTAATTATGCCCATTTTTCAGGGAACTGAGAGAGGCAGTAATTTGCAGAAGATCAGTGAGAAATTCAAAGAACATATACTTTTCAAGAGTGCCATACTACTGGTCATAAGAGAAATGCAAATCAAAACTACATTGAGATACCATCTCACGCCGGTAAGAATGGCGAACATTAAAAAATCTGGAGACAGCAGATGCTGGAGAGGATGTGGAGAAG
>NW_016107428.1:252594-310945 GCF_001604975.1 Cebus imitator
AAAAAAAAAAAAAAAAAAAAAAAAAAAAAAAAAAAAAAAAAAAAAAAAAAAAAAAAAAAAAAAAAAAAAAAAAGAGTGCCATACTGATACAGATACCTTAATGTGGATGGATAGATGGATGGATGGATGAATAGAGCATATAATTTCCCTCCCTTTAACATGTAAAAGGGCTCTCCATTGCTGACAGAGCACAAGTCAGCAATATTGGCATTACGGTCTTATAGGATGTAGCTTTATTTTCCTGCTTTAATGCCCAGGCGACTCCCAACGCACTTGACACTGCACTCTCACCCTACTTCTCCCTATTCCCTAAATGTACCTTACACTCTACCTCTTCTGTACCTTTGCCCATTTCCTGTCTCCCTCTCTGATTATAAAATCCCTATCCAACCATAACCCATAATAGGGCTGTCAGAAAAAAACATCAAACCAAATGAAAAATTGTTTAATATAAGTATGTGCTAGCCAAGACAATCCTAAGCAAAAAGAACAAAGCTGGAGGCATCACACTGCCAGACTTCAAACTATACTACAAGGCTACATAATCAAAACAGCATGGTACTGGTACCAAATCAGAGACATAGACCTATAGAACAGAACAGAGGCCCCAGAAGCAACACCACACATCTGCAAGCAGCTGATCTTTGACAAACCTGAAAGAAACAAGCAATGGGAAAAGGATTCCCTGTTTAATAAATGGTGTTGGGAAAACTGGCTAGCAATGTGCAGAAAGCAGAAACTGGACCCCTACCTGTCACCTTACACTAAAATTAACTCCAGATGCATTAAAAATTTAAACATAAAACCTAACACCATAAAACCACTAGAAGAAAACATAGGCAAAACCATCCAGGACATAGGCATAGGCAAGGACTTCATGATTAAAACACCAAAAGCAATGGCAACAAAAGCCAAGATAGACAAATGGGATCTAATTAAACTCCAGAGCTTCTGCACAGCAAAAGAAATAATCATTAGAGCGAACCAGCAACCAACAGAATGGGAAAAATTTTTGCAATCTACCCATCTGACAAAGGGCTCATATCCAGAATCTACAAAGAACTAAAACAGACATACAAGAAAAAAACAACCCCATTTAAAAGTGGGCAACGGATATGAACAGACACTTTTCCAAAGAAGACATATATGAGGCCAACAAACATGAAAAAATGCTCATCATCACTGGTCATTAGAGAAATGCAAATCAAAACCACATTGAGATACCATCTCACGCCAGTTAGAATGGCAATCATTAAAAAATCTGGAGATGCTCGAGAGGATGTGGAGAAATAGGAACACTCTTACACAGTTGATGGGAGTGTAAGTTAGTTCAACCATTGCAGAAGACAGTGTGGTGATTTCTCAAGGATCTAGAAATAGAAATTCCATTTGACTCAGCAATCCCATTACTGGGTATATACACAAAGAACTATAAATCATTCTACTATAAAGACACATGCACACGTATGTTCATTGCAGCCTTGTGTACAATAGCAAAGACCTGGAACCAACCCAAATGCCCATCAATGATAGACTGGACAAGAAAATGTGGTACATATACACCATGGGATACTATGTAGCCATAAAAAATGATGAGTTTGTGTCCTTTGTAGGGACTTGGATGAATCTGGAAACCATCATTCTCAGCAAACTGACACAAGACCAGAAAGCCAAACACCGCATGTTCTCACCCACCCATAGATGGGTGTTGAACAGTGAGAACAGGTGGACTCAGGGAGAGGAGCATCACACACTGGAGGCAGTTGGGTGGGGTAGGGGAGAGACAGTGGGGGGTAGGGAAGTTGGGGAGGGATAACGCAGGGAGAAATGCCAGATATAGTATGCACCTAAAGTAAAATTTAAAAAAATAAAAATAAAAAGAGAACACTAAAAACCTTTGTGACAAAAATTTTTAAAACTTAAGTAAAATGAAAAATTCCTAGAAAAAAAAATATAAGTATGCACAAATACTCCATTGAATGTATTTATAGTTAAAAAAATGATTTGTATTCATTTACATTTAATTTCACTGGGTGTCCTGCAATTTTAATGGTAAAGTCTAGCAAACCCACACATAAGGCAGCTGCCCCATGTGCACCCTCTGGTTTTCTTCTGACCATCTCAAGATGGGATTCAGCACTTCTTTGAATTTTCCATACAGAATTTACTCTTACTAAATAAGGAGCAATGTGTATTTTATGGCATAATTCTTAATAAATGTGAAAATGAGATTTACATTCCATAATTGACATTTTTAACAGTCCTTTTTAAAAATGGCCTTATGGCTGGGCAAGATGGCTCAGGCCTGTAATCTCAACACTTTGGCAGGCTGAGGCAAGAGGATTGCTTGAGACCTGAAGTTTGAGAACAGCCTGGGCAACACAGCAAGACCCTGTCTCTACAAAAAAAACAAAAAAAATTTTAATAGCTGGATGTGGTGTCACCTGCCGTAGTCCCAGTTACTCAGGGGGCTGAAGTGAGAGGGTCACTTGAGCCCAAGAGTTTGAGGCTGCAGTGAGCTATGATCATGCCATTATACTCCAGCCTGGGTGACAGATTGAGACGCCCTCTCTAAAAGTCACTAAGTGTCCTTTTGACCATCTCCCTACATAGCATTTAGTGCTGATCAGAGAAGCTTTCACTTTTCAAACCCAGGCACCAGTCCAAGGCTTGTTTTCATGGTAGACTTATCAAAGCAAATTTTCAATTAGGCAGGTTTCTCTTTACAAATGAATCTTACATAATATAAAAAGGGTTTCTATATGTTTAGAATCTTCAAGTTCAAATGCATGAGGCCTTTAGCATTTCCTTGGGAAAGATCATTGCTCTCTTACTAGGCCACAGTTACTTGTATAAACTCTTCTAGAGCAGTGGACATTTTCATTTACCTATGTACCCACTACAGTTCACCTAGCCATGTACCAGAAACCACTCACCAAGTATCTATTAAATTGAATGAATGCAGTGTAAGACCACATTATAAGTGTATTTAGCCCTAACTGGCTACAAAATTGTTCACAGCAGTACAAGGAATGGATCCCAGCAGTCAGGGAAAGCTACCTGATAGTCTAATTGAGTCATTCTCCATCCTAGTTGCACATTAGGTATCTGGGGAGTCTTAAAAAAAATCATGATCTGTAAACCCCATCCTGCATCAGGTAAATCAGAATCTCCGGGGGTGAAGCTCAGGCATCAATATTATTTTCAAAGCTCCCAAGTGATTTCACCAGGCAGGTAAGGTTGAAAACGATGAACGGTTGCTGGAGATTTAGACTAATATTCTTCTCTGGGTCTAATCCATGACAGAGGAGAGAGAACAAGATAATCAGAGGGAGAGATATGGATTTCTTTTTGCTTTTTCCTGTTGTACATGTTTCATAGTTTACACTGTTCTTTCACATGCATATACACCTTGGCACATCCCACCCCCACTACATAGGCTGGCCACTGAGCCTTGAGCTGTGTGTTCACTTTGTGAGTGTGATGAACTAAATGGCTACAGAAATACTAAGTAAATATGCAATCTTGGTTTTGGCTATGTTGAGTATTGCTTTACCAGGTTCCCAACCCCACTTTCACTATTTTATGTTCTGATTTCACCAAGAATTCAATGGCTGTGGTACTTTCTGGGTGTGAAAGAATAAAGAACTCGTAAAGCAGACTTGGCCAGCTTTCCACACCCCTACCTTCACCGCACACCAACCTGCACTAACATCCAGAGGAAAATCAAAGGAATTATTTCCTCCTGGTTTGGACACATTCAACTTGAAGCTGCTATAGGCATTGTGAAGCAGGCTTCCTTTCAGTATATGTGACTATAAAGAGATGAATTTTTGAACTGGAGACTTGGAAACTAAGGATGAGCATATACAGAATGAAAGCATGGGCCTGGGAGTCAGCAGATTGAAATCTCTGACCTTGTTCTGCACGTCTCCAGCCATGTGAGTTAAGCAGGTCCCCCCTTACTTCTTTCAGCTTTGATCCTTTCCTCTGCAAAAGGAGTTTCTTCACCCATTTGTACTGTTTTAACAGAATCGCTGAGACTGGGTAATTTATAAAGAATGGAAATTTATTTCTGACGGTTCTGGAGGCTGGGAGGTCCAAGATCAAGGTACCAGCAGGTTCAGCTGTGTGGTGAGGACTGCTCTCTGTTTACAAGATGGCACTTTGATGCTGCATTTTTTTCAGATGGGAGGACACTGTGTTCTCACATAGCAGAAGGGAAAGGAGAAGGAAAAGGAGCCAAACTTTTTCCATCAAGCCCTTTTATAGTGGTATTAATCTGTTCACCCAAGCATCTCCCAAAAAGGCCCCACCTCCCAACACTGTTGCACTGGGGATTCTTTTCAACACATGAATTTTTGAGGGACCATTTAGACTATAGCAAGGAAGATGCTGGATTTGAGGGTCTTTAGGTTCCCTCCAGCTCTAAATACTTCATAGATTCTAAGTCCTGCAGTAGTACATGAGAAGTCTACTGAGACTCCCTAAACCATTCTCAAGAAGGTAGAGTCCCCAGAGCCCCGACACATACTCAGATGATGCACTGAAATGAGCACTAGAAAGGAGCCAGAAAACAAGTCCAAGTCCCATTTCTGCCTTGAACTAGCTCTTGTGTTTTTGAAAAAGTCATGTTCCTTCTCTGAGCCTTTGTTGTCTCAGCTGTACGATGAATGTTAGAATAGATCATCTGTACTGTTCCTTTCAACTCTGCCATTCTAGGGATATTGGATGTCCTAGTGGCTGAGGGTTCACATTACAATAAATACGAAATTTAAACATAAAACAGCATTCAAAACGTGACGAGAAATTGGAACTTAAAAAATGAGAAAATACCTATTGTCTAAGAGAGAGGAGCGAACCAAACACAAATGCAAGTAGAAGGAAGGAAGGGAGAGGGGGAGAGAGGGAGGGAAACAATTCACGAATAAAATTTAAATTCTAGATCTGTTTTAGCCAATGAAGGAAAAATACTTATAATTGTATTTTAACTTAAATATAAAAATTATATCACATTTTAGAAAGAATGCTTCAACCCTTCAAATGAACAAGTAGGTTTACAAAATCAACTCCTTTTTTTTCTGTAAACCTATGTGGCTTTTTCAGAAGAGAACTAACTAGGTCAATAAGCCCACGTTCCGCCAATTCTTACTGACAAATGATCATGTCTCAGCGTCTTAGGTCTTACTTTTTCCTTTAGTTCTTTTCACATTTGGTTTTTGTTTTGTTTTTAGTCCTCTGAAAAGCCATTTAAGGACCTTCAATTTTAGATAGACACTCTTTAGCTTGGTACTTGAAGCCCCTTGTGATCTAGTTTCACCTAGGGAAGGTTTCAGGCCTCAGCCTTCCCTGCTGCCCTGCACATACCCCAGGGTCCACTTTGATTGAACCAACTACCTCCTGTCTTCCAGCTATACCTCACCCCTCTCATCCCTGGTTTCTTGTTTGTCCTTTCTCACTCCCGCTTCTGCACAAATAAATCCTTCAAGCCTCAAATTCCACTTTTTCCTTAAAGCTTCCTCTGATTTTCTAAGCTGGAAACAATTTCCCACAGGCCCTGTTGTGAAATTCCCATCCACATTATTTCTATTTCTCTAGTGGCACTTAGTGTTTTCAGTCCTGCAATAAGGCTTCTAGAATACGACCTCCTTGAGAGCAAGATTTGTATCTGAGGACAGCACCCGGAACAGTATTTACGAGACCAGGCCTGGCTGTCGGACAGACCTGGGCTTGACTCTTGGCTCTGTTGCTGGTTGCAGGGTGACTGTGAGCAAGCTTCTTGACCTCTGAACTTCATTTTACTCCTGCATAAAAGGTGGATGGTTCCTACTTCATGGGATTAGAGTGAGACCCGGTGAGATAATAAATGTAAAATAACTGTTACTACAGCCCTTACTATATGTCAGACCCTGTAAGCACCTGATATTTTTTTTCCACTGTTATAACTTATTTATCTTGCATTCTACAGAAGTCCATGAACGATTTCTAAAAAGTACCTGCTTATCCCATATCATGTTTCTCTGATAGTTGTTAAAGTAGGCAAAGAGTGTGTCAACAGCTTGTGCATCAGCGCCTTGCAAGGATTTCAGACCAACCAACCACCGGCTAAAGAACTTGGCAGCTTGTTTTTAATACAGCAGTATATCCACTGATGGCAAACCTGTCCAGCCACATCTCCACAACACACTTTGCAAAATCAGTGATTAGCAAATTAGTTAGCTTTGGCACAGAGCTTGATATTTGTTAAATTCATAACTTCACAGAAACTATTAATATTAAGTAAGCCACACTTTATACATGAAGAACCTGACTCCCAAAGAGCTTAAGGATCTTGCTTAAAATTAATCATCCAGCTGGTAAGCAGGTGGTCTGGCTCCATAGTCCATGGTCTTGTCCACTGGGCTATATTCATTCTATTCTCTGATTTTACACACACACACACACACACACACACACACACACACACACACACACACACATATATGGAGTCTCACTCTGTCAACCAGGATGGAGTGCAGTGGTGAGAGCCTAGTTCACTGCAACCTCTGCCTTCCAGATGCAAGTAATTCTCATGCCTCTGCTTCCTGAGTAGCTGGGATTGCAGGCATGCACCACCATGCCCACTTAATTTTTGCATTTTCAGTAGAGATAGGGTTTCACCATGTTGGCCAAGCTGGTCTCAAATGCCTAATCTCCAGTAATCCACCCCACCTTGGCCTCCCAAAGGGCTGGGGTTACAAGCATGAGCCACTGTACCTGGCCTGATGGTTATTTATTTTCACCTGTGAGTAATTCACATTTAATTCTCTCATAGAACCTAGCACACCATTGGCATGAATTAGATGCTCAAGAAAAAATTATTTGAAGTGACTCAATATTTAATTTAGAGAAACTTACCTGGTGCTGGTGTAAGATTAGCCACTTGAATGACATGTTTGTAAGGAGTCAACAAATAACTGGTGAATCAGGGACTCTTCTGGTTTCCTGCCTTGGCCTCATCTCTACAACCTCCTTAGGTGAGGCTAAGGAGTGATGCATTACTCTACCCTGGAAACAAAAAATTTCATTTTAAAAATTGTTCTTTTTTCAAGGAAATGTCAATAATACTAAACACATCCAAATATTTCAGAGGATGAATAATGACAGAGAAAAGATTACTATTTTGCTGTGTGACCTTTGTTATTTTGTGTCTCTTAGTCTCCTTGTCTGTACAATGGCAAGGCTGAACATAATGATCTTTAAGCTCTGATCATTTGTGATTTCATGTTGTTATGTTTCTTTATTCTTTTGATATCTCAAGATATGCCTTACGGCACACAGGATACAGAAATGTAGAAATGTTACTTATATAGGCTGTATTTGCACAATGCAAAGAACAAAACACAAATAAAAGCATTTTTGCTTATGGAGTTATTATTTCCACAACTCTGCATTAATTTGCACAGTATTAGTAGTAATAACACCTCCTGTAAATTTAAAATACTTTTGCATTATATAGGACTTTTAGAGATTTTTCAAAGCCTTTCACCCACATTGCTAAGAGGTCCCCAGACTGTTGAAAAACATCCCAACAAAAAATGAAAGACAGATGCATGGAAAGCCTGAATGTTATCTGTACATGTAGCATTTATTAAACATCCATTATTTCTAAGTTCTATAAGAAACTTGAAAGACACCCAAGTTTCTTTCAAAACTGGACTCAAAACTCCTGCCACTTAAAAAGTAAGACAGGCAAACATATGCAACTACAAATTAAGAGTATGAAAGTACTGTGCAAACAATGCATTCCTGAAACCGCCTTTGCAAAATTATAACTAAGAAAATTATGACAGTGAAAAATATCAGACTTAACCAAATCCATCTTGTTTCTAAACTCTAAACTGTTCTTCTCCATTCCTGGGTGTAGGCTGAACTACCTGGGAAGTCATTTATAGTTTATGTAATAGCCCTTCCCAAAAACTAAATGTTCTTGTAAAATGAATGAAAGGCTACCAGCCACCAAGTTAGAACGAGAGGGACTGAATTCTAGATATTACCAACCATTATTCCAGAGGTCATAAAATTTGCAACTTCCCCAATTACTCTTAAAGGTACCATCACTGTTGTCAACCTAAGATGGGCCTTTTGAGATGTCTTTTCAGGTTTTTGGATTTCTACCAACTAGATGGCCCCACCTGGACCTGCCAATCAGTTCTGTGGCCCCCACCCAGGAAGTGACTCAGCATAAGGGAACAGCTTTGACCCCATATGATTTAATCCCTGAGCCAACCAATCATTACCCATCAAATTATCCTTTAAAAACTCTGATCCCTGAGTTTTTGGGGAGACTTGAGTAGTAATTAAATTCTGGTCTCCTGCCCAGCTGGCTCTGGGTGAATTATTCTTTCTCTATTACAATTCCCCTGTCTTGATAAATCAGCTCTGTCTAGGCAGTGGTCAAGGTGAGCCCATTGGGTGGTTATAAATTTGGAGACTTAGCGAAGATTGCCCTTGTGGCTACCCGCCTGTGGTTCACTAGCCCCCTCTAGCAATGGTTTCAGAGGCCAGCCCAAGCAGCTGCCTAGCTCACTTAGATGAGGGGGCTGACTCTAGTACTCTCTGCACTGATAGGGTACTGTTAACCCAATGTGCATGAATTTAATTGCAATATAGAAATAGTCCTGGGGAGACGTACCATAACTGTAGCCCTATCACAGGGTGTCTGTCTATAGCCCCATTGTGGGGTGTCTGGGTTGGTGAGTATCCTACATGTTGCCAGAGTCTCCTTCCCTCTCCCAACTAGTTCTACAGCCCCATGGTGGGGTGTCTGTCTACAGGTCCATTGTGAGGTGTCTGTAGCTACACCATGGGGTGTCTGTCTTGCTTTGGCTCCTGGGGGGGTCTCAGTTGGCTCTCCCTAACTAGTAGAAAGAGTCTTGGTTCAAGAAACTTCTCCTCAATCAAGATTTCAGGGAGATTTCTCAAACAGAAAATAGGAGGATAGTCTGGAAGAGATACTCTGGAATTCTTGGTTAGGAATCTTGATGTGGAAGGCCTTTTGTCTGTCTTGTCTGCATGTATTTGTATATGTAGAAAGGATCTCTGAAGGAATTGCTGATTGAAGTCCAGCAGGCCTAACTCAAAGAACTCTCCTTATCTATCTGGTCACATTCTGTGAGTCCTGAAAGAAGTTTAACAGCCCTGGATTGGAGTGACTGCTCTTCATCTTGCCCAGAGACCACCCATTGAACTCCTGAATGGAGGTCACCATTCCCCACTTTGCATAGATCAAAGTCAACAAGAACCAACGGGAAAAAGTTTGAGCCTTGCCAAGTCGATGTTGGGTACCAAACCAGGTGACCAGTGTCTGTTGCATTATGTGTATTTTGCTTCCACTGGGATGGAAAATGTTAATTTAGTTCCCCATGCAGCCTGTCAGGCAGCATCTTGCAAAATTGAGAAGCTTTTGCCTATGGTTCCACAAAACAGAAAAGGATGATTTTCTTTTGTAATGGGGCTTAGTCCCCCACAGCTATGGCACAGTGAACAGGGCCATCAAAAGCTGCTCCACTCTTTTGGAAGCTGCAGAGACAGGGGACTCAGAAACCTGATATGATGGCAAAAAGGGTAAGTATTCTTGCCAGAAAAGTGTCTTCTTTCTCTCTTTCTCTCTCTCTCTCTCTCTCTCTCTCTCTGCTGTGTGTGTGTTGGGGGGAGCAGTGGTAAGCAATATGATAAATGTCACTGTGTGTCTCGTCTGCAAGAGTTTAATAGTAAAAAAAGGATTTGTGAGACTAGTCTTTGGCTGTAGCAAATCTGGTGCACTTTGTGCTAAGAATTTGTCTTTCTGTAATGGAGAGAGGGCTGTCCAGACAGGAACATGAGTTTAGGACCCCTATAAGCCTGCTTTTCAAGCCAACCCAGCAGGCTGGTCAATTATAAAATCTGCTGTGTGTCCCTGAAACCAATACCAGATGAAATTTCTGTCTTGTTTTGTGTCCTTAAAAGCCTAACCTTGTGACCATGTAAAGAAACTTTATCTTGGTCTCCACCATCCAGAGGACAGAAATTTTGGGGTTTATGTCACAGCCCTAACAATTCTCTTGAGCAGTTAAAAGTCTTTACAAGCTTGAAATCAGCGGCTCTAGACTTCTGGGAAGAGCAGTAGAAACTGCTCAATGCTGTGTAGCTCAGTAGCTAAGGCTTTATCTTTTGACAATGGTGGCCTGGGCTCAATCCTTGGCTTCCAGAATGATTCCCTTCTGGTTTGTTGTTTGTGTAACTTTGCCATTTATTGAGGGTTTTTTTTTTCAACCCATGGATAGCTTCTGATTTCCTGTCTTGAATTTTCCTTTCACTGAACTACCTTTGGGGATATTCTAAATCTTGTTTTTTAAAAAAAAAAAAAAAAAACTGCTTACCATTTCTTTAAAACATCTTATGTATCCATGGCTAAGTTATAACCTTAATTAAAACTTACTAATTTCATATGGGTGGTTTCCTGGGGTAGAATTCAAAGGCCAGAAATACTGGCTGTCTTGACTATAGTCTGGTAATAAGAGATGTAAAAGAGATTTTTTTTAAACAAAATAGCTCTATGGTTAAAATATGTTTAATTAAACATGAATATCCAAGCTATATATATTTAAAAGATCTTATTTTTTTGTCTTCAACTCTACATTAGGTACTCTTTCTCTGTTGCAATTCCCGTGTTGATAAATTGGCTCTGTGTAGGCAGTGGGCAAGGTAAACCCATTGGGTGGTTACATTCCCAAAACATTCTAGGAACCAGGCTATAGGATAAAAAGTCATTCTAGAATTTTTCTGCCTTAATAAGAATTGAGAGAGGAGAAAGAAAGAAACCAATCAGGCAGGCAGTCAGGATGGGTAGTGGATTGAATTCTTTCAAACAAAAGAACAGCCTACAAGCACAGATAAGGGAATTTGCACAAGGAGGCTTGCCCAAGACATGCCCACAGCTGCACAGATAAGAAAGGCTACATGGGTGACTTGTCCAGACATGCCCACAGTGGAAAATTTCATCCCCTGACACATGTGTAATAAGGGGAACAAAGCAATAGGGTAACTCAAGCTAAAGGCCCACACGTGCATTAGGGGGATGGGGGTGAAGCTACCAGAAATACATGACTTATGCAAATGACATGCCCAGCCCTCATCAGTTTCCTGTAAAAGCCTTTACATTCAACTGTGAAAAACGGCAACTCTCTTCTGTGTCCCCTCTCCGTAGCAGAGAGCTTTCTTCTTTCACTTATTAAACTTTTACTCCAACCTCACCCTTCGTGTCCACAGTCCTTAATTCTCTTGGCCTCAGGTGATAACCTCACATGGAGAGACAGCTACATTGTGGTACATTGGTGAGACGGTAACAGTCTCCTTTTGAAGTGTGTGGTGTCTTCCAGTTTTCAGAACATTTCATGTGCATTTCTTAATTTAATGCTTAGGACAGACCACCACCAATAATAACAACTCTACATCTTATTTTTTAGATAGGGAAACTGTAAGGCTGGTTGCCTCACCAGGAGGCCGGACACGCCCACCTCTGCACCTGGCACCAGACTCTGCACTCAGCACCTAGCTCTGCCGCATGGCTCCCCGGGAAGGCTCCTGCTAATGCAACCCTGGCTGGCTCTCGCACCGGAAAACCCACCCAACAACCCGCCAACCAATAGCGGCCCACCCTGTCTCAATCCCACTCCCCTGGACCCAATCAGAGCACCCAGCTGTTGCTTGTTCCTCATAGCCATAAAAAACCCCCACCCCAGGAAGTCAGCATGACTTCTCTGGCCTCCTTTCCCCGGGACCATAGAACCTCACCCGGGAGCTGAATAAATTGGCATTTAATTTTCCTATACTGGCCTCAGTTTCCTCATTTTAAACTCGGCAATAACCCTTACAAGTGGTGCCAAAAACCCAGGAGGAGTTCAAGACCCCTCCTGGGGGAAACTGACTCCTCTACCATAAGCCGAACCAGGGAGCCGTCGCCTCTCTGATCTTCTGCAGCCATCACTTGGTAAGACTCCTATTACCCATAACCCATCCTCTGTTTGCTCCGATCTGAGGAGACCCTCTCCATAATCGCGATCAGGGACTCCTTCCCTTCTCGAGCTGTGGGCCTCGCAGAGACGTCCCAGTGCCCCTGCTCACCCGTTCCAGAAGACAGGAATATTGTGGAGATGTCCCTATACTCCTGTCCTTCCCCGTAACCTCTGGTAGTCGGGCGTTGAGGTCTGGGATGCCATTCCTCACTCCTGACTATCCCACAACAGAGAGGGAACTATGGGTAATCAGGAGTCCCACCTAGACCCCAAGTCGCCATTGGGATGTGTAGTCCAAAATTTACCCAAGCTGGGCCTCTCCATAAAAAAAAAGGCTGCTTTTCCTCTCTACTGTGGCCTTGCCCCAGTATCCTCTGGACAACCAGTCCAAGTGGCCACAGGAGGGAACTTTCAATCTTGGCATTCTGACCGATTTGGACAATTTCTGTCAAAGAAATGGTAAATGGTCGGAGGTCCCCTATGTTCAGGCTTTCTGGTATCTTTGCTCCCACCCCACCCTCTGTTCCTTTGGCCCTTGGTCCCTCCACCATCCTCCTCCTTTTCCGATCCCGACCTGCCCAAAGGACTCTCCTTTCCACCCGCCTGACCCACTAATCCTCCACCCTATGCGGAACCTCAACCCCCTCCGGCTCCTCCTCTTCCTGGTCCCAACCTAGCCTCTCCTGTTAGTGCTCACACTCACTCGTGCTGTGCTCCTGACAATAAAACCTCCTTTCTTTGCCCCCTGCGCGAGGTCGCTGGAGCAGAAGGCGTTGTCCGAGTACATGTTCCCTTCTCCCTCTCTCACCTATCCACCATTGAAAAACACCTAGGGTCATTTTCCACCAATCCTACTACTGCTTGCACCAAAGAATTCTGCTACCTCACCCAGGCTTACAACCACACCTGGCATGATACCTATGTAATTCTGTCCTCCACCCTTACTCCAGATAAGCATAACCACATCCTTATGGCGGCCTGGGCACATGCTGATCAGGTACATCTCACAAACAATCAAATGCCAGTAGGTGCAGCAGCGGTCCCGGAGGCCAACCCTAATTGAAGCTATCAAACTGGTCAAGATGGCCACCGCTGCTGAGACCAAATGCTACAGTGCCTCCTAGCGGGCATGCAAAGCACAGCCCAAAAGATAGTTAATTATGATAAGTTAAGGGAAATAACTCAGGGCCCTACTAAAAACCCAGCCGCCTTCCTTGACCGATTAACTAATGCTATGATCCTTCATACTTGGCTGGGCCTGGCCTCTTTACCGGGGGCTACAGTTCTAGCCACTCATTTCATCTCTCAATCAGCGGCTGACATTAGAAAGAAACTTAAAAAGGCTGAGGAGGGCCCCCAAACTCCCATACAAAACCTGGTAAACATGGCATTTAAAGTTTTTAATGGTGGAGAGGAAAAGGCTGAGGCCACCCACCAGGCCCATCTACAGCAAAAGGTAAGCCTCCAAACCCAAGCTCCTGTGGCAGCCCTGAGGCCTGCAGCCCACCAGGCGCCTGGTGGAGGGGGTCCATCAAAACCCACCAAGAACTCTGGAGGCATTCCGCCTGGGGCCTGTTTCAAGTGCAGTCAGGAGGGACACTGGGCACGTCAGTGTTCATGTCCCTGACCATCTACCAAGCCCTGCCCGGACTGCAAGCAGCTTGGACATTGGTGCAGTGATTGCCCGTCCCGGACTACAGGCTCACCCCCCACACCTCTATGTGGAGGGCAGGCCGGTCCGCAGGAAGCAATCCCATCGCTAGAACTTCTCGGCCTTCTGGACGACTGACACAGCCCGAACTCGAAGACCCCCATCACCCTTGCCGAGCCCAGGGTAACACTGCAGGTAGCCAGTAAGTCCATTTCCTTCTTAAGTGAACATGAGGCTACCTATTCTGTATTGCCTTCCTACTCAGGACCTAGCATACTTTCCCAGGTTTCAGTCATGGGAATTGATGGCAAGCCTTCCTGTCTTAATCAAACCCACCCTTTAGCCTGTGTCCTCGAGGGACACCCCTTTTCCCACTCCTTTTTAATCATACCCTTGTGCACAGTCCCCGTTTTAGGACAAGACATTCTCCAGACTGTGGGGGCCACTCTCCAACTCACTGGCACCCCACACTCAAGCACATCATCCACCCACCTCCTACTGCCACTCCTAACCAACGCCACACCCTGTCTTAACTCCTCGCCCCACCCCCATCCCTCCTGACGTAGTTAATCCCCTGGTATGGGATACCTCCAAGCCTGTAGTAGCCAAACATCGTACCCCGGTTAAAATACTTCTCAAAGACCCTACCCACTTTCCTTTACATCCTCAGTTTCCCATCTCGAAAACCCACCGTCAAGGCCTGAAGCCTATCGTCACCCACCTGCTAGCACAGAAACTATTCATTAACCACATCACAAAAGGCAGAGCTGACTGCCCTAACCTGAGCTCTTACACTAGCACAGGGAAAGTGAGCAAATACCTATACTGACTCTTATTACCCACTGCCACTCTGCCCTCTGGAGAGAGTGGGGATTCCTTACCACAAAGGGGTCCCCCATAATCAATGCTACACAGATCTCCAACCTTTTACAGGCCTTATCATTGCTCAGGGAAGTTGCAGTCATACACTGCCAAGGACACCGGGCCCAGCATGATGCCGTCTCCTGGGGCAATGCACTGGCAGATACAGCAGCAAGATCTTTAACTAATGCCAAGTTGACCCCTACCCCTGTTCTCTTCATTACCACGGCCACACAGCCTGTATACTCACCATCAGAAAAACAGGCCCTCTTACTAAAAGGGGGAACAGAATCTAATCAGGGCTGGATCTTCCTAAATAACAGAATTGCCCTTTCCAGGGAACAGGCCCCTAAAATTATTGCTGAAATCCACCAGTCCTTACATATAGGGCCTAAGGCATTACACTGCTTTGTACAGCCCCTCTTTTTCTTGCCAGGTCTGCAACAAACAATTAAGCAGGTACACAAGGCATGCGTTACTTGCTCTAACGTCTCGCCTCAGGGAGGCTTAAGGCCACAGTTTCCTACTCACCAAATGCGTGGCAATCTACCAGTCCAAGACTGGCAAATTGACTTCACTCATCTGCCCACTCACAAAAGCTCCGCTGCCTCCTAACTTTCGTAGATACCTTTTCAGGTTGGATTGAAGCCTTCCCCACCTCCCAGGAGATGGCAGACACGGTGGCCTCCCTTCTTTACTTAAGAAATCCTCCCTCACTTCAGCCTACCTGCCACCATCCAGTCTGACAACAGTCCAGCATTTACGGCCTAAGTAGTCCAGCTAGTTGCCAAGTCTCTCAACATCTCCTGGAAACTGCACATCCCTTACCATCCTCAGTCATCACGTAAAGTTGAACGAGCCCATGGCATCCTCAAAGACCATTTGGCCAAACTTGCTATTGAGGTAAAACTCTCTTGGCCCACACTCCTACCTCTTGCCCTGGCCTGGGTCTGGGCCACCCCACAGGGGCCAACAGGCCTTAGCCCCTTCGAATCGCTGTACGGCCGGCCTTTCCTGGTTTCTCACAATCTCCCTGTAAAACCGCCCCCACTGGCTTCGTACCTTCCCTTCCTCTCTCTTCTCCTCCACCTGCTTAGGGAACATGCGGACCGCAACCTCCCTGTTGTTCCAGGACTGGAAGACCCCCACCCAGCGACGCCTCTCCAACTAGGCGACAGCGTTCTCCTCTGAGAGCTTAAACCAGGATCTTTGCAGCACAGGTGGTTCGGACCCCATATTGTTAGCCTAACCATCCCCACAGCAGCCAAACTCCTGGGTCACACTCCATGGTACCATGTGTCCCACCTCAAACTGGCCCCCCAAAATGATCAGTGGAAATCCGAACCTCTGGGCCCCACTTGTCTCCGCCTCACCTATGGCCCTGACCCGTCACCCCCTAACCCTTCAGAGCCTCCTTCCCTTTCCCTTGTGTGCCTGTCACCTTAGTCCCACAGTTAGAAGTGTACAGACAGGCTGAACTTCTATCCCTCCTTCCACCTTCCCCTGATCACTGAGACAGATGAGCAGTCCTCCTCCCAATTGTTGTTGGTCTCACTCTAGCAACCTCTCTGGTGGCAGGTGGGCTGGTTAGCGGTGCCCGAGGCTACGTGTCACCTTAGCCACTCAACTAGAGGACACGCTTCGTGTGGCTATCGAAGCATTGGCCACCTCCCTGGCCTCCCTCCAGCGACAAATCACATCACTGGCCCAGGTAACTCTCCAGAACCCATGGGCCCTTGACCTGCTGACAGCAGAAAAGGGAGGTACCTGTCTGTTTCTTCAGGAGCAGTGTTGCTATTATATTAATGTAACAGGCCTTGTAGAAGAAAATGTCAACACTCTCTATCACCTCCAAGAAGACCTCCGCAAGAAGCAGAATGCATCAGTCTCGCCTCTTAACTGGTGGCAATCCCCCATGCTAACCTGGCTAACCCCTATTATCACTTCCATTATCATAGTTTGTCTTCTGTTAATGCTAGGCCCTATTCTCCTCAAGTTTTTACAGGCCCGCATGAAGGAAATTTCCAGGGTGGCCGTAAACCAGATGTTACTTCACCCCTATGTTCGACTCCCAACCGAGGCACCAGCCAACTGACCCTTCTCCCTCACTCTGCCCCTATTCAGCAGGAAGTAGCCAGAAAGAAGCGGCATCCTATATCATCAAAAGGGTCAGAATGTAAGGCCAGTTGCCTCACTGGGAGGCCAGACACACCTAGTTCTGCACCTGGCACCAGGCTCTGCACTCGACACCTAGCGCTGCTGCATGGCTCCCCTGGAAGGCTCTGGCTAATGCAACCCTGGCCAGCTCTCGCACTGGAAAACCCACCCAACAACCCACCAACCAATAGCAGCTCGCCCCGTCTCAATCCTCCTCCCCGGAGCCAATCAGAGCACCCAGCTGTTGCTTGTTCTTCATAGCCATAAAAACCCCACACCCCAGGAAGTCTGTACGACTTCTCTGACCTCCTTTCCCCAGGACCATAGAACCTCGCCCAGGAGCTGAATAAATTGGCATTTAATTTTCTTATACTGGCCTCGGTTTCCTCATTTTAAACTCGGCAATAACCCTTACAGAAACTATGATTCAGAATGATAAAAAGATTTGCCTTAGGTCAAACAATTAATACAAAGCTGATGCAAGATTCAAATACGAGTCTTCTGACTTCAAATCCTGCTTTCTTGTCACTTTTTAAACTATTTATCTGAGATTGGCATTTCATGACTATCATAGGATGGGGTGAAGGGCTCTGGAGGTTTTGGTTACAGTCAGGGAGCATTAGAAAGAACAAACGTGCTTAGACGAGGCAGGAAAGCCCAGATACATGAAGGAAAAGAATAATTTGCCTAAGTTGCCTAGTTTAAAACCATTTTTAATTAGAAAGCTATTTTCATCTTTATTTACAGATGAAGAAAATAAAACTCAGAATGATTATTCAAAAATTACATAGCTAGTGGCAGCCTCAAGGTTTGAAACCAGGTGTGTCTGTCTCTAAATAGAGTGATAGAAAGCATGCATTTTGCTGTGAGCTCTGCTCTCCACATAGATCTTGGTCCAGCCAGCCCCCTAACCCTGGTGTCTTCATGTGAAATGACACTAATAATAATAACCAATGGTAAGATCTTCTTGTATGTAATAGGTAAGATAATTCCTGTGATGTACTCAATACGGTATCCGTTACACAGGAAATTCTTAGTAAATATTAGTTACTAAGATTATTTGTTAGGTTTGGGTGCAGTGGCTCACATCCATAATCCTAGCACTTTGGGAGGCTGATGAGGGGAGATCACTTGAGGCCAAGACTTTGAGACCAGCCTGGCCAACATGGAGAAACCCTGTCTGTACTAAAAATACAAAAATTACTTGGAGTTGTTGTGTGCACCTGTAATCCCAGATAATATGGAGGTTGAGGCACAAGAATCGCTTGAACCCAGGAGGCGGAGGTTGCAGTGAGTTGAGCTCACACCACTGCACTCCAGCCTGGATGACAGAGTGAGACCCTGTCTCAAAAAAAAAAAAAGAAAAAGAAAACATTATTGTTAGACTGCACTGCTTCTCTTGAGTATTGCTCCTCTACTCCTCAATGGCTTTCCAGAAACGACAAGTAATTTGTGAGAAGATGGGGGGGTAAAAAATGTTCGGGTAGAATGAATGTGTATGTGACTGTCCAGCTCACTCTAACCTCTCTGGTCTATCTTTGATCCTTGGACACAGACTTGGTGGTTGGAACACAGTTGATTGAATCAGAGGTGAACAGTGATCTAAACAGAAACAATCAGGCTCTTCCTCTTGAGAATTTAAAGTTGGGACTAAAAAAGTCTTGCATATTTCTGGAACTATTATATGTAAACCTGAAAACAATGGGATGGTCATATGCCACCTTGTGAACTGGGAGGCAAAGGTAGACAGTCTGCATAGAGAGAGAGAGAGGAGGAAACCAGTCGACAGAGGAAGGCAGGAACAAGAGAAAGTTCACTGCCTTAATCCCTTCTTCCCAAGACCTAGCCATAATCCTTTCCTTGGGTTTCACTTCCATTTCCTGCTTGATGCTTCAGCTGGCTCCGGGAGTGCCACCTATTGCAGTGGTGTCTGTGGCCCTATAACCTTGTTACTCAGCTCTCATGCAAGAGTCCAAATTTCAAAATCTCTTTGAGTCACAGGCTTGCTTGTTCAGGAAAGAAGACAATGAAACTGCATACCCAAGCACCCAGAGGAACACTTAAGCCAACCTGTGACTGGATTGAGGCTGTATGATAAACCTATTTCAGACGATTTGGGCTTTAAGGAGATAAAATTATATAAAATACTGCCACCTAAGATTTCAAGGGTTCCAGCCAGGCATAGTGGCTCCTGTCTGTAACCTCAGGACATTGGGAAGCCAAGGCAGGAAGATAGCTTGAGCCCAGGAGTTCAAGACCAGCCTAGGCAACATGGCGAAACCCTGCCTCTACAAAATATACAAAAAAATGAGCCGCACATGGTGGCATGTGACTGTAGTCCCAGATACTCGTGAAGCTGAGGTGGGAAGATTACTTAATCCCAGGAGATTGAGGCTGCAGTGAGCCAAGAGTGTGCCACTTTACTCTCACATGGATGAGATAGTGAGACCTTGTCTTTTTTTAAAAAAAGAAACAAACAAAGAAACAAAAACAAAACAACAGATTTCAGGGATTCCAATTTGACTCCAAGCCACTGAGCCATATCCATCACTTAGAGCCAGTCATGCCCAACACAGGCAAGATAGCAAGGGTTGCACAGGGGAGTAAAGAACCACCTGGGAGAAAACTCAGCCTAAGGAAAGAGGGTGTTATAGTCTTGGTGCAAAAATAAAGCCTTAGTCATCAAATGGAAGGAGAAAACCCTAGCTCAGTATTGTATCTCCCAGCCCAGTTCCCCATAGCATCTCCTCTGAATCCTGTGGAGCAATACAAAGGTATGTATGGAGGCAGAGGGATGTTGTGACAAAAACCAATCAAGCTAAGACTCTCTAAGACATGGCAATACCAGCAGTTTGGTAGCCATGTGAAACATAGATCATGAGAAAGAAACATTCATTCTACCCACCACTGCATGCACACCATATGACCTTAACACCTCTTGGCAGTGGTGTCTAGCAGGAGACTGCAGTACCCACCAAAAATAGCTCACCAGGGAGCTTTGACAGAACAAGGTAAAAGCCATGTAGAAACCCAGAGGACACAGTGTCTGTTACACAGGCAGTAACCTCTGTGGGCTCTTGGAAATAATTGGGAAATGGAAGACTTTAAAAATAATACCGGAAGTACTGCAAGATCAATTAAGGGTGGTGGGAGGTGGGAGCAGTTAAGCACAGGTTAGAAATGGCAATAGCTCATGGGACATAAATGTGCACTTGGGCAACCACAAAGATTGAGACCAGATGACCTGAAAGAATTTAATGAGGCTGAAAACTCAGGCCAATGATGTGAAGTACAGATGGCTGCTGAATTGCCGAACTGAGAGTCATCGAACCTCTTTTCCCTTAATGCAAATGGTAACCTCAATGATACGAGAAGTTTCTCCTATCCTATTTGAATATCACTGTACATATTAGTGTACAGTGTACAGTCATTAGTGACTTGGGGAGCAGAGAGGATGCCAGCCAGCATCAGAGAAAAACAAGACTCCTCTTGAATTTTCTTGATATCAAGAATGGTGACCAGTATAGCATTAACTCTTTGATATCTGACAGGGCATCAGGTACCCCAGGTATGCAGAAGTGTGAGGGTATCCTTTTCATAAAAGGGAAGCAGATTCTCCACGAGGCCACTGTGGCAAAGTGGGATTTTGTGGTCACATGACTTGGAATCAAAGAGACCAAACCTCAAATTTTGGTTGTACCATTTACCAACGCCACGTGACTTTGAGCGGCTTAATTCACTTCTCTGATCTCCAATTACCCTTTCTGCAAAACTGGATGATATGTAAGGGAAATAGTTACCTGAAGCAACTTTTACTTTTCCCGTTATTAACTGGGTTAGGTTGTAAGTCTTTTAACTCTATCATTACTTTCCTTCCCGTTCCTTCTTTCAAAATTCAAATGCCCAGGGAACAAGACAGGAAACCTAAGGAAACGTGGGGCCAGGTGGGGACTGGGGCACACAGGACCACACCTGCCCTACCTGAAGAGGTGTACTTAGATCCGGCCTACTCTTGCCCATAGAAATGCTAGCCCAGGATTATCAGGTGTGATTTTTCAAGGGAGGCCAGAAATCTGGAGTTTCATGTGAAGTCTTATTTTAAATGTTGCATCTGATTCAAATTTTTAACAAATACATTAAAAGGCAAATCCATAACAGGCTTCAGTCAGGCCATGGCAGCTGGCTTGCATCTTATGGCTCTGTTTTGAGGAAGGAGATAACCATGAGATTCTAGCCTCAACCTCTCCTCACAAACCAGCTCAAACTTTCCAAGGTATTGCTGCCTCCCCCAAACAGAGAAGGTCATACTGAAGGAGAAGGGAAGACATGACTCAGGGATGGTTTCTGTGGCTAAGGGGGCTCCTCATTATCCACATTGGATCAAGGGCTACCATGTCCCATCTGCAGGTCTCAGAAGTCCCAGGGGATAACACCTCCCTAGCTCTCATCTTTCCACACTAGGGCTCAGGTGCTATGAGGCTGACATCCCCTCATACATGAGATTTCATGTTCTAGGATGTGTTCTAACCTCCTGATTCTCCTTTGAGTGGCCCCACTGCTCCAGGAAGAATTGGGCAATAGAGATACCTTTTACACCCTTTATGCAAAGCCAAGGGATTGTATTTACAAAGCTTGTTGGAGGACTGATTGATTTTGATATCATCTCTCAGGCTGCTGAAGCTCATATGAGAAACAAATTATCTTGAGAATCAGGTAAAAAAGGAAATGTCACTGGGAAAGACAGCCACAAACAAATGCAGATGGAGGTCCCTCGAGAGAAACAGTGGCGGCAGAGGAAGTCAACACATTACAAGAAGGTCATGGCCTCGACGGATTAAAAGGCTATCAAATTCCCAAAGAACATGATGATAGTTAAACTCTAGTCCAGCAGAGAGGGAGTGCTCTTCCAAGGATTTCTTCTTCAAAAATCAGACAGTTTTAAAATCTTCTACGGCTAGCATTGCAAGCAAAGTGAAAGGAGAAAACTCACATGTGTTAAACACCTACTGTATTCCATGTGTGATGATTTATATATATTCTTTAGCTATGAGACATGGCACAAGTTACTTAATCACACTGAAGCTCAATTTGCATCTGTAAAAATAAGAACCTTAGTACTTACCTTGTAGACTAATTTTAGAAAATAAGACCAAGTATGGGAAAACCCTTGGTACCATGCCTGCAAATATTAAGTATTCAGTATTCATTATCTTCTTACCCAATAATTCCTCACAACAACCCAGGGGTATTACGTGTATTTCATGATGAAAAGTTAAATTCAGAGAACTTACTTGTCCAAATTGCTGGCCCAAATTCTTCTAGCTATTAACTCAAGGAGCCTAGATTCAAATCTGGATTTGCTCTTTGTTTTTTGTTTTAATTTTTGACAATTTTTTTTCTAGTTTAGTGATACTAGCAAGTCTGTGTTCTAAAATATTCTAACCAGAGTTATTTTTCTTTTCAAGCAAAATTAAATGAGGCAATGTTTAATACTTGTCTAAACCCTCCCAAGCCTTGTAGTTCATTGTCAATGCCTTCTTCTCCACCATCCCTAACAGCTTCACCCAGCTGATGCCCAGGGCCAGACCCTGCACCACCAGTGTCCTTTCTGCCATGGATCTTGGCTTTGGGGTGTCTATTCTAGGCCAGTTCACTGTCATCTAATGCAAGATAACTTCTCGGCCGGGTTTGCATCCCTGTGCTGGGTTCCCACTTCCCACTCTATGGCTACTCCATTCCTCAACTGTGTCATGTATTGCCCATTTTGTTGGCTCCACCATCCTGGCTTCTGATTTAGTGTCTCTGTCTTGAACTTCCAACATGGCATGAAACTATTTCTTCTTTTATTTCCTACTCCTAGGACCCACCAGTTTGATCTGCTCATTCTTGATCAGGATGAGACTGATACCCTGTGAAATGCAGCAGAATCAGCTCCTGGAATTGTGTTAGCAGAATGACAGGAGTATGAGATCCACCACATGGCAGGGCACCCCAGGAACCTGCTTTCTTCTTGAAGAACAACTGAAAACTATTTCCAAATTATCCTTCATTTTGAGGTCTAAACCATATGTTTGTCAATTTTAATACTAGATTCTAGCTTTTAATTAATAATAGCTTACTTTGTGAAAGAAAGGAAGATAAAGTGAAAAAAAATCTCAGTATTAAGACAGACAACCTCGTTTCAGAAATATTAAGAAGTGGTTTTCTCTTTCTCCCTCTCCCTCTCCCTCTCTCTCTCTCTCTCTCTCTCTCTTTCTGTGTGTGTGTGTGTGTGTGTGTTTGTGTGTGTGTTAAAGGAGCAGTGTTGGCAATGTATGTGTTAGGATAAAGAAAGTGTATTATTACTACAGTTTGATGAAGTTTACATTTTACTCAGAGGGAATCTTAAAGGAAAGGGTTTATTTCTGAGTGAATGAAAGCAAAGTCTCTGTTATCATTCATTAACAGAATGGCAGGTTAGGTCCTGCAAGAATTGCAGAGGACACAGACCTGAGTAAGCCACAGAGATGGCTTCCTGGAGAGCTCACTGTCCATAGTAGAAGATAAACTTGCATATGGAAAATATCACCATAATGTGTTAAGAAGGGGCCTGAGCCCTTAACCCAGCCTGGAGTCTCAGGGATGCTTTCTTCAAGGCACTACCACTTGAAGTAGCTATTGAAGGATGACAAATATGACGACATTTACCGAAGACTTATTAAGTGGTAGGTACTGCCATAAGTGCTTTCCACCATTACCATTTGATCCTAACAACAGTTTAATGAGATGAGAATGATCACTATGCCTATTTCCAGATGAGGAAACTGAGGCACAGAAAGCTTAAGTAGCATGCCCAAAGTCACCCAGCTAGGAAGTAGCAGAGGCAGGACACAAACTTAGGAAGTCTGAGGATTTGAAATTAATCAGAAAGGGAAAGGGGTAAAGACAACATGAGCAAAGACACAGAAGAGTAAAGCAACACTGATGTGAGTGAAACTGTGAGAGTTACACAGTAGACACTATGGCCATGCCCACATCCCTTAGCTGGTTCCAGAAAATTCTTCTTGCACTCTTGACCTGAAGGCTTTTCTCTAAACTAAGGCAGGCTGCTCAGCCTTTGCATGGCAGGCTAGATATGCTGGTAATTAGCACATTAGCACGTTAGGGTGTGCTGATGGGATTTGATATATAAACACCCCAGCTCCCCTGCTGTAAAGGCAGATAATTCCAAAGCATGGGTTTTACACTGTTTCTCAACATTGCCCTTCGAGATTAAGCCCGTTGACAGCTGGCTTGATAACATACCTTACATAAGCCACCTCCCTTACTGGTCTTTCCTGTACTTCCCAAATATAAACATCTTAAACTTGAACCCTTGTCACTGTGTCAGCTTTTGGAGGAACACAGGCTAATACAAATGTACTGTACTATTGCTAAAATATAAAGTAGGAAACTGAAGAGGCATAGCAAAGTCAGTAAAGCCCAAAGTCTGCCATCAATCCACAGACACTCGTTACCTGTCCAGGACAGTGTATGTTTATGAACACAGAGGACATATGACACATGTATGATATCACTTCAGGAAGTCTTTAGCAGATCATCTGTCTGTCCCATCTCCACTTTACAAATGATCTACCTGAGACCTCGAGTGGGACATGATGTGTCCAGGGTCTCTTAACTGGTTAGTTGTAAAGCCCAGATTAGTGGTTCCCTATCCACTAATAGTGAGATTCCTATTCACTGAGGCAAACTAGAGAGATGTTTAGAATAATCTTTGCACCAACTCCACCAACTTTATCAAACTGACGAAGACTAAGATGTTGAGAAAGGCATTTTCAGGCTCTTTCCCTAAAGCCAGCATGTGCTAACCAACCCACCAGAGTTGGCCGGGGCCTACAGTGCAGAGAAACAGAGAACTATGCTATGGTTTGCAAATAAACCTGAGTATTGATTCACTAGCCACTTGGTCAACCTAGTCAGTTCACTTCTAGAAAGTGATGATAGAAAAATAACACAGAGATATACATGTATGTGCACAATACAACATTGTGTAAAAAAGTAAAACAATAGAAACCACCTTAGTACCGATCCGTGGTGCAGTACCCAATGTCACAAATAAAATAAGAAACTTCCTAGGAAGGTACCCACACTAACCTATGTGGAAAAAAAAAAAAAAAAAGCAAGCTGTAACTGAATGTATATATAGTACAATCCCTTTTTGCTTAAAAAAGAAAAGCTTGCGGGGTAGAGGCAGCAAATCACATTGCTATGTATGTATGAGATCTCAGCATATGTATGCAACAATCTTGCATGTTCTGCACATGTACCCCAGAACCTAAAGTGTAATAAAATATATATATTTTAAAAAAGGAAAAGAAAGCTTATGCGTAGAGAGATTTTTGCTTTATAAGCATGAGAACATTATGGAAAGAGACTCACCAAACTGTCAACAATTTGTGGTATAATTTTTGGAATATTAACTTGTGTTTGTCCTCCCAGTGTTTCTTCCCCTCCTCCCCTGTAAGCAGATGGTCAGGCCTTTTTGTGGCCTCTTGCCACAGGGGAGATGTTTGTCATAGGGCCAGAAGCCAAAGTTGTCTGCAAGACACTTCAGATTCTGGTCTTGAATTTTATAAAATCTAAACCCATTGAGGAGAGTATTCTTGGTGTCCTGGAGGAACTGGAGAGAGAAGAGAAAGTATTTGGAATGTACATGGAATCCTAGTCTTAGTTCTGGAGCACTCTGAAGAGGAGGAAGATGGTAGGGAGGCTGGGCTAGGGAGATGGGAATTCCAAAGCCTCACCAAAGATTCTCCTAATTTTAAAAGTGGCAGCAGAGGAGCCAGAACCAGAAAAGACCATGTAGTCTGAGGCCACAGACACCTCAGCAGTTAACATTGTAGACTAAGCTCAGTGGCTGAAGAGATCTCATTAGAGTTTGGTGCTACGTAAAACCCTGAGACCTTTGCCTATCCGTGAGGGTGACAATGATACCTGAGACTGAATTCCTAATTACTTAATATGATAAAGAGAGTTGCTATAGGCTCAGAATTAATTTTATGTAAAAAGTGCTATTTTTTTGCACATCTGAGTTCATGGAATAAGACTTAAATTTACTACAAGTTAATGGAATTGGGATTCAGAGGGGAGAATGTCACTTAACACATGAATATAATTTTCTGATGGTAGGATTATGCATAGTTTCAGGTTTTCTGTTTTTTCCCACATCTTCTCCCCTCAGTATTTTTTAAAATAACATGTGGCGTTTTGTTTGATCATTTTTTGTGTTTCAAACAGGGTCTCACTCCTGTCCAAGGAGGGTAGAGTACAGTAATGCAATCTCGGCTCACTGTAGCCTCGGCTTCCTGAGCTCAGGTGATCTTCCCACCTCAGCCTCCCAAGTAGCTGGAACTCCAGGCATGTGCCACCATGCCTGGCTAAAATTTTGTATTTTAATTAGAGGCAGGGTGTTGCCATACCCAGACTGGTCTCGAACTCCTGGACCTACCCACCTCAGTCTCCCAAAGTGCTAGAGTTACAGGCATGTGCCACCATGTCCAGCCTAATCACATTGTTTGTAATGTTCATTAAGACATCCCACCCTCTCAGTTTGGTGACAGCCTCTCAAGAGGGACAGAATCAGCTGCAAAAGTACCATGTCTGACCCTGAGACATGGATATTGTTTATTCATTTATATACTTCTGAAAAAATCCACTCACTTAAACGGTCTGTGATGCTTGCATAAACAGAAATGCTTACCCTTCTGGGTCCTGAATTTCTGGTTCTCTGAGAGTCTTTTGAAATTCTCCTTTCTCAAAAAGGAGCCCTCTTTCTATTTCCCCTCAAAGTTGTGACTTGACCCTCACATCCCTTTATTCTCCAGGGCTCCTTGATGAGATTCTTTTAAAATTTCTTTGGAGGGCATCCCTTTTAGGAAGAGCAAATCCCTTTTGGGATGAATACAAAAGATAGAGGATATGGTGATAGCTGGGGACAGCTGCACAGTCTGAAGTGGTCTCTGCTGTAGAGTACTACAGAAAAGATGACTCAGTGTTTAAAAAATGCAATAATTCTAAGCCCCCTGCATGGAAAAAATAAAAAGAAGAAGAGGCTCTTTTCTACACATCAGTTCTTGGGTCCTACCAGTTCATCCAGTCTTAGTACCCACTGCTCTCTAACACACAGCCTCCTGACTCTCAGGCTGTCTCTGTCCATTGCCCCTGTCAAAGGCACAGGTCCCGTCTCCTGGTCTTTGTAGAAGCTGCTTCCTCTTCCTGATGGACCACCTGCATTGCGCTCCTCATAGCCTAGTCCTATCTATCTCTCCATGATTCTACTTCCTCCTGGCGATAGTCACCTTCTCTGAATCCAGATGTTATATATACACATGTGTAGTCAAGAAGGAGAGGAGAGAGAGAGAGAACAAGAGAGGAGAGAGAGAGATTTTAGGGAATTGGCTTATTCAATTGTGGGGACCAGCCTGTCCAAAATCTGTAGGGCAAGCTGGTGGTCTGAAAGTTCAGATGAGTTGATGTTCCATCCAGCGTTGAGTCCACAATCTGCAGGTCAGGCCAAGCTGGAAATTCCATAGGGTTTCTACGCTGCAGTTTTGAGGCCAATTTCTTTTTTTCTTCAGGAATCCTTAGTCTTTGCTCCAAAGGCCTTCAATTGATTGGACTAGGCCCGCCCATAATAGATAAAGTAATCGGCTATACTCAAAATTTACTTACTTAAATCAGTAACAAAGAAAAGAATGACGTGATGAGCTCAGGCAGAGATGTATCAATTGAAAGTCTTTATATACTGCACAGTTCCTGTGACTGCGAACCTAACCCATCCAGGGATAGAAAATGTGGATTTCTCATTCTTTCTACTACAGCCTCTAGGATGCTTGAGTAGAAATGGCATTTTTACTGAGGGTGAGTTCAACAAGCGGACAGGAAGCAGCCCTCTAAGCCCTGAGTTATCAACTGTCCTAAAGTGCCCGTAGGTGTTGATTATTACAAGTTGTGACTGAAATGAAATTCATGATCTTCTCTGGATTATTTAAGCCATGCTAAACATAATGGCTTAAATGGTTGGTCCAATGCTAATTTGACCAATGATTTGTCAAATAGTTGACTAAATGCTAATTGGATCATCCTCTCTCTCTGCACCCCTGCCTTGAGAAACAGACAGCAGACAGACACCACACACACACTCTGATATGAATGAATCTCTGCCACAATTAACTGAAGGCTGACCAATTAACTTAAACTCCAGTCCAAGGTATTAATCTTAGAATCTACCTGCATGGAAGTTCCTAAGGATCTGAGTCAGAGAAAAGAAGGATACCAAAAGAGGAAGCAAACGGGACAAACGTGTCAGTCTCACAGCTTTGCCTCTACCAGCCTCTAGAGTTAACCACAATAAATAGCACTTAAAAAAGGGTCCCCACTGCAGTTGACAGTGACCACAAGACACAGTCCTGCTCATAGATAGAATATCTCTGGAACGGTAGGATTGAAATATCTCTTGGCTGTTGTTGTTTTTTCCCTGACACCTGTCATCTCTGAGAGGGATGGTATATATAATATTTTAATATTTAATATAAAACACACACAATTAGTACTTCATCTGCCTGTATCATGTTCCTAGAAGTATATTTAGAATTTTAAGCTGTTCCAACTACTAGACGTTTTGCCAAATTTTAGTCATTGAGGGAGTTGTGTTTAAACATCTGTTGACTGCAGATGTTAAGCAGTGTGAAACAGTCTTTTAAGATGCCAAAATGCAATTAAAATCATAATATTTTTCCTAGTAACACATCATGCTAATCAGTGAAAATTTAGAAAGATAAAACTCGATGAACAATGAATGGTAATCCTTCTCTAAATAATCAGCTGTGGCTCATGGGAAGGGAGAATTAACTTTTAACTAAATTATGTTAAATCATCAATGCCAATTTTCTCAGCTCTTGAAAGTGTCCTCTTTTTTCCTTCAAGCCAGGCAATGGTCAGGTGGAGTAAAACATAGGGAAGAGCGTCTTTTTGGTTCAAAGAATAAAAAAAAAATTGGGTAACACACTTTCCTTACTTCTGGCTGGGGCACTGAACCAGAAGATGCCAGTGTTTAAAACACTAAAATGCCAGCTCTTTTCTTAAAGGCCAACATGTAGGTGACTGATTTCTGCCTGGACTGAGGATTCAAAAGATGTGTGAAACACAGCCTGAACATGCCCCAACCTGCTGACAAATTCCACCCCAAAGAGTGGAAGAAACACACCTACAACATAAGCAGAGAAGATTTTTCTTCTGTACTTTCTAGGACTTGAAGCTGCTTTGTTTTTTTGGTTGCTGGGTGGGGAAGGAGGAACTATAGTATAGCTTCCAGAAGACAGAAGAGAGTTATCTCTTGAGTGTGAATTTAGCAGTACCAAGAGGCCTCAAAATAGCTCTCTTTCCTGCTTGAAATTGTACTGTCAAGAGTTTTTCTTTAGGTTTAAAATCTTGAAAGCTCCGTAATGCTCCTGAGTCGAACAATAAAGCCATTAGTAGTCAATGACTTTATTTTTTCTTTCCATTTCAATTTTAGATCTAATTTTATCTGACTCCTAAAAACATGTTTTATATTTTCATGAGGACTTGGCCCATATGTGTAAATGGTTCAAACATCTTAATTTGTTGACTGAACTAGTCCAAATAGTCAAATTTTTTTAGGCAAAACTGGATTTCATCAAATTGGTTGACCCACCATTTCCTAAATTCATCATTGATTATCTGTTATGTGCCAGCTCCTGTACTAGTTCCTAGGGCTCAGAGGTGAAAATCCATAATCTCTGTTTCCAGGATTCTATCAGTATGATAGGGACACAGGCACGTAAGCAGACATACCATAATGCAGTTGTAGTAGGGATACACCACTCTCATCTTGGCAGTGTGTTGATGGCCATGTCCTCGAGTTCCCAAGTACATTGAAAAAGGTGTAATAAGGAGATGATAAGTTAGCAAATAGTACTTATTTGAAGTTCTACTGTGTCTACTCCTGTGCCAGGTGTTTGGGTTGGGAATGGGTATTGGGTAAGAGGAGAATAGAAGTTAGAAAGGCAGAAAACACCAACTCAGCTGAGACGATTAGGTTGTTTGTCACCTCCAAATCTCATGTTGAAATGTAATCCCTAGTGTTTGAGGTAGGGCCTAGTGAAAAGTATTGGATGAGGGGAGTGGATCCCTCATGAATGGCTTAATGCCATCCCCTTGGTGATGAGTGAGTTCTCGCTCTGTTAGTTTACGCAAGATCTGGTTACTTAAAAGGGTGTGGTACCTCTCCCTTCTCCCTCTTAGTCCCTCTATGTGTGTATAACATGTTGGCTTCTCTTCCCCTCTACCATGACTGTAAGCTTCCTGAAGTCCTCGGGAGAAGCAGAAACCAGCACAGTGCTTCATGTACAGCCTGCAGAACCATGAGCCAATTAAACTTCTTTCCTTTATAAAGTACACAGCTTCAGATATTTCTTTGCAGCGAAGCAAAAACCGACTAACATATCAGCCATTAAAGAGTTTACAATTTACTTAGAGGAAATAAGATGTAAGTTCAGGGAATTATTAGAAAGCAAGACAACCTACAAATCTTTAAAGTATAAGCATCAAATTTTGTGGACAAAGAGTATGATGTGGGTATTGAGAAAAGGACAAATGTGATATAGGGTGGAACAGCCTTGGAAAAGTCCTCCCAAAGGATACAGATAAGAGAAAAAAAATTGGAAGGATGTATATTGTAGAACTTACATTGGTAGAAGTAGAGGCTATAGGTCTTTTTTTTTTTTTTTTTTTTTTTTTTTTTTTTTGAGATTGTTTTTTTTTTTTTTTTTTTTTTTTTTTTTTTGAGACAGAGTTTCACTCTTGTTTCCCAGGCTGGAGTGCAATGGCACAATCTCTGCTCACTGCAACCTCCACCTCCCAGGTTCAAGAGATTCTCCTGCCTCGGCCTCCCAAGTAGCTGGGCTTACAGGCACCCACCACCACGCCTGGCTAATTTTTGTATTTTTAGTAGATGTGGGTTTCAACATGTTGGCCAGGCTAGTATTAAAGTCCTGACCTCAGGTGATCCACCCGCCTCGGCCTCCCAAAGTGCTGGGATTACAGGCATGAGCCACCGCAACTGGCCAGGCCTAGGTCTTCTAAGCAGCAGAGATTGCAGGGGTAAGTATACAGAACTGGGAATAAAGGGATGTTATGTGGATATCATAGGAGTGAATGCAGGGGACTTCACAATAAGAGACAAGCCAGTCCAAAGTTGAGTTTGTGTAGGACTTTTTACTCATCTATTATTGAGGGCCATGCACTGAACTGCATACTATGGATAAAGAACTAATAAATTCCTGCCATCTTGTAGTTCATAATCTAGTCCTAAAAAGAAACTTATCAGAGAGGTTTCTCTGAACCTTAATGTGTTGGGGTCTATGCCTTTTCATTTCATCCTTCAAATACTGTCTACTCAATGAAATTTACCTGGCCTGTTCAGCCAAAATAATTTATAAAGGTAATAATAACTAACATTATTAAGAGTCTCCTAGATCAGTGTACTGTACTAAGTACTTTGCATGCCATATTCATAATAAGTTAACACCTCATATTTTTCAATGTACCAGGCACCATGTTATGGTCTTTACAACAATTACATAGTGTAATCTTTACACCAAGCTTTGCAAGGGTATACTACTATTATCCCCAATGTCTCTATGAGAAAACTGATGCTCTGTAAGGTTAAATAATTTCCCCAAGCTTCTCTTTAACTTCATAGGGGAAGAAGGAGGATGCTTAGAGAGTGGAATGATCAACATTGTGTGCCTTCTGATGTGATACAATGTATAGCACATAGCACCACTTTTGAAGTACTGTATGCTTGCCAAAAGAAAAATTGAACATAAACTTTCAAGCTTATTGAAAATGGAGGGGACGGGAATGGTGACTCATGTCTAAAATCTTAGCACTTTGGGAAGCCAAGGCAGGCAGATCACTTGAGACCAGGAGTTCAAGAACAGCCTAGCCAACATGGTAAAACCCCATCTCTACTAAAAATACAAAAATTAGCCGGGTATGGGTGGCTCATGCCTGTAATCCCAGCTACTCTGGAGGTTGAGACATAAGAATTGCTTGAGCCGGAAAGGTGGAGCTGCAGTAAGCTGAGATCACACCATTGCACGCCAGCCTGGGCAACAAAGCAAAAATCTGTCTCAAAAAGGAAAAAAAATAGGCCAGGTGCAGTGGCTCACAGCTGTAATCCCAGCACTTTGGGAGGCCAAGGTGGGTAGATCACAAGGTCAAGAGATCGAGATCATCCTGGGCAACATGGTGAAACCCTGTCTCTACTAAAAATACGAAAGTTAGCTGGACGTGGTAGTGCATGCCTGCTATCCCAGCTACTCAGGAGGCTGAGGCAGGATAATTGCTTGAACCTGGAAGGCAGAGGTTGCAGTGAGCCGAGAAAGCGCCATTGCACTCCAGACTGGGCTAAAAGAGTGAAGCGCCGTCTATAAATGATGCCACAAAGAAGTAAATAGAAAAATTTAGAATTTTGGAGTGTAGGGAATGCAGGACAACTGACATAATTTCTTCAACATGTCAAATATATGTGTGTTTGTGTGTTTATTCTATAAATATAATAAAAATATCTTTATATTTTCATATAAAAGTATATTGTATATAACTGAAAATTTGTTTGGATTGTATTAATGTAAAGTTTATGGTTATAGTAATGGTTATGGTAATGTAAGGTAATGTTGGGCCTTGTTTAGTTCCTGAATCGAACAAACTAATTTTTAAAAAGATCTTTTCTTAATAAGTAGGAAAATTTGCATATGGACTGATTATTGGAGGATACCAAGGAAATATTCTCAGTTTATTGAGGTGTGATCATGGCACTGTAGTTACGGGAGAAAATGCTAATATTTTTTGCAGACATGTACGAATGTGTTGGGAAAGGTCATCAAATCTGGGATTTGCTTAAAAATATTTATCAACAATAATTACAACAGAAAAGAATAAGTGATGCAAACATGGCAAATGCTTGCTAATTGTTAAAGCTGGGTGATGACTATACAGATGATCACTGTATTCGTCTCTTAATCTTTCTGTGTTTGAAACTGCTTTAAATAAAGATTCATTTAAAATGCATGGCTTCAAAAAACCAATGAGGCTGAAAACAGATTTTCTTATACCACTGAGCCCCATTCTTTGCACATAGTAGGTGCTTAATAGGTGCATTATGAGTTACTAGAATTGGAGCATGGAAAACAGCTACAGGATGAATGAAAATCACTGTGTTCTCCTAAACATATAATCACAGCACTGTGGGCTCCAGACAGAAAACCTCTCTACTTTTTAAGTATGTTTATGCTGCATGTTGCTTTTTTTTTTTTTGGTGGAATCTTCTCCTCTCTTTGCCTTCAAGGCTGCCTTTAATGTTAATCTTGATCAAAATTCACATAGATAAAATTCTAAATGCGAGGGAGAGGGGCCTTTGCAGTGTGGTTCACCTAGTAAGTGTAACTTGCTTTACTATGGAGAGCTTTGAATACAGGCTGACATTGGCCTTGTCTCCAAAAATAGCAAACTGCAGCCACAACTTAAACACAGACATGATGAAATCAATGTTTCAAGGAGATCAGTTTCCAGCTTCTCTGCCCACCATACCTCCAAATCTGCCTTTCACAAAAGCATTTCTCTTGTACTAGGATACAGAACCACTCCTAAACCGTGGCTGCAGAGGAATGAGGGCTCCCACAGGCCGAAAGACACTACCAGTACTAATCTATTGCTTTGAACATGGCCAGGCTATTTTTCCATATCAAATCCATGAGGGATAAAAAATGACGTCAGCAAACATTCTTCCGGAAACAGATTTATTAAACCAAATATGAAATTACTGGTACTTTTCCAAAGGGAAACAAGATTGAAAGCTCCTGCATATAGCCTGTTTATATTAAGATATTTGTGTCTCAATTCCAGAAGCTGGCAATTGAACTCCCAGAAATAAACTGGCACCAATTCCCATGAATGAAATGACTATGAATCATTTCATCTTTGAAAATTAAACAAAGATGTGACTTCACAGGTGATGAACTGGGCGGATATGCAATATTTCCACAAACACTCAGCCATAATACGTGCTCATATTAATGGTATGATTTGGAACCCTTTAAATATTTCTACATCTCAGTCTTATGAGAGAGAAGAAACCCAGCATGTCTGTTTAAACAAACTTGGCAAATTATTTTTGTAGAAGTCTGTCTTTCAGTTTTTCCAATGAGGTGATGGTAGTTTTAAGGGCATAGAATGTCTCACATAGTTAGTACATCCTTTTAGAAACAAGTGTCTGCTTGTGAGTTGTCCCCTCACCTAACTGTGAAGTGAGGAGATGATCAGAATTAGCCAACACTCTTTTTTTTTTCTTGTAGTGATGGAGTCTCACTATGTTGTCCAGGCTGGTCTCAAACTCGTGGCCTCAAGCAGTCCTTCCACCTCAGGCTCCCAATGTGCTGGGATTACAGGCATGAGCCACTGCACCTGGCTAATAGTCACTTCTTGACTCTCTCTTCTTTTACATATCCAGAAGCCCATTTATTTGTCACTTTGAGCATATAAAGGGATGCTATGATATACATTAATCATTAGCCACATGTGACTATGTAACCTTAAATTCATTAAATTTAATTTAAAATTCAGGTTCTCAGTGCACTAATCATATTTCAAGTGCTCAATAGTAACATGTGGCTAGTGCTACCATATTGAACAGCAAGATTTAGAACATTTTCATTGCTCCAAAGAAAAGTGGGCTATTGACATAGTTCCCATTTCTTCATTTTTTGAAGAAATCAGAAGAGCAGTATTTGTCCTATATCTCTCATAGAAAGATATCATGGGATCAATAAGAATATAATTCGAATTCGTTTCTCTAAAACTCATTCTGAAACTCTGAAGCCTTGGTTTAAATAGTATAAAATTTTGACTCAATAAATTTTGAAATATTCATTAAGAATGGCCAAACAGAAAATATTTTGGAGTCTACTTGAATAGCTAATTGGATTGCTGATATTTGGCATAAAATAGCATTTAATTAGAGCTCATTTGAAATGAACAGAATGCATTATGTGCAGTATATGTTTGGAATACTGATTGAAAAAGGCCAGGCATGCTGAAGACATGTTGGTGTAATACTTATTATCTTTTATCCTGTGTTTTGCCCTTAAGGAAAAGAAGACATTGAACAGGACACAGTAGCAAATGGGAGTTTCTTCTTAAATGTTATGTGAATGACTCACTTGTTAGGCAAGTGAGATGATCAAGGACAGGAGGAGAAGACAGCAGAAGGGCTGGAAGTAAAGTCAACTTCCAAAGCTTTAGAGTTGATAGTTCACATCTATTTCCAGGAAGACTTCTAAATCTAATGATTTGAATTTAATGCTTTACCCAAAAATAAAACCGATGTTAGATTACGCAGCACCTGTTAGCCAGTGAAGATTAATGAAAAAAAGCACTGCTGTGGAGAAAAAGTATCCACCATTATTTATTCAAAAAGAATGGAGCCTCCATCAGTACTAATCATTGTGTTAGGTGCTTAGAGTATGTTAGGAGAAATAAGCATTCAAGAGATAATATGATGGATAATTAATAACAACTGAAATAAATATTATAAAGGAAACGTAAAGGGTACCATAAAAGCACATAACAGGAGGACCAAAGCTTTGAGAGTCAGAGGTTTCATTAAAGAAATGACACTCAAGGAGATATCTAAAAGAGGAGTAGTGTTTATCTAGGTGAAGAGGTGGAGAAAGAGCATTTCAGGTGGAGGATATGTGCATGGAATTTCTAAAACAGGAAACAGCATTAAGCATTTGTTGTGTGGTAGGGCACAGCAAGCAAGAAAAAGGAGAATGTGACACAAGACTGGGAGGCAGGTGGGTATCTGCTCATGCACAACCTTATAGACCACGATCAGTGAATAAACTAATGAATGAAACATGCCTTGATATAAATATTGCTAGTTTGTGTTTTTATGAACAGTTATAATTCACAGAAAAAGACATAAGTATGCAGAAGTATATGGTATAGAATGTTACTTTGTTATCCAGATCTATGAAAAGAAAGATTTCCAGATGGAAAGAGACAGTGTTTTCAAAGTTGTGGAGGTAAGAAGGAATATGGTGTTTTCTAGAAATAGTAAGGGGAAGGACAAGAGAAAAAGTTAAATTGTGGATGAGGCCAGATTGTTGAAATTTTTAAATGACAGGATAGGGTGAATGGACTTCACCTGTTATGCAGCCAGGACTCAGACAACTTTCAGTAGAGAAGCGGCAAACTGAGAACTGTATTTAGGATAATATGTCACATGGTGGTGAATGGTTGGGGAGAGAAATATTGAAACGGATATGAGAGTTTGGGTTTGATGCTGTGGCCAAAAGCAAGTTATGTTAGATTCTTAAAGTAATCATAAAACCTTAATGAGGAAAATAATTCAGTAGGTAGGCAGAATAAAACTGTCACAACAATGAAGTAAGGCAGAGTTAAGAGTGACAGTTGGGAGGGAGGGGGTACTGGGGGGTGGATATAAAAGCCAGTGAGAATGAGTGGCTTCCCAGCCTTCATTTTCCTCTTCCCCTACTAACAGCAGCCAAATTTCCCTTTGGAGACCTACCCACCCACTTCAGCTTCATGATAATTAGCATTGAGTAATAAATTTGGTATTTAGTAGTTAATTAGATATTTAGAAATTGCTTCAGGAATATACAGGTGACCCTACTTGGGCAAATAAGAAACAGACATTTGCTGAGGTTTCTTTGGGAAAGAAGTTTCCTTGTGTTTTCCCAGCAGTTATCAGGGGTGATGGTCTTTCTCCTTCTGAAGAGAGGAAGGTAAGGATGTGGAGCCTGCAATAGCTGCAGCCTTTTATACAAGGATGAGGAAGCAGAATGCAAATGAGCCTATCAAAAGGGGCAGAGTAGAGCGAAAGGAATCACAGAGAGACTGTTTCAGTACTCTGGTGACAATGAGAACCTCTGACTCAACCTCTGCACTCCAGTTATAACTCAATACATTTCCTTTTTTTATACAGGTCACTTTGTGCAGAGTTTTCTGTAGCTTGACACCACTACAATATTAACGACAGAGAGAACAGAGGAAAATGAGTTAATCTTTAAAAATAGAAAAATGATGAGAAATTCTTGCCAAGCAGGATTAACTTTGTCCCAACTATTTGATAATATGAGAATTGGCTTTATAATCAAAAGTAGAAGGAAGAAATAAAATGAAAAAGATTATCATCTATAAGTGATATGGCAGCACATGGTTAAAACCAAAGATCTCATGTCTAGCCATGTGCTGCTGTTTTCCCCTCGCCCTCCCCCAACCCACCAGAGTTGTTGCTTGTAATAAAGAACCATGACTGAAAAACGCTCCCTAAAAAATGAAATCCAAAAATTTAAAGAAGAATATTTTAAACCACTGGGAATTGCTGTTAACATTTAGGAATCTATCCTTCCAGCCATTTTTGTACATATGCACATTTATTTTTAAAAGAATGGGATCCTGATGCTTACCCTGTATTAAAATCTGAGTTTTTTACATGATATTTTATAATAGACATATTTTCATGTCAATCAGTGAAGACTTATTTTCTTACTAGCAGTTTCACATTTATGTCTTTATAAAGAATATCTGCAGAGTGGTAAAGGGAAGGGGTTTTAAAAGCCAAAGTGCATTCTCAGGTATTGGCTCTGCCTCTTACCACTCAAATACTCTGTGGTTCCTCAATTCTGTTTTGCAGCTTAAATGAAAAGTTACCTCTACAGTCCTGAGCCAATTCCTGGCACAGGGAATGAGGGTAACCATCATCATTTTAAAAATTATTAATATAAGATATGCTGCAGGGGACCAAATTGAGGAGACATAGAAGTTATGTATGAGGTATGGAGATACAATAGAATTGGGCCCTATCTACACAATACACACTACATGATAGAAAAAATCAGTAAGAGAACAAGAAATAACCATAAATGACCATATTTTTTCATATAAAAATGTTACTAATTTGGGGGTCAAATAATTTTTAAAGCACAATATAAAATTTGAGTGATGAGATTATTTAAACAAATGATCCCATATGCCCCCTATTTGATTTCTTTCCACTTTCCGCAAATTAAAATGAACAGAAACATGAGTGGAGTTTATGGTCTTTATGAAAAAGTGATTTTCTCTGTGTCCTTAGGCAAAATGCCTTCAATTGACACGGGCGCCATCTGTACTCCAGGCAAAACTGCACGTTCTTCCTTTTTTAAATGTGTGTTTTTAAAATACCATTTGGCACCTACCCTACAAAGCTTAAAAATTAGATTTTGGGAAAAAAAAATCACCCAAAATGTTGCCTCTCATATAGAGGCAAGCAAATTGGATTCATGTAAATGATCCTTAAGAAATGTCTTTAAGTCTGTATTCCAACAATTGCATTTTTTAAAATACACATTGATTTGCTTTTAAAATTTAGCCTACTAATTTTTTTCTCCTATATTAGAAAAGAAACTGCATTATGCAAGTATGTCTTGCATTGAGAAACTTAGTAAATAAAAACTCTTATTTGCATCACAGAAAAATTAGGGAGTCAGTATTTACCCTTTAAGATGATTTTCAAAAATAATTCAGAGTAAAATCCCTTTAAGGAGAAAACTTGCCAGGGGAACTAAAAACATAATTTTAATTTAATACGACTTTTCTAAAACTCATCTACTATGTATAGTAACAAAACAGTGAACATGAAAAAGTTGATAATATATCCTCCATTATATTCCCAACAGTATATGTATTTCTGTAAATATTTTGAGCTAAAGAGAGATGGAAGTATATCTAGCATGGACAGCCCTGGTGATTCAAGAAGCTGACCACATCCAGTGAAGGCTGGTGAGATAGTAATAATACGGTTCAGTCTTGCTTTGGAAGATTTTATACTTTGTATTAGTGTTCTTTCCCTATCATATATTGAGTACTTACATTCTAAAACTTCCACTCTGTAAATTATTCAATAAATAGTGTTGTTTTGTGTTTACTGGGTGACTATGAAAAAATAAAGCAGGATCCCTACCATACATCTTACTATATCAAAATTAAGTCTGTATGGATCAAAGATGTGAATGTAAAACACATTTGTTTCCAAACGCACTGACCAAAAAAACAAACCAGCCCCCCAAAAACAACAACAACAACAAAACAAACCATACACTTCTATTTCAGCAACATGAAAGCCTAGGTTTTTGGAGACTTCCTCATGGTTTAGAACATCTACAAGTTTGAATTAAAATTTAAAAATTTGTTTAATGCATGAATGAGCTTTGAGGAGATTAAAGAGAGGAGGCCAGAATCAACAATAAGGAGAAATAATCTAGTATTAAATTCCTTACTCCTGGTAGCAAAAGCCTTGGTTTCGTTGGGGCAGACATGAGATGTGAGGAAATAAAGCAGAATGAGAAGGTAAAGCAGAAATTCTAGAATAAAGTTTCCCACAACCCAAAGGTTGACATCCTCATTAGATAATTAATGAACTTGAAATGAGAAGAAAGTCATGGCCTGGCTCAGATTTGAGACAGTTGAAGTTGGAGAAGAGGGAGTATGGGAGGAAGGATCTCTCCTCTCACCAAATCCCTACCCATAGGCTCCCATTCACACTAGATGGGAGAATAAAATTAACATGACTTGTACAACCTGCCCTTCCCACTTCCTAAAAAAGGCCTCTAGTCAAGATTTAGATGGAAATGATAAAATGTAGTTATTGGACTAAATAAAATTATATTTAAATAATGACTAATCATATGAGGAAAAATAAAATTGTATTTTCCTACCTTATACCATATGCAAAATACCAATTCCTGATGGTTTGATGACCTCTGAGAAAGACAAACTTTTCAAAACTTTAGCAAAAAATAAAAAAGAAGTATATATTTTTAACCTTGATCAAGAAGAGAATTTCTTAAACAAGGTATAAAATGTGCAAACCAAAAAAAGAAAGGTTGATAGATTTGATAATTAAAATTAAGAGCTGTTCATTAAAAAAAAATACATGAAAAATGGCAATCTCTACATGGAGACTATGATGAGCTTAGAAGGGAGCCTTCCAACGACTACCATAGAGCCCTTTCTTCAGGTCAACATGAGTCTCTTTACCTGTATTCTTCAGGTAGGGACATTCATTCAGTTAAAATGCTACTATGCTCAGGCCATCTTATCTAAAATACTGTCATTAGAGTTGCTATAAATACAGCATATTTAAATTTCTGTGTAGCATTATATCGATCTCATTTAATTCTATGAGACAGTCTATGTGCTCTTTAACTTTAAAATATATTCAGCATAGACAGTAGTTTGTGTGTGTGTATGTATTTTAATCTATATCTTAGAGTAGTTAATTACCTTAGTTAATTACCTTAATTAAAATGACCTGAAGGGTGGTCAATTAATAATCAAAGAATTCTAATTAGGAAAGCAGTCTCCAAAAATGACTAGCTTTTGCTAAACCCTATTAGAATACAGTATTTCAGAAACAGTTCCTACAGAACTACTTTAGTTCTTTAGCTATCATGATTTCTGGTCCACACCAAAGGTTTATTCATTAGCATAAAAATGTTAGAAACCATTTTTTGGTGGTGAAATAAAGTGTTCCAGGCACTGCACTGTCTATAAATATCATACAGACACACCTCACTTTACTGAAATGGCACAATTGCTTCAAAAAAGAACCCCTAGATTTAGGATTCTGAAGACAGGATGGTGTTACCTAGAACCTACTAGAAATTTAAGCTGAATTCTAACTCTAAACATTGTCCTAAAGAGAGCTGAGATTTTGTCATATTTACAGAATGGGTTAAAAGACTGTTTTTGGGTCTACCTTTACAGCAGAATTTGACAATCTGGCCTGAGTCTTTCTTTCATGGCAAAATAGCATTTGATAGAGAAATTTTGAGGAGGAAACTGATAGCTTTCTACCTGCAATGATTACAGCATCTACTATCTACCTGCCAGCTACCAAAAAGAACCCAATCATAACCCTTGAAGGATCTAGTATTTGTGAATGAGCAAATTGGCTTAGGTCCATTTGCCACAAGTAGGATTATTACTATCCAATTTTAAAGAGGAGGTAGGATTTAGAGATGTTAAATCATTTCATCAAGTTTTCAAAATTAGTAAGTGGAGGAATTGAAATCTGAAAAGCAGATCTGTACAATTCTATAACCTTTATTTCAAACCCTTAATCATTATACAGTTATGAAACTGTGCCTCATTATGGCCATCTGGCCATTTTTACACTTTAGCCTATGCAGGCAGAGATTGGCTCTTAATCCATGGGTGAATTATAAGCACACCCATTGCAAGGTTTACCACCCAAGAATACGCATTCATCCTATTAAACCTCCTGTCCACAACACTACTCCCTTGACTTTGGGCACATTTCTCTGGCACATTTTGGGGTGTACAGGTGGTTCTAGTGGACATGGAGGACTTCTTTTTAGCTGTATTGCCTCAGGAAGGCAGATGCAGGGCATCCTGAAATCCTCCTACCTCCCTAAGACACTCTTCTCCAGAGGATTCTGAATGGAATCCTGCAGAGAGAAAACTGTAGGAAGGGGCCAAGTTGCTAATCTTATTAAAATAGTCCAATTGTTTGAACCCAGATGCTTGACAGCATATGAAGATGCACTGATCAGTTTACAGACATGTAATCCAATCTAGATAATGTTCTGCCTAAAAAGGGACCGCTTATACCCACTCTGGCAGCAGCCCAGGCTGGGAGCTTTCCGGTTAGAGCAGCAAGATGCCCAAGCCAGTAGACTCTGGGACTTCATCTCTGCTGGGTAGGGTAGCTGGCTTCTCCACACATTTTGCTATTCCATACATGTGCATAGGCATGCCAGGATGGCATTGCCTTTCTGTTAATTTCAGCACTGCACATCTGACTTGTGTTCTACTCAGCCCTTTATCCTTCCTCGTCACCCATACAAATGGCACCAAAGCTCCCTGACTGGTGCATGGTGTTGAGAAAAAGGATCCATTCACTTTGGGATTAATAATGTCTTAGTCCATTTGGCTCTCATAACAAAGTATCATAAACTGGGTAGCTTATAAGCAACAGAAATTTATTTCACACTGCTCTGGAGGCTGGGTGGTCCAAGATCAAGGCAGATTTGTTGGTATCTGGTGAGGGCCTGACCTCTGGCTTATCAGCGGTGCCACCTTGCTGTGTTCTCCCATGGCAAAGGGGTGACCAGAGTTATTAGCACCTTATAAGAGCACTAATTCATCATGAAGGCTCTATGCTCATGACCTAACCAGTCCCCACAGCTGCATCTCCTAATAGCAACACCTACGGGGTTAGGTTTCAACATATTAATTTTGAGGGGACACAAACATGCAGTCCATAGCAAACAATAATAACAATGCAACAATCATTTAATAAATGTTTTCTCAGGAAGAAGCCTTTTTCCAATGACAGCTGATGTGAGGCTGCAAAGACCAAGATCCTGTGATTCAATCTGGGACAACTCTGAGGGCCTTTCCCAGCAACAGAGCTCTCCATAGGACAGCAAGGCCTGAGCTAGAACTACCTTGGAAGTCAGCTTCTCCCTTAGCACAATGCAACCTTCCCCATTTCCTTATAGCTGTATTTCCCAAGAGCACTTTCTAATAAACTTCTTCATGCAGCTCTCCATCACAAAATCTGTTTCCATAGAACTCAATCTAAGCTAGGACACATCTTTTCAAAGGACAGATCCATTGTGAACTTAGCAAGTAGGATCCCTCTGTGTATGACAGGGGCTCAGGGAGCCATAGAGGCTCCAAGAGGTGAGACAGCTATGAGGCTGAGGCCCTGACAATTGGAAATGTTCATTAGTGAAACTATGCAGTATAATTTCATAGAAGATTATTCTATCTGGAGGCTAACAGATGGCTCTGAAGCCAAATTCGGGACTCTAATTCAACAGAGAGATTCTGCTGATGTCACCAGCACTTGAGCTGTGTGTTCCAGTGTGGGCTTTTTAAGGGTTTTGGTTGTCTTTTTTATTTTTTCTTTCCACAAACAGCCATAGAGACTCGAGAGTTAATTCAGCCTTGTAGTCACTCCAAGGCCATCTGTTGTTCAAATTAAAATACATATTTTTAACTTTAACCTTTCAATCTCTAAAGTTTTAAACCTTTGCAATAGAAACAGTCATTTTGCAACAGCTTCTCAGCTTCCTGATTCAGTGACATCAATGAAAGGGGAATGTCAGTTTTGGGAACGTCAGTAAGGAACATTGGCAGGGCTGACATTGGTAAAGGGACACGGAGAATCTACCAGGTTATTTTCTGTTCTGGCATGACATGGTAACTAACGTGCTATGCTCTCGTTTGTTGGAGTCAATCGAAACTGATTAGATTTAATAAAGGATAATTTAAGAATTCACATTGCTTCTGAGGCATAAATAAAAAAGGAGCCAGAAAAAATGCTGCAGAATTTAGGCTCCTTTGTTAGTTCCATTAATCTGCTGGCATACTCTAATGTGGAAGCCAAAAAAATGTAACCAAAATGCTAATTTCTTTTGAATGATTTTTTTTTCCTATTTTAAAAGCCATGCACATTCATTGTAAAAAATAAGGAAAATGTGGAAAACTACAAAGATACTTATCCTGCTGTTTAGAGATTAACACTTTGTATTACGTTCCTATTTACTTATTTATTTTTATTATTTTAGAGGCAGAGTCTTGCTGTGTTGCCCAGGCAAGACTTAAACTCCTCGGCTCAAGCAATCCTCCCACCTCAGCATCTCAAGAAGCTTGGACTACAGGCATATACCACCCTGTGGTATATGTCCGGCTGTGTTCCTGTTTTTAGAAGTGAATTTAAATATCATTTTTATGCAGAGATCGGGTCATTATAACCCATGCTGTGTTGTCCTTGATATTTGAATATGCAATTGCTAATCTCTAATTAAAAGGAGCATATGTTTTGAATCTGTTTGATCTTATTTCTTCTTACCAAAATGTATGATTTTTTGTGCCATCCACTTTATCTGTGACAAACGAATAAATTTGCTAAAACTATTTTAAACTACACAAATTAAAATGGTATATTACCCTTCTCAGTTCAAATCAATTCAACAACCCTTTTTAAATGATAGTTACTATGTATTCTGCACTGTGCTAAGGAAAGTATAAGGATGGGGTTGCAACAAGGAGATACAACTGTGCAGACCACACAGTCCCAGACTCTAGAAGCTCATATTTCCTTATGAGCTTCATGCAACAAATATTATTGAACACCTACTATGTGCTAGCAATATGGTTGTGCATAATAAGGACATGGCCATTACCTTCATGGGGCTTACCTTCTGATAGATAGACAAAAAGTAAATGAGATTATTTCATATAGTATGTCTTAATCATGTTTTTTATTGTCTATGTCTTACGACATTTTGACATCTGAAAACTCTTGTTGTCTGGAAAGAGACTTTCCCTGCAACACTAGCCAATTCTTAGAGATAGTTAAGAGCTCAGGATTGTACCTTTCATATGCCAAACAACCAATCCAGAGTCTATATCTCCAACTACCCTCTTTATCTAACTTTCACACACCAAGTTAATATTTTCCCTGCCCTAAATTATCCCAGAACCATGTACGAGGCAATTAAAGACCACCTCTACAGCCCAAAGCCCACTGAAATTATTAAAACTAGCCAATCCTAAAGTGTTTCTTCTGCCCTGTCTTAACTTTCCCATGGAATCCCTGATAAAGACTGTAGTCTATACTTTCCCCTTTCCTGCTTCTGCCTCCTACCAAAACCTGGTGTTTTCTCTGTGGCCCTGTGTAGCATGGTACATCCCCTTCTCTAAGGAAATGTAAAGTAATAAGTCTTCTTCCAGTGGCATTGACCTTTCCGTGTTGTCACCTCTGTTAACTAAAATCACTGAGATACAGTGGTAAATACAGTTGTCCCTCCACATCCATGCATTTCACATGCATGGATTCAACCACCTGTGGATCAAAAATATTTGGGTCAAAAAAGTTCCACAAAGTGCCAAAAAGCAAAACTTGAATTTGCCACTTGCCAAGTACTACATTGAATTCAAGCAAATTACATCATGTGTAGGCACTGTATTAGGTATCATAAGTAATCTAGAGACAATGTAAAGTATACAGAAGATGTGTGTATGTTATATGCAAATACTATGCTATTTTACATAAAGGACTTGAGCATCCTGGGGTTTTAGTATCCTCCAGGGATCCTGGGACAAATCTCTTACAGATACCAAGGAAAGACTGTACAGTGAAGGCAAAAAAAAAAAAAAAAATAGCGAGGGGTGGGGGAGAGTGTGTTACAGAGAAAAGCTGAGAGCTGCTACTTCAGAGGAGTGATAAGAAAATGCTTCTCTAAGGAGATGGTATTTTGGCTGAGACCTGTATGGTAGAAGGAGCAAGCCAAGCAAAGGATGTTCTAAGCAGAAGTAACAGCAAGTGCAAATATCCTGAGGCAAGATTAGCTTTGCTGGTTCAGTGAACAGGAAGGCCAGATTGGCTGAAGCAGAGAGGGATGGAAAGAGATGGGAGAGGCAGATGGGGCAAAGTTCATGGAGGGCCTTGGAATAAAGCAAACCAGACACACATGCAAATAAGCATGACGGTGCATTGTGAATAGCACCTAATATTTGCACTTCTTTCAAAGTCTTTGGGGATGCAATACTGGTGCATCCAAAAGTTTAAATCTCTGATTCAATTCCAGAACTGTGGCACAGTAAAATTGGTGATATTTTGGGTAGATGTATTTGATAGCATTCATTAAACTGTACTCTGGCCTTTCTCCTACGTTTCCTGTAAAGTGGGTTTTTGTAAATTGAAAGAAGACTGCTTTCATCCAGCAGTGTTGAGTGAAGTGATAAATGTTACACTGTGCATGTCAAAAACCTAGTGCAAGGTGCATATACCTTTGTGGTTTGTGGGTGGGGGTTGAGCGTGGTAATAAGTCAGGGGCAGGAAGACGGTGGTTCTCCTTAATTAAGTTATTTGTTGAAGCTCAGCATACCAACTGCTGGGTTAAGAGCCTGCACATGACTCATGATTCACAAGCTGGGCCTGAATCTTGATTAGAATAAAAACTAGGTGGCTTAGACCTGACAGCTTTTTAAAGTCAGATGCAAGAAGATGCATTCACCTTTTCAGTTTGGTGTGACATAATTGTGGTTTCATTTACCTGCCAAGTTGATAAGAATATTTAGTTTCTAGGTCCATAAAACAGACTCCAGGTATCATAGAGAAAGGATATTTTAAAATCCCCCTTTTCTCATAATGCAAAATATTTTCTTTTGAGTAAAGCTTGGGCTGCAGATTTACTCAAATGAAAGGAAGTGGGTGGAGAATAGTTTATTAACAACAATAACACGATCCAAGCTTTAAGCTTAGGGCTGTACAACTTTATAATTCATTATTATTACAACCCTGTTCTGTAGCTGCTATTATTTTCCCCACTTAATAGATGAGGAAACTGGGCTCAGAGAGTTTAAGTGACTTAGGCCAAGGCCAGAGAGGGAGTGTGGACCCAGATGCCTGGTGGACCTTGCATTCAACCCAGGTCTGTTTGGCTTCAGCCTGCATTTCTCACTGTACAACACCGTCTCCCAGGGTGCGATCTCACCATCTGCACAACCGGAGCAGGCCTACCCTACCTTTCATTGTTGTTGGCAAGAACACGATACAAATGGTGGCTTGTGGAAGACTTTACAAATGGCAATTTTAAATTAAGAAAATTAAAGGAAACCACATACTGGGCTGTACCCTAACTCACAGGCCTCACCTCAATGGCAAAGTGAATGACTTTCCTAGTGCTGAATAGGAAAGAACGTGCATCCTGTGAAAATGAACTCTGCAGCGCCTCCTGGTGAGTTCTCCTTTTCATGGAACCGGGTTTGAAATACACATTTCAAGGTAAAGGAGTTTCCCATTTAGTAAAGTAGCACCCTTAAAATGCCTGTGCCAAGGCCTACACCAATAATATCATATATTTTCTCTATAGCATATTCTCTTGATAATATATTCTATACATAATTCCCCCAATACGTTTCCCTAAGACAACAGTATATCAAGTAAATGTTAATTTTGTGTATATTTTTATTTATTCCACACGTTTCAAAAAGGAGACAAGGCACCTTAAAATATGCAAACAATTTAGCAGTATATAAACAATTACAAAATAAGTTTTGAACTAATGCAAAGAAAATAGGAAAATAAAGTGGAAACACAGAGAGGTTATGTTACTTGCTATCTGTGTTTTAAAGCCCTTTCTCCTTTCTAGACTTCACGTGCATTATCCCATTTGATCCTTGACACAACCCTATGAACTGGGAAGACTGGGTGTGGCATTATTAATCCAATTTTACAGATGAGAAGGCTTGAGGTTCTAAGAACTTCAATGATCTTCTCAAGGTGACAAAGCTAGCTAAAAAAAATAAGGGGGGGGGGCCTAACCTCAGATACAAGTTTTCCTAACTGCTAGCCCAGAGCTCAGTGGATTCTGATGCCCAAGTCTCCAGGGTGGGAGAGATCCCAGGGAAAGTAGGAATGAATGCAAGTCGACAATGTCTTGGGACATTTGGTTCTTCTTTAGCCTGTCTTCCTGTCTTCAGGAGTCATTCAAAGCCCTCTTGGTGGTTTTGGTTTTTGGCTGCTCAAAAGTCTTTGCCAGAGCTGCTGCCCTCCTCCACTCCTCACCCAACCCCCATCAAGAGTTTCATTTGGAATTAAACCACTTTTATATGGTTTGGCTGTGTTCCCTCCCAAATCTCATCATGAATTGTAATGGAAACTGTAATCCCCAAGTGTTGAGGGAGGGTGGTGACTGGATCATGGAAGTGGTTTCCTCCATGCTGTTGTCATGATAGTGAGTGAGTTCTCATGAGATCTGATGGTTTTACAAGTGTTTGAAGATCCCTCCTTTGTTCTTTTCTCTCCTGCCACCTTGTGAAGGAGGTGCCTGCTTCCCCTCCCAGCATGATTATAGGTTTTCTGAGGCCTCCCAGCCATGCAGAGCTGTGAGTCAATTAAAACTCTTTCCTTATAAATTACCCAGCATTGGGTAGTATCTTTATAGCAGTATGAAAACAGAAATACATACTCCCATGTCATGAAAGGACTCCTACGTCATGAAAGGCACCCAATCCAGTATGCAGGTCCCTTGGTGCCAATTCTTGGCTAGGTGAGCACTAGCTGAACATGTACACTCAAGATTAGACATGTGGGTTGGGCTTGGTGGCTCACACCTGTAATCTCAGCATTTTGGGAGGCTGAGGTGGGAGGATTGCTTGGGGCCAGGAGTTTAAGACCTCCCGGGTCAATGTAGTGAGACCCCCCATGTGTACAAAAAAAATTAAAATTAGCCAGGTAGCATGGTGGCCCATGGCTGTAGTTCCAGCTATTCAGGAGGCAAGATGGGAGGATCACTTGAACCCAGGTGTTTGAGGCTGCGGTGGGCTATAATTGCATCACTGCGTTCCAGCCTGGGCAATGGAACAATACCCTGTCTCAAAAAAAAAAAAAAGATTAGATGTGATTGTTAAGGCAAATTACAAAGCCAAAAGTGATGATTATAGAGAAAGTTTTGGTCTCAATGAAACAAAGATTTTTCTAACAACAAGGCTGTCCCAAACCACAGTGGGCTACTCAAGTGAGGGGAGGCATGAGTGGGTCTTGAGCTCCCATCCCTGCAGTGCCTCCAGCAGAGTCTTGATGCCTATGTATTAGGGGCTGATAGTGCAGGGAGCACATGGGGAATCTGTGTTGATGTGCTACTATAGCCCCGTCTCACTCTGCTCAGGCAACCATCTCAAAAGAGCCTTTTGGCATGAATGCCAGTCAAGTGTCACTACACAAGGGAAAATTCTCCTGGCATGCTGGGCATAAGGTCAGAAAGACTTTGATGTTCCTAGTTATACCACAGAAGAAGCCATTATGTCCCTATAACCCTACCTCCTGGGACAACAAGTCTCTGTTTATAGGTTCTTTCCAAAACTTCTCTTTTTATATTGCTGTTTAAATGTTTTTCCCTAAAATCACTGAACTGTATCTCTCTATTTTAAAGCTTAAGGGCATTTTTCAGCGGATTTGAATACTGGGAAACTTTTTAGCATTAAGGCAGCCCTACATTTTAATCTACTCTGATCCCACAGTGGTTGTCTCCACCAAGAACAGCAGTTGAGGCTGGACTAGGAAGGAGCGGAAAATAAGAGCAATTTTTCACCGGTGTGCCTCCTCCTAAAGTGGCCTTTTTCAGCATCTGCAGTGTAATGTATGCTGAAAGTACTGTTATTTAAATGATCATTAAAAAGATGTTGGGGAAAGAAGAGTCATTGCAGGGTCATAGAATATACAGATAAGATCAGCAGAAAGATGGACACAGGGACACAATGTGCTCTGTGTTCCTCATCACCCCCAGCTGAGGTGCAGGCATCCCCTACCTCCCCACCACATTCATCTCACCTACAGCTTAGAGCACAGTGTTACTTGTGCCACTGAACGCACGTGTCAAACATCTCCTTTGTGCCAACATGTGCTGATGCTGTCTTTAAGGAGCTTAGCATCATACTGAAGATGAAAACTATGAATGTATTTAAGCTGCACACTGTTAATAAAATAATTAAAGGCAGTTACAGAGAAAACAAGGGCAACAACATAAAATTGGCTAATAAAAAAATGGAAACCATAGATGAATAGATAAAACATGGAATATATATATATATATATATATTTATATATATATAAATATTTGATATATATATATATATCTGATATATATATATATATATCAAATATTATTCAGCCTTAAAAGGAAGAAGGTTCTGACACATGCTACATGAGTATTGAGGACATCATCCTGGGTAAAATAAGCTAGACACAGAAGGGCAAATAATGTACAATTTATCTTAAAAGAGGTATTTAGCATAGTCAAATTCATAGAGACAGAAACTGGAATGGTGGCTGCCATGGGCTTGGGAGAGAGGAGTATGAGGAGTTATTATTTAATGGTTTGGAGTTTTCTCTTGGACAGATAAAAAAGTTCTGCAGGTAGATAGTGGTGATGGTTGCACAACAAGGTGACTGTACTTAATGTCACTAAACTGTATACCTAAAAATGGTTAAAAGGTCAATTATATGTTATATATATTTTACAACAATAAAAAACACACTGGACTGCAAAGGTTTAGTACAAAGAAATGAAAAATATCTCATTAATACTTTTTTCTGCATTGATTGCAAGTTGAAACGATAATATTTGAATGTGGTGGGTTAAATTAAACATATTATTCTTAAATTTTTAAATGCAAACCATAGAGGAAGAATAATAAAGGCAAATAACTTCAATGGGGCCAGCGTGTGCATACATATGTGAGGTGACAAGCAGTGCTTACAACAGGGGGTATGTTTGAGGCAACTAAGACTCTATGTCCAATCCTAATGCATTCAGGTTAAAGTTTTAAGAAACCCCATGTATTAGTCTGTTCTTATGCTGCTAATAAAGACATACCCAGCTAGATAACTTATAAAGGAAAGAGGTTTCATGGACTTACAGTTCCACATGGCTGGGGAGGCCTGACAATCATGGCAGAAGACAAAGTCAAAGAGCAAAGGGACATCTTACATGGCAGCAGGCAAAAGAGCTTGTGCAAGGGAATGACCCTCTATAAAACCATCAGATCTCCTGAGACTTAGTTACTACCCTGAGAATAGTACGGGGGAAAGCACCCCCATGATTTTACTATCCCCACCTTTCTCCACCCTCGACACATGGGGATTATTACAATTCAAGGTGAGATTTGGGTGGGGACACAGCCAAACCATATCATCCCACTTAAACAAACATAGCCTCAGTCTCAATGACCTAGAGGCAACAGTTATTGGCATCTGACATAGTATGTTACACATTTGCTAAGAGGGTGCAAGTTTGTCTTGAGTTCTCTAGCAGCCAATGTGAAAAGAGAAATTTAGCCAGTTGCACAATTCACAAGGTAGTAAGATAAAAACCAAGCAGTTATTCAGAAGCACATGTGCTATTGATATTGAGATAAAAAAGAAATATCTCCTGAGGGTCTTATAGAGAGAACACTGCAATGTAGTGAACAACATCCTTAGAGGTTGGGACAAAGTCCCATGAAATTTTTTCTTCCCCCTGTCCCTCATTTGAGGCCCATTATTTCATAGAACAGTGTCACAAAAAAAGAGTTCTGCCAGAGGCCAGTGGTCCAGTGGGAGACAAAGTGGTGCTGGACAAATGGTAGAGATGATGAGGAACGTGAGTGCTATTGTCATTCAAAGGTGGGCAGATGCCATGAGGGTCCATCTGCAAAGAAAGGCAGTGGGCTGAAGCTTTAGGAAAGGGAGGGTTTAGATTCTTGTCTGATCCATGATGGGTACACTGGAAGTATTTGTTGCATGAATGACTGTGTAGATGTCAGTCCATTCAGAATCCTATAACAAAACACCTTAGACTGGGCAATTTATAAACAACAGAAATTTATTTCTCAAAGTTCTGGAGCCTGGGAAGTCCAAGATCATGGTGCAGCAGATTCAGTGTCTGCTTCATGAACTATGCTTTCTACCTGTGTCCTCATGTGGCAGAAGGAACAAGGGAGTCCATTAAAGGCTGTTTTATAAGGGCACTAATCTCATCTATGAGGGTGGAACCTGCATGATTTATTAACTTTCCAAAGGCTCTACCTCTTATTACTATCACATTTGTTTTCCAGTTCTAACATATGAATTTGGAGAAGACACCAACAAGCAGACCTTAGCAGTAGAGAAAATAACACACAGGTATTTCAAGGCCTAAAGGATAAAATAGTATTTTGGAAGGCAATCTGGCTGAAGGATATCAGTCAGGATGTTAATAGCAAGTGACAAAAATCTAACTTGACCTTGATTTTTTTTTTTTAGTGGAAATGTATACCATTCAGGACATAGGCATGGGCAAAGACTTCATGACTAAAACACCAAAAGCAATGGCAATAAAAGCCAAAATTAACAAATGTGATCTAATTAAACTTAAGAACCTCTGCACAGCAAAAGAAAATATCATCAGAGTGAATAGGCAACCTACAGAATGGGAAAAAAATTTTGCAATCTATCCATCTGACAAAGGGCTAATATATCTAGAATCTACAAAGAACTTAAAAAAATTTACAAGAAAAAAAAATCCCATCAAAAAAGTGGGTGAAGGATATGAACAGACACTTCTTAAAAGAATACATCTATGCAGCCAACAAACATGAAAAAAACTTCATCATCACTGGTCATTAGAGAAATGCAAATCAAAACCACATTGAGATACCATCTCACCCCAGTTAGAATGGTGATCATTAAAAAGTCAAGAGAAACAATGGATGCTGGAGAAGATGTAGAGAAATAGGAGTGCTTTTACACTGTTGATGGGAGTATAAATTAGTTCAACCATTGTGGAGGACAGTGTGGCGATTCCTCAAGGATCTATAACCAGAAATACCATTTGACCCAGCAATGCCATTACTGGGTACATACCCAAAGGATAATAAATCATTCTACTATAAAGACACATGCACATGTATGTTTATTGCAGCATCATTCACAATAGCAAAGACTTGGAACCAACCCAAATGCCCATCAATGATAGACTGAATAAAGAAAATGTGGCACATCTACACCATGGAATATTATGTAGCCATAAAAAAGGATGAGTTTATGTCCTTTGCAAGGACATGGATGAAGCTGGAAACCATCATTCTCAGCAAACTGACACAAGAACAGAAAACCAAACATCTCATGTTCTCACTCATAAGTGGGAATTGAACAATAAGAGCACATAGACACTGGGAGGGGAACATCACACACTGAGGCCTGTCAGCAGGTGGGGGTGCTAGGGGAGGAATAGCATTAGAAGAAATACCTAATGTAGATGATGGGTTGATGGATGCAGCAAACCATCATGGCACGTGTACATCTATGTAACAAACCTATGTGTTCTGCACATGTATCCCAGAACTTAAATTTAATAATTTTTAAAATCAGAAAGCCAAAAACAAACAAAAAACCCAGAAATGTATTGAAAGCATATTGGAGTATCTCACATCATTAAAAGAATAAGTTGAAGATCAAATATGTTGAAGGCAGGGTAAATGTGGGCCAACATGGTGGACATGGAGATGTGCTGCTCAGATCCCCTTTCACAGAACAATGTGTTCTCCCAGATGCTGGCCATGTGGTCAGCTGACAGCCTTCAGCTGTCATCTACTTCAGTTTTCCTCAGCTGCCAAGAGTTGCCTTGTCCAAGAACTTGCCCTTTCCTGGGTAGCCCATATCCAATTACTAATCACCGTGGAAGAATAAAGGCCAGGACATCTCAGCCCATGCAGAACAATTTCAATGGGCCATTTATGCTCAAGAATTCTCTGTGGAGTTGGTTTTGTCAGACTTGCATTGAGTTTAGTTTATCCCTCTACTCAATCTTGCTTTCTCCTCCTTCTTTCCATAAGTGTCATCCCCTAATAAATATCCTGCACCCTGAATTCTATCTCAGGGACTGTTTCAGTAGAACCCAACCTTCAACAGCCTAAGAAATGAATTCAAATGCCAGCAGGATGCTCTCTCTGTCTGTCATATCTCATTATTTCTGCATCTTTGCTTCTGATTCTTCTACTCCAGATTGCTTCTCCAAACACTGGGAAATCTGATCATGTACAGTTTCTCTTACCATTAGCCACAGGGGAAAAAATGTTAGCCACAGAAATGATCAGATTGTTATTGTTCGATTTCTGATAAAAAACTGTTTTAAATCCCAGGAAAGGATAATAAAGAGCCCAGCTAAGGTCAGGTACCTACCCAAACACAAACTCAAACCTGGATGTCAAGACATTACAATTTGCCAGGCTTGGTTCAAAACCTGTTTCTCAGGAATGGGATCATATAGCAACAAATATGGCAGCCGCACACACCCATGGGGTTTTGGAGAGGATTGCTGGGCCAAACACACACACACACACACACAGAGTCTCTGTATTTTGGGAAGTACTAGCAGGTTCCTTTGAAAGATTAATTTAGGATTTTGTATGTCAGGTGTGCGAGTTAAAATATTTTTAGTTAATTGGTTTTCAAACAAATATTGGAGGAAGATTCTTTTTCAGACAAAACTTACTCAAAACACCTACATAATAAGCAGACAATAATTAAGCTGCTGATTTGAGAGGAAGTTACAGTCTCAGAATCCAATTTCTTATCTTTATCTAATTCCATTTCCCAGCAATCAATGAGCAACCTCATTCACTCATTCAACAAATAGTCATTGAACACTTCTTCTGCCTCCACAGCGTGCTAAGTTGAGTAAAAATAAACATAATCTCTATTTCTGGAGCATACTATGCATGGTCCAAGGACATAGTTTGAAACCCACTATTATGAGTAATACTGGGGGGCGGGGGTTGGGAGAATGACAATAAAGGATTAAGATAGAAGAGTAATGTTTTAGAAATACTGACCTGGTGGTTTTAGATGCTGTCAACTTGATTTGGGGAATACTAGTCATGGTGATTAATTGGAAAACTATTGAAATAGCCAAGACATGAAATGTGTGGTCCAAACTAGAGAAAAGGGAGAGGAAATGAAAAGGAAGAATGCATACAAGAAATATAAGGTAAGAAAAATTGATGAGTCTTGGTGACAACATCTTAATGGATCTAGCTAGTGTCTATTAATGCATGACATTAAAACAATCCCACATACATTTAGAGGCACTAAGTCTCCCCTCCCGCTTTTCCCACTCAATCAAATTTGCAATATATTCCAATCCACATCACTGCACTTACATATTAATCATTCATGCATTCTTGACAGCCCATTTCAGTCCTATTCCTTCAGCACCCTGACCACTCACACATACTTCTTATGGTTCCAAGTACAACAGTCTCTCCTGGCTGATGGCAGCCCATGACATTCCTCATGTCCTCTTTGTATATAACTATAATCAATATTAAATTCCTAAAAATTTACAGTTCAACTAACATCAAATACTCCTTTAACCAAGATATCATTCTCTGGCTTCTCAGGGACTTGTTTTATGTAATATCCAAAAAAATAAAAATAAAACGTTTTAATTTCCCTTATTTTAAGTTCATGTATAGTTCAATGTGTGGTTACATGAGATAAGGTCTATTTTTCTGGCCTTGATAATGACTCAGTACTTTTGAAGCATCTTGGGCAGAAGATGCTTGCACAACTGCCTCCTTGTATATTCACTTTGCAATTTAGATTTTGTAAGAATTTTGCAAGATTATCTCTAGAAAGATCCTTCTGAATTATTGCTCCCCACTCACCTGTCACAGTTGAGGGAAACTGAATAGACTACATGCTGGACTTGTAAGTTTCAGCCTTGTATTTTTTTGCTACTAGATGATACAAGAAAAGGTAGGAGCACATATACTTTATGGCAACTCACCATGAAGGAGCAGGGTAATTTTTACTGGCCGCTGAAATCCTATTCACTGCCAAATCACTGGGGGCAAATATTTAAACTTAATTTCTGTGTCAGTGCCTTTTTCTTTGTGTATTGGAGTTTTGTGTGCATATTCCTAAGTATCTACCTAGGCTACAGGCTACTTGAACACAAAGACTGTGTATCGCATGTTCTAATATCTCATACACTACTGTATTGGGCACACAGATTGTAGGCCACATTTCATTTATTTATTCGTCTCGCAAAAATTATTGAGTACTTACTATATACCAGGCACTGTTCTAGGTGCTTGGGTTACAGAAATAATTAAGGAAAACAAAGTCCCTACCCTCATGGGGCATACTGCATAACAGGAAAACTAGAAATTGAACAAGGAGGATCTAGCAGAAAAGACAATATTCAACAACTAAGAAGAAGTATGATGAGGTTTATTAAAGGGAAGTGCAAAGTCTGAAAGAACAACTGTCAAGAGGTTACCACCCCTCCCTCACTTATCTTCTAAACATCCCACCTCCCCGCCTTACCCCTTTCTGGATCCGTGAGTGAAACTGGCATCAGGGACACAAAGCATGAGTGTCACCATTCTGTGACTTCTGTGTCACTTGGGGCCCCTATTGGTTGACATAATTTGGTACCTCAGAGCAAGTGGTATTGGTGACTCAAGCACAAGATTGATAGTAACTCCCAGGAGAGAACAACTGAGAATGACAAACCTACATTCATTCATTCATTTATTCAGCAAACATTTACTGAGCATTTACTCTGTGTCAGGTACTATGAGCAAAACAGTAACTGTCATCACTGGAATACTCATGTGCTGGGAAAGAGGTATTTTTAGCAAAGGATCATACAAATAAATGTAAAATAAGTCCTGCATGATGCTCTAGAGAGTTCAGAGTATATATAATGGAGTGATTTGACTTCTGTAATAAATTCAACACAAGTAACCCATGATCTTACAATCCCAAAGCTTGAACTCTCAATGTGTATGTCCCACTGAAAAGTCACCAAGTGTATGATCACCTCCAGGCCATTTTCTTTCATACTTAGACAACTCTGATTATTTTTATTAGACTTTAAGTTCTGGAGTACATGTACAGAACATACAGGTTTGTTACACAGGTATACACATGCCATGGTTGTTTGCTGCACCCATCAACCCGTCATCTACATTAAGTATTTCTCCTAATGTTATCTCTCCCTCCACCACCACCCCGCAACAGGCCCTGGTGTGTGATGTTCCTCTCCCTGTGTCCATGTGCTCTCCTTGTTCAACTCCCACATATGAGTGAAAACATGCAGTACAACTCTGATTGCTAAAAAGTTCTTCTATGGAACCTGAGTTGGCATTCTACACAACACAATTGTTCTAACCACAGGAATCACACACAAAAAGTTGACATAACTTTATTTTCAAATGTTAAAAAACAACTAGCAAAACTTTCTCCCATCCCAACCCTGGATTTCAAACTTTCCATTCCATGGCATGCTTATAAGTTCCCACCCCATCTTTGTCACTTACCTTTGGACTTCTTTTATAGTCCAAGGGAAATGGAAAACATTGCACATTGTTTTCATACTCATGGAAAACACTGCATATTGATCCCTATGTACTTTGCTACTATGCCCAGATAAAGTCCTGTAATCAATTTCAGCACAGCTCTCTAGCTCTGGTCAATCAATTAGTGTTAACAAGAGGGTGAAATCTTTTTGCTATCCAAGTTTAGCCATGTCCCTCTAAAAGTGGGACTAAATACCAGCCTCAAGCACTGAGTTCTAATACTGCATCTAAGCTAACCATCATTGTAGCCTCATTCTGAAGACTTTAGATTTTATTATCAATGCTTCTTTCCCTAGATGTTCCATTACCTGACATGCTCTTGCAAATAATATGTGGAGCGGAGACATCCAGACAAATGAATTTATATCCTCCCTTCACTATTGACCACTTTCTATTTATTTAACATGTAAGGCTCATTATAACCGTTTGTAAAATGTAGCCAACAATGCCTGCTTTGCAGAGTGGTTGTGAAGATCTGTGAGACAATGTAAGTAGATTTACCAGATCCTTGATTCACTTTCTAGTGTATTTTCTTTCTTGACCACTTATGGTCTAGGACAGTCTTTTCCTAGTTCTAGATCAACCAAAAGACTCCACACACAAATTTAAATTACTCCAGAAAAAAAAAAAAAAAAAAAAAAAAAAAAAAAAAAAAAAAAAAAAAAAAAAAAAAAAAAAAAGGAAAAAAGATAAATATTCTGTTTGTGGTTTAGGTAAGCCGACAGTATAAAGATGCCAGTTTTCTCACTGCTGAAAGAAATCATAGATTACACAAATAAATGGAAAAACATTCCAACTTCATGGATTGGAAGAATATTGATAAAATGGCCATACAGCTCAAAGCAATCTGCAGATTCAACACTTATTCCTATCAAACTACCAATGTAATTTTTCATAAAATTAGAAAAAACTATTCTAAAATTCATGTGGAATTATGAAGGAGCCCAAATAACCAAAGCAATCCTGAGCAAAAAAGAACAAAGCCAGAGGCATCACATAACCTGACTTGAAACTATATTATAAGGCTACAGTAAGTAACCAAAGCAGCATTGTACTGGTACAAAAACAGATGCATAGACCAATGGAACAGAATAGAGAACCCAGAAATAAAGCTGCACACCTACAGCCATCTGATCTTCAACAAAATCAACAAGAATAAGCAATGGAGAAAGGAATTCCTATTCAATAAAATGTGCTGCTATAGCTAGCTAGCCATATGCAGAAGAATGAAACCAGACTGCTACCTTTCACCATTTATAAAAATTAACTCAAGATAAATTAAAGATTTAAATGTAAGACCTCAAACTCTAAGAATTCTAGAAGAAAACCTAGAAAACACCATTCTGGACATCAGCACTGTGGAAAGAATTTATGACCTAGTCTTCAAAAGCAATTGCAACAAAAACAAAAACGGAGAAGTGTGACCTAATTAAACTAAAGAGCTTCGGCACAGCAAAAGAAACTATCAACAGAATAAACAGACAACCTATATAATGGGAGAAAATATCCACAAACTGTGTATCCAACAAATGTCTAATATCCAGAATCTATAAGGAACCTAAAAACTCAATAAGTAAAAAAAAAAAAAAAA
>NW_016107428.1:310955-353771 GCF_001604975.1 Cebus imitator
ACTTAAAAAAAAAAAAAAAGACATACAAGTGGCCAACAAATATATAGGAAAATTCTCCACATCAGTAATCATCAGATTTATGCAAATCAAAACCACAATGAGATACCATGTCATACCAGTCAAAATGGCTATCATTAAAAAGTAAAAAACAACAGATGCTGGCAGATTTATGGAGAAAAGGGAATACTTATACACTGTTGATGAGAATGTAAATTAGTTCAGCCACTGTGGAAAGCAGTTTGGAGATTTTTCTTTTTTTAATATGGAACGTTACTCTTTCCCTCAGGGCGGAGTGCAGTAGTGTGGTCTTGGCTCATTACAACCTCCCAGGTTCAAGTGATTCTCCTGCCTCAGCCTCCTGAGTAGCTGGGATTACAGGCATGTGCCACCACACCCAGCTATTTTTTGTATTTTTAGTAGAGAGGGGGTTTTGCCATGTTGGCCAGGCTGGTCTGGAACTCCTGACCTCAAGTGATCCATCCGCCTCAGCCTCCCAAAGTGCTGAAATTATAGGTGTCAGCCACTGTGCCCAGCCGAGATTTTTCAAAAAACTTAAAACGGAACCACCCATCAACTCAGCAATGCCATTACTAGGTATGTATCTGAAAGAAAATAAATCGTTCTACCAAAAAGACACATGAACTTGTGTGTTTATTGCAACACTATTCATAATAGCAAAGACATGGAGTCAATCTAGGTGCCTATCCACACTGAATTAGATAAAGAAAATATAGTACATATATACCATGGAATACTACACAGCCATAAAAGGAATGAAATCTTGTCCTTTGCAGCCGCATGGATACACTAGAGGCCATTATTTCAAGACAATTAATGCAGGAACAGAAAACAAAATACCACATTCTCACTTATAAGTGGGAGCGAAATACGGGATATGCATAGGCCTAAAGATGACAACCATAGACACTGGAGACTACTAGAGGGGCTGGGGAACAAGTGAGGCAAGGGGTGAAAAGCTAACTGTTAGGTACCCTGCTCACTATCTGGGTAATGGGATCGTTCCAATCTTAAACCACCACATCATGTAATATACTCATTTAACAAGCTGCACACGTACCCCCGAATCTAAAATAAAAGTTAATATTAATTTTTTAGATGTCAGTTTTCTACGTTAAATTTATAAATTTAGTATAATCCTCATATAAATACCAACAAATTACGTTGTAGAGTTAGACAAGTATACCAAAATTTATATGGAGAAATAAACATAAAAATTGCTAAGAAACACTGAAAAAAAAACTTCAAGAACTAGCCTTACTAGATATTAAAATGAGTATAAAGCTTTCATAATTAAAATGTCTTGGTATTGGTACATGAATAGACGAATAAAGCAGTGACATCTAATAGAAAGTCCTGAGCTAAATTAAAAAATATGAGAACTTTGTATATAAAAAAGAAGACATCTCAAATCACTAGGGTAAAGATGGACACTTTTAAACAAATGGTCCTGGGTAGCCATTTGAAGAAAGATAAAATTCAATCCATCTCTCACATCATCCATATTAATAAACTTCAAATAAATTAAGGATCTAAATATTTAAAAATAAAACTAAAAGTTCTACAAGAAACTATGGGTAAACTTATTTCTAATCTCACGGTAGGGATAAGATTTCTAAGGATGACTCAAAATCCCAAGACAATAAAAAGCAATAAAAAAAAATTGATAAACTTTGCTACTTGAAAATAAAAAATATTTTACATAACAAAAGCACCACAAAGAGGGTTAGAAAGCAACTGATGAAACTGAGAGAAAAGATTTACAACATATACCATAGACAAAGGACTAATAGTTTTAATACATGAAGAGCTCTTAAATAACTGAGGTACAAAAGACAGAAAACTCAATTTAAAAAAATAGGAAACCAGGTGTAGTGGGCCATGCCTGTAATCCCAGCACTTTGGGAGGCCACAGAAGGAGGATCACTTGAGGCCAGGAATTCAAGACCAGACTGGGAAAAATAGTGAGACCCCCCCATCTCTACCCAAAAAATAATAATGATAACAGAGAATGGTGGCATGTCCCTGTAGTTTCAGCCACTCAAGAAGGTAAGGCAAAAGGATCACCTGAGCCCAGGAGTTGGAGGCTGCCATGAGCCATGATCACACCAGTACATTCCATCCTGGGCAATAGAGAAACTCTGTCTCAAAAAAAAAAAAATAAAATTAAAAAATATATATATAAATGGGAAAAGACATGAATGATGAATGGGCAAGTCACAAAACCTGGACATTAAAAATAGCCTTTGGAAATATGGGAAAATGTTCAAATTCTTTCATAATTAGAGAAATGCAAATTAACACAACACTAAGTATCATTTCTCACCAGACTAGCAAAAGTTTAAAAACTTGACAACACATTCTGTTGGTGATGGTGTGAGGAAAAAGTCATTTTTATGGGTTTTATGTACCAATTATATAAGTGGCACAACCCTTCTGGAAATAAATTTGACAATACCTAACAAAACTACATACATTGTTACCTTTCAACCCAGCAATCCCACTTCTAGGAATCTACCCCCAAGATATACTTTCAACAACACATTAATACATATATACAAGGTTATTCATTGCAGCTTTGTTTGTAGCTGTACAATACTGGAAGTAACTCAAATGCCCATATACGATAAAGTGGTTGAAAAAACGATGGTACATTCATACCATGGAATACTATGTAGCGGCAAAAAAGAATGAGGAAGATCTCTGTGAACAGGCATCTTATGATTTCCAGGACATGCTGTTAAGTGAAAAAAGCAAGGCCCGAAAGAGTATCTGTAGGACATAAGAAGACAGGAAATACAAAGGTGTCTACTCTTTTGTGCAAAAGATCTAAAAAGAAGGATAAATAGAAGCTAAATAGTGTGGTTACCTAAGAAAGCAAGAGAAAAAGAAAAGAGGTGAAGATGGAAACAGTTCCAGGGATGAGGAGGGAGTCACACTTCCCCAAGCACATATTTTTGTATAGCTCTGACTCTTAGAACCACAGTAATGTTTCATAAACCCTTCACATATCCTCAAAATAAACAAAAACTTAAAATCAACCAGGACGCAAGGACAGGAGAACCCAGAAATGAATAGAAACACTAACAAATGAACCTAATTGTACTACAAGTGAATAACATTACCACACTAAAATGGATGGGTAAAAGAATTAACCTAAGTATGGAAGATAGTGTCTTGACAGGCTACTGTGTGTCTAAAAAAGTTTTTTTTTTTTTTTTTTTTTTTTTGCCTAACTGATCAGACACCAACTTAATCAACTGATCAAGATAAACATCACTAGCAGTAAGATATATTAATATCATTGCTGCTGGATAAGGATACCGTGAGAAAGATACAGGAGCACTTTTACAGTGCTCTAGCCAAAAACACACGGCCTCAATCTAATCATGAGAAAACATTCCAAATTAAATGACATTCTACAAATTAACTGACTGGTACTTATTAAAAGTGTGAACATCCCCAAACACACACACACACACAAACAAGGAAAGACTGAGGAACTATTATAGGCTGAAAGAAACTAAGGAGAAAAAAGCAAATAAATACAATCTGGGATCATTGTTAGCATCCTACTATGAAAAAACAGGCATTAATGGAAACATTGATAAAATTCAAATAAGGTGTGTTGTTTAGCTGCCAATATTTTACCAATGTTAATATCCTGTTCCTGATCATTTTATTATAATTATGTAAGATGTTAACTTTAAGGAACATGAGGTAAGGACTATAAGGAATTCTGCACTACTTTTGCAACTATTTCATAAGTCTAAAATTGGTTTAAAATTTAAAAAGTATTTTTAAAAGACTTCAGTGGGAAGTAGGGCTGTTGGGTCTTACAACACTGGGAACCCCCAGCAGAGCAGATATTCCAGTCCTTGAAAGTCTGTGGCCTATTGGGCCGTTCATATAAGAGCCCTAGAGCTCAGGAATTATTATTATTATCATTTTTGAGACAGAGTCTCGCTCTGTCGCCAGGCTGGAGTGCAGTGGCGCGATCACGGCTCACTACAACCTCCACCTCCCCGAGTTCAAGCAATTCTCCTGCCTCAGCCTCTCGAGTAGCTGAGACTACAGACGCGCGCCACCACACCCAGCTAATTTTTATATTTTAGTAGGGACGGGGTTTCACTATGTTGGCCAGAATGGTCCCGATTTCTTGACCTCATGATCCGCCTGCCTCGGCCTTCCAAAGTGCTGGGATTACAGGCGTGAGCCACCGTGCCCGGCCAACCTCAGGAATTATTTTAACCTCACCGCTAGGGTTGAGGTAATGCTCTTCAACCCCGTGGCCTGTGTCCCAAACTGGGCGGGGCGGGGGGGGTTGTTAATAACTTATGGTATATTTGTACACTGAAATGCCAAAGACCAATTAAAAATAATGTTGCAAACTATTTAATGATAATCCATATTATGTTTTCCAGAAATTAAACAGGTTAATATAGACAGAGAAAGAGATTGAGGGAGAGAAAATCTGGAAAAATATTCTCCAAAATGTTAATAGTAGTTACCACTGATTGGTGGACATATATCCTTTGCTAAATTTAAAAAACTTTATTTTTAATTTAAGCAGGGAAACTTCCGGTTTTAACATGGTGGAGTAAAAACATCTGTCTCCTCTCTCTTCTCCAAAGTCACTCTGCAACAACCAGAAGGAAAGCAGAATAAAAGTTCTACCCTTGAGAAAACTAGGAAATGACTGTAAACCTGAACCATGCTATGTTAAGGAAGGGGTTGCCTAACGTATCGCCAAGAGCCCAGTGGGAAGAGCCCATTAAGTTGGCCAATGGGAAGACAAAACCAGGACCCACCGGAAAATGCAGAGCTCAGACAAGCCTGCAGAGCCCGTGTTCTTCTAAGAAGTGGGACAGCAACCACCAATTCTTGTCTGAACAATGGTGTTGGAATATGCAGGCTTAGATGAGAAACTTCTTTGGTGCTTGTTTGGCACCTTAGAGAAGTAGAGAAACTGGGACTGAAATCAGAATGACACAGACATGACATTTCAACAGGAAGGAAGTTATTGGGGAGATGAGGAAGATCCTGAACTCCAAGCTGGCACTTTAGGTAAGCAGTGAAAAAATAAAGGCAAAGCGATTCTCTTGCACACCCACATACTCACACTCACACAACTCTGTGTTATAAAAAGCTTTATTACCATATCAGTTAAGATGAAGTTCAGCTATGTAACAAAAAAACCAAAAAACTTTAACATCATTATTTTTCTCTCATTTAAAAGAATTTCAAATGTTCTAAAATTGATTGTGATGATGTTTGCACAACTCTGTGAACAAACTAAAAACCATTGGATTGTCCACTTTCAAGGGGTGAACTGTATATATAAGTTGTATCTCAAAATACTATTTTTTGTTTTAAAAATTTCAGGAATAAGATTTGTATAGTGGCTTCACGGTATCATCAGGAAGCCAGGGTCCTAACTTTCTGCTCTGCTGCTCTCTGTACATGGCTTCCATCTTCAAGCACACTATGGTTTTAAATGGCTTCTGGAAGTCTGGTCATTAAATCCATATTCTAGGCTGCAGAGATGAGGAAGAAGGCTCCATTCCCCTCCCACATTTAAGATGTTACCCAAAAGCCAACTCAACAATTTTGCTTTATATATTCTTGGACAAAGATTAGTCACATGGCTGTAACCCCCTGCAAGAAAAACTGAGACATTTTAGGGCTATAGCTGGGCACACTGACAATGAATAGAACCTGTTTTCTCTTACTTTAGAAGAAGGAAGAAATGAGTGCTGGAGGATGCAATTAGTTGTTTATGCCACAACCATAAACCATAGAAAATTCTTTATAGCTCAGAACATAACCCTGTCCTATCTCCTGCAAATAGTCAGAAAGAACTTATCTCATTCAAAGATGTCGTGATTAAAAAGAAACCAGTATACAGGCTATGTAAAGATATCACAAGAAAAAATGGAGGAAGGAAACAGAAAAAACAAATGGCAGATGAAGAAGGAACATTTGTTTTTTGTTTTTTTTTTTTTAAAATGCTGTCACCAGGCAGACAAAATTGTGATCAAGCATATTGTCATATATTTTAAGAATTTTTAACAATCTTAAAGCAAAGATACAAGAGCCAGGGAAAGAATGAATAGACATTATTGAAAATACTATAAGATATACAGAATACAGGGCTAAAAAAGCAAGCAATAGAAATACATATGAAAAAACGTAGAACTATACAAGCCCATCAAAATTAAATGAAAATGTGGATAACTGGCATCCTTGCATTACAGATGTTCAAAACAACATTCAAAAATAACAAAAGAATCAAATATACAGTGTGATAAGAAAAACTGATGGAGAATAAGTGACACTGAGCCTAAAACTTATGAGATTTCAGAGATGAAGGAAAAAATCCCTATAATCATGCAAAAAGACCAAGTCATTAATGTGAGTAATGGAAGTGTAGGCGGGAATCAAGTTGACTTCTGACATCTCCACAGCTTTATTTAACTTTAGAAGATAGAAGTGCAATGCCTACAAGCTGTAGTCCAGGGAGTTTAACTAGCTAACTAGTCAGAAAACTTTTAAAGTAAAGGACCAGATGGTAAATATTTTCAGCTTTGTGGCTTGTACAATCTCTGTCACAGCTATTCAATTCCGCAGTTGTGCTGAAAGCAGCTGTGGACAACTTATAAATCAATGGGCATGGTTGTATTCTAATAAAACTTTATAAAAACTGGCAGCTTACTGGATTTGGCCCTTGGGACATAATTTGCTGACCCCTGAGCTAAACTATCATTCAAGTATAAAGTGAAAAGAGAAATATTTTTGAAGTGTGATATCTTCAGGCATGTAATCCACATAATCTAAAGTGTTAGAAGATAAACTTTAGTGGACAAAAGATATACTGAAGCAGAATACTGGCAAGAAATAAAAAGCTAAAATATGCTGTACTACCTGGAGAACAGAAAAAGAGGCATACCTTCCGGCTCCTTTGGCAGCAAGTGCCTTAGAAGCCCCATGACGTGAAAGGATAATTCGAGAAACCAAGACATCTGTTGGAAGCCATAAAAATTATGATCAGTTCTAAATAAAGAAGGTGATGTCACATTTACAGAGCCCTTTTAAAAACATCTAGAGAGTCACAGGGATATTGAGATTGTTAACCCACAGTGACAGCTAAGCAAGAGGGGCCTCAGTTTTCTCAGATGTGAAACACCAGGGTTGAATTAAACCAGAGATTCCTCAGTCCTGGCTGCTCATGAGAATCACCTGAGGCATTTTTTTTTAAATGTCTATTCCTGGGTTCCATTCCAGACCAGTTAAATTAGAATTTCTGGAGATAGGAAAGGCAGTATTTTTTTAAAGCTCTCCAAATATTCAGATATGCAGCCAAGGGGGAAAATCACTGAATTAGATGGTTTGTGAGGTAATTATCAATTCAGATATTCTATAAATACATATGTATATAATGTATATATAAAGAATTATCCAAAACTTAAAAATTTAGACATTGCTACATAAAAGAGGCAAAACTACTTAGTCAATTCTGGATGCATGTTTCTATTACAGAACTTTATGGTCCATACTGGTCTACATCACAGGAGCTTCTAAAAAAAAAAAAAACCTAAAGACTTAACGTCATCCTCATATACACAAACTAGTAATTATTTGTGAATAAAGAAAAAAGTGGGTAACTCCTTTTGACAAGGTAATCAATTCCTTACTTTTAAAAGAGAAGTATCATGTCAAGTATTTGTAAAATGTCAAATGTTCCTTAGTTTTGAAAGTCCAAAATCCTTGTCGTAGTGTTTGTTTGCTTTTAAAGAGCATTTCAATAAGACTGATCTCTAATCTGCTTTCCGAATTGCTTATTTCCAGAAATTAGCAAATTCGAAAAGAGATTTCAACACATGAAGAAAAAACAAATGAATCTCAATACAGAAACAAAATATTTTCCTGAGAAACCAGATAATCAGTGATGATTAGGGTGACAATAGTCCCAGTTTGCCCAGGGCAATCCTGATGTGCACCTTTTACTCCAGAGTAATTATTAATAGTGTTTCCTTTCACTCTCACACATTTTCTGATGAAGGTAAGAAATTATATGGGAACTCTACTGTTGATGCTAACAGTAATAAACGGGTTGTTTATTCAACCAGATACAAAGACCCATGCTTGGAAATACGTTAACGATTAACAATGAGGCCGGGTGTAGTGGCTCACATCTGTAATCCCAGCACTTTGGCAGAGGTGAGTGGATCACCTGAGACTGAGAGTTCAAGACCAGCCCAGCCAACATGGCAAAACCCCATCTCTACTAAAAATACAAAAATTAGCCAGGTGTTGTGATGTGTGCCTGCAGTTCCAGCTACTTGGGAGACTGAGGTAGGAGAATCACTTGAACCTGGGAAGCAAAGGTTGCAGTGAGCAGAGATTGTGCCATCGTACTCCAGCCTGGGCAAAAGAGTGAGACTCCATCTCAAACACAACAACAGCAACAACAACAAAAACGTATCCTCACAAGAGGAAACCAAATCTTTACCAGCAGTGCCTAATTGATAAACATTCTTAGTCTGTAGTGTGGGAAGTGGAGCTAAATCATGTAGCAGAGTGAACAATTAATGTTTTCACAAAGGAATGTCGAGAGATTTAAAGACAGGTACTAGAAAGCCAGTTGGAATTGTTGATAATGGGAGCAGAAGAGTTTGAGTGGGAGTCAGAAAGGACTAAGAAATGGGAGGAAATCGGATCCAAAGAACAGGGTCCCAGCGACCAACTGTGAACAACAAGGGGAGGGAAAAGCCCCAGACAGGAGCCAGGGAGGGTCTGGTATAGAACAATTGTACCAAGAAACTTCTGGCTGTTTTCTCCAGCTTTTTATTGACCTAATCTAACCATAAGGATGTCTCTCAAAGCATTACATTCCTGGCACTTTTGTAATTTCTACAAAAAAATTTACATGAAGTTTATTCTGGCAAAGATTTTCTTAATTCAGACTTTTAATTAATTCAAAATGTTAATTATTTAAAAAAAATAAAACAATTTTTCAAGTCAGTAAGCCTGACTTTCAAAGAAAACTAATCAAATGGTTTTTGAAGATCCTGGACTGGTGTTATTTGATCTTTTAAGATTTTCATGTGTTAGGTGGAAAATTAAAGTCTGCAGGGAACACAAAGATAAAGTGTCAGATCGGTCACATCAATCCTGCCCAGGGCAATACTGATGTGCATAATCAGTCAATGGAGGGACAGATGTCACTGTCAGGTTTTCATATCCAAGAAGGAATGTGACAGCACTCTAAAAGTGAGTTATAATACTTATTCATTCAACAAATGTTTGCTCAGCATCTATTATGTACATGGCAGCATGCTTACCTGGCAAATTATGGGCGTTTGTGAAAAATGTGAAAAATGAACTATGACAGTAATAAATATTTATATAATGGTAATGGAAACACACCTCATGGCATTCTTATCTATTCATTCTGAGAATGGTTCATTACTTATGGCTCCTAAAGAAGGCATGGAATTAATCACTAAGTAATCGATGACCCCTCAAAGGCAGAGAGCAACACGTCAAGTTCTTGGCTTTCCATGTGCTGGGTTCAGATCCTCGAAAGTCTCAGCTTCATTTCTTATCCTAGGGTTTAATGAGCTATTCCTATTCCCTTCCAATAAATTATTAATTTACTTAAGTTAATTACAGTGGATTTATGTTTGTTGCAAATAAAGATCCTTAACTAACACAGATAACAAAAGTGAAATTGATATTTTAATATAAGAAAGTAACAATAAGGCTGGGCGCAGTGGCTCACACCTGTAATCCCAGCATTTTGGGAGGTCGAGGCGGGCAGATTACGAGGTCAAAAGATCGAGACCATCCTGGCCATGGTGAAACTCTGTGTCTACCAAAAACACAAAAATTAGCTGGGCGTAGTGGCACATGCCTATGGTCCCAGCTACTCGGGAGGCTGAGGCAGATGAATCACTTGAACCCAGGAGGCGGAGGTTGCAGTGAGCCAAGAATGCGCCACTGCACTCCAGCCTGGCGACAGAGCAAGACTCTGTCTCAAAAAAANAAAAAAAAAAAAAAAAAAAAAAAAAAAAAAAAAAAAAAAAAAAAAAAAACAAAAAAAAAAAAACAACAGAAAAAAGAAAATAACAATAATTTAGTATTAATATTTGATATAATTCCTATGATGAATATGACAACTAAAGACAATTTCTTCTGGAAAGGAATGGATTAAATATAAAAGGAAGGGGGAACGCCCAGTGATAAATAAGATATGATCTTAATGGGAATTCTTAAACTTGGCACTAGGAGCATAATGAAGACTATTTGGGCTAAGACAAAGTAAGAGAGAAATGAGTTAATCATTATAGAAGAACGCTACAGCCTATTCAATCAAATAAAAATTCTAGATAATCCTTTCTAAAATATACAGGCATCCCTGAGTTTTCATAATGTCATATTTATACTCCTAAATTTACTTGAATACTTGAATTTGGACATTCATCCATGAACTTTTTTAAAAATTTATGTTCTGGGATACCTGTGCAGGATGTGTAGGTTTGTTACATAGGTAAATTTGTGCCATGGTAGTTTGCTGTACCTATGAACCCACCACCTCAGTATTAAGCCATCCATGAACTTTTGAAAAATGTTTCAGGCTATCATTGGGTGAAATTGGCTGTTGGTTGGCCAAAACAGCTTAATTTTAACAACGTAGCCACCGTTGCCCTTAATACAGTGTTTATGCAATTATGAGTATCTATTATATCTCTGTAGTGATTTTCTAAAATATGAGTGAGGAATAAAAGGGTGAACATATTAATACTACTAATAAAGAATATATTTTTTCTTAACTTATTACAATTAAAACCAAGATTGAGGTAATTAGTTGTGTCAAAAGTAGCACATCCCAGACTGGACAACATAGTGAGATGCCATTTCTACAAAACAATAAAAAATTAGCCTGTGGTGGTGGCACATGACTGTAGTCCCAGTTACTCTGGAAGCTGAGGTAGGAGGATCACTTGAACCCAGGAGGTCAAGGCTGCAGTGAGCTGTGATCATACCACTGTACTCCAGCATAGATGACAGAGTGAAATCTTGTCTGAAAACAAAAATAGCAGAGCCTTTGCCATCAATTAGGGTCAAGTTGCCAAACTGATGCTTAGTTATAAAGGAACAAACTAATATTTTTTAAAAGTATTAAAAAGTAGAACTTCATGAACTTTTATCTTTTCGTTCACTCTGTCATCTAGGTTGGAGTACAGTGGTACAATCACAGCTTACTGCAGCTTCAACCTCCCAGGCTCAAGCAATCCTCCCACCTCAGCCTCCCAAGTAGCTGAGACTACAGGAATGCACCTCCATTCCCGGTTGCTTTAATTTTTGTAGAGATAGGGTCTTACTATGTTGTGCAGGCTGGTCTCAAACTCCTGGGCTTAAGCAATCCTCCCATCTCAGCCTCCCAAAGTGCTTGGATTACAGGTATGAACCACTGTGCCCCGCCAACTTTTGTCTTCTCTAAAAGTTGTGGTATAATTAAAGATTCTTTATTCTTCTGGAAACAGAGTCCTCCATTACAATGTCTAAGTCTACTATTCAATATGTGTGGCTCTGATTTCCTGCAGATTCTTGGGAACTTTCATGTACTAAATATAATAGACTGCTTCCATGACAAAACTGGCACAGAGGTAAGCTGTATGTTTATGGGAAACTCTCACAACATTTACTAGAAGCTTTTGCACCTCAAAGTAAAGTAGTTAAAAACTGTTTTACTTACCTTACTGACAATATCGTCTCTGAAATGATAGCAGATACAGCAAAGAGACTGCTATTTTTGGACCAACTTCTGTCTTACAAGGAAGAACTGAATGGTTACCGTGTCATCTTGGAATTTGTAATAAGAAAGAAAATATAGGGCAGAGGCTGGCATGTGCTGAAGATGTTAAGAAAGCAGATGTCAAGAGCTTCAAAGGAAAGGAAGGAGTTATAGCACAGAGGGTAAAATCTCAGAGTACAGACTCAAGAAACATACAGGTTGGAATCCTAGGTACAAGCCTTACTAGTTTTGTGACATTGAGCAAGATATTTAACCTCTTTAAATCTCAGAGTTCTCCTTTGTAAAACAAGAACAGAAAAAAAGAAAGAAAGAAAAAAAAGCACTAACTGCCTGGGAAAATCACTTAACCTCACTAAGCTTATTGTTTTCACTTGGAAAAATGAGGAAAGTAATAGTATATACCACATAGGTTTGGGGGAGAATTAACTAAGAAAATTCACATAAAATACCTAGCACCGAGTTTAACAAAAAATAAGCATTTTTAAAGACACACACACACACACACATACACACATACACACACACACACACACACACACACACACACACATTTTATGGACTCTGAAATTCTTGAAAGAAGAAATTCATGAAAGAAACTAGTCTGGATAACTCAGATTTAAAATAAATAGAAGGTGAAATAAAGGAGGATACAACTAATAACACCAAAGGCTATCATTGCTATTATTATCTTTTAAGAATAGAGTTTTTAAAAGCTAGTGCTCAGAAAGAAATGAATTTGGCCAGGCACAATGGCTTACACCTGTAATCCCAGCACTTTGGGAGGCTGAGGCAGGTGTATTGCTGTAGTCCAAGAGTTAGAGACAAGCCTAGGTAACATGACAAAACTCTGTCTCTATAAATAACAAACATTAGCTGGACTTGGTGGTGTCCATCTGTAGTCCCAGCTACTAGGGAGGCTGAGGTGGAATGATTGCTTGATCCCAGGAGGTCAAGGCTGCAGTGAGCTGAGATCGTACCACTGCACTCCAGCCTGGGTGACAGAGTGAGACCCTGTCTCACAAGGAAAGAAGGAAAGAGAGAAAGAGAGAGAGACAAAGAGAGGGAGAGAAGGAAGAAAGAGAGAAGAAAGAAAAAGAAAGAAAGAAAAAGAAAGAAGAAAGAAAGAAAGAAAAAAGAAAAGAAAAGGAAAGAAGGAAAGAAGAAGGAAGGAAGGAAGGAGAGAGAAAAAGGAAGGAAGGGAAAGAGAGAGAGAGGGAAGGAAGGAGAGGGCTTGGAAAGAAAAAGAAAAAGGTTATATTTCTCAAGACAAAATGATTTCCTCAGCATTCAAGCACTTCTTGACAACTTCTATGGAAAATTACCAGATAAAAAGAAGGTGAGGCTGCATAATTTCTATTTGAGGTCTACATTTTCTAGCAAGAATGGTCCTTAATTGGACATGGAAGAAGAAACCTGGCAGAGTGTATGTATCAACACGAGTATGTTAAAAGAGAGAAAGGGAAGACACAGTTACTACTTTACATGGATTCAAGTCTCCAGGTCTCTAGACGAGATCATATCTCAAGACTTTTTGCAGGATCATAAATGCAACTGTTTGGAATAAAAAGATGTGTTGGAACAATGAAGATCTGAAATTATTCTGACAAAGAAGCATATATAAAGATAGAGATATGTTTATTTAAATAAATTGGTCATCTAGATTCTTCATGGATTTTATTGTGCTTTATAAAGCACACATAGTTTACTTTGATGCATTCTTATGTAGAATATTTAATTATTTAAGCCAAATAAAGATGTTTCTAAAGTCAGTCAACCATTAGTAGTCATCACCCATTACAAAAATTTGCTCCATCATTCTTAGGATTGACAAGGAGGTCAGTGAAACTAATTCTTAATCATCCAACAAGGATTTGAGTACTTATTATGTGCCAAGTGAACTTGGAATATAAAAATGATCCCTTTTTTATATGGGGAGGTACCCAAGTATGTGAGCAGGTTGGAGTTCAAAACACAGTGTGACATACTAGGATAGGTGCAAGAAAACTGCTGCAGGAGCACAAGGATAAATTTGAGCTAGAAGATCAAAGAAAAGGAAAGGTTGTAGGTAGGGATGATACAAAAACATAACAAGTTATATGGCACCACAAATCAGAATGGGCCTCTAACAAAGCAGAACGGACTTGGGTTCTATGTACTCAGTGAAGGGATAGTTACAGGTGCTAGCTAAAAGCTAGCCCTCGTTAGAGAGGAAGCCTCAAAAGATTAACAAAATTTTCATAAGTGTAGAGTGGCAGGTTGGGAGAGACTGTAATTTGAGGGAAGAAAACAAACAGACAAAAAAAGTATTGCATAATATATAACCAAAGACTTCAAGTTTATGGATAGGCTGTCATGGCTGATCCATAAGATTTGCATAAAGATGTAGGAGACGTAGCTGAAAAAGCTTTTGAGGATCATTTGTAACTTTGAGTACCAGAATAAGAGTTTGAATTTAATTATATAATACCCACTATAATAGCTATGATTTATTGGGCACATTCTATGTGACATAAACTGTACATGCATTATCTCATTTAATTCTCACAATAACCCTATGAGGAAGAGAAAATTATATTCTCTGCTTAACAAGCTGAGGCTTAAAGGTGTTTATTCACTGCCCACTTTCAAAAAGCTAGTTAAGTGTTAGAATTTCAGTTCAAATCCATAGCCCTCTAAATCAAAAACCTTCACAGCCAAAATGACAAAGTTATACTCGACTGTGGATAAAGTTGGGAGCAATCAGAGTTTTTAAAGTGGGAGATATAATCAAAACTACATTTCTATAAGACAGAATATAGTGGACACAGGGGCAGCTGATTTCCTGGAGAAGTGAAAAATTTTAAATGACAAAACTAGTTAGAAAGTTATTAGTTCAGGTGACAGACATGAAGACATGAATGAGGGCCACAGTAATAGAGAAAGTGGCTAAAGACACTGGAAGGGGAGAATGAAGAGAACTTAATGTGTTAATTTTCTATGCTGCATAACAAATTAATGCAAGTGTAGTCACTTAGAGCAACATGCATTTGCTATGTCACAGTCTGTGGGTGGAGTCCAGGTGTGGCTTAGCTAGGTCTCTGCTCAGGTCTCACAAGGCTTCAATAAAGGTGTCAGTTGGGTTACACTCCTCTCTGAAGCTTTGACTAAGGAAGAATCTGCTTCCAAGCTTAATGAGGTGGTTGGCAGAAGTGTGTGTGTGTGTGTGTGTGTGTGTGTGTGTGTGTTTACATGACTGACCTCCCCATTTTTCGTGGTACTTCCTGGCCAGAAACACCTCTTAGCTCCTAAGGGTCACTCTCATATTTTTACTCCATGCTCTTTCTTCTGATAACATTATAGTTTATTTCTTCAGAACCAGCAAGAGAACATCTGGCACTCCAAATATCTGGGCTCAGGAAAGGCTAAAGCTCTCTTTTAAAGGGCTTGTCCGACTAGGTCAGGCCACCCAGGATAATCCACTTTGATTAAGTCAAAATCAAGTGACTAGGGACCTTAATTACATCTGTGAAATCCCTTTGCCATATAATGTAACCTAATCACTAGAGTGACATCCATCCGTCTCACCTACACTTAAAGGGAAGGAATTATATAGAAAATGCTATACCAGGTTTCATGAATCTTGGAGACCATCTTAGAATTCTGCCTACCATATTTAACAGCTGGTTTGATAAAAAGAGAAGACAAAAATAAGTGAAAGTTTTTAGCCTGAGTAATTTAGAAGATGGTGATAATATTAACTGAGATATGACACATAAGAGGAAAAGAGGTTTAATGAGAAAGATTATGAATCTTGCTTGTGAGTATTCATCTTGCAGTAACAGAGGCACAACCATTTATCTTAAACCAATTGCATCCTGCTGTTTCAACAGTACCTAATGTTTAATTAAATGGCGTGGAGAAGAGGGGTTTCTTACATCTGAAAGTGATTCTATCATAATGTACATAATTATTTTTAAATGTTACAAATGGCCATGAACTTGAGAAACAATTAGCATTAGACTGTTTTAGAGTCACGTCTTCTTCCTTTAATCCGGCAACCAGTCAGAGATTTTTCTTAGTTGTTTTGATAAATGCTCCTTTCAAGCTCTGTTATTTCTGAGAAATAGCCAAACATCATTTTCCTCCAGGAATGTTTATTTTAAAATATACCCAGTAATAGTTGAATGAGTTGTTTGGCAAGTAGATAAATGAAATACCCAAAATAACCAAGCCAATATTAGGGTTAGTACTAATATAAATTAGAATAATCTAAACTCTTATTTTAAACTATCTGAATTATCCCATGGCTTTTGGGTTAAGGCAGATCACACATTCCATGGTACGCATAGTAAAATGCAGAATGCTATTATTGCTTGGAAAAGCGTAGAAAATAAACATTTACTGGGTGTCTTCCTAATGCCAAGGCTTATGCTAGAACTTTCACATATGCTATGCTATCTCATTTCATTCTAACAACTCTGTAATAGCTATAGTATTAGTCTCATGTTTTTTTAATAGATAAGGCAATTGAGGCTGAGAAGTTAAACATTTTACCCAAGCTAAGAAGTAGGAATGGCCAGGTTTCCAATCTAAATATTTCTTATTCTTTATACCTTACTCTTTCCACTATTATTCTGTCTTCAATTCTCAGATTAGTTATAGCTTCCTCTAAGAAGCCTTCTGTAATCACCCTCTGGGGCTTCCAAGACTATGCTAGATGTACATTCCCACCACCATGTTTTCCCATAGCAACCAATTAGTGTCAAAGTTAAGTGCTCGAGTTCTAGGACTGCACAAACAGGATTCAGATTCCACAGGCCAGGATTCAAATTTCAGCTTTACACTTGCTAAGTTTATGAACTTGCAAAATTGACCAAGCCTTTTTCAGTAAAATAGGGATAAAATTAGTACCTGGCTCAAGGGATAGTTGAGAGTATGACCTAAGACATGTACTCCTATTATTATTATCATCAGAAGATGTATTCTACTTATTACACTGGGTTGCAATTGCCTGTTTACTTTTCTGTATTCCATACTGGAATGTAAAATCATTCCTGGAACACAAGCTACATGTTGTTAGCTGTGATTTCCCCAGAGCCTAGCACAGTGCCTATCTGGCACATGGCAAGCACTTGAAAACCTCTGCTGAGGGAAGGAATTAAGAAAGGAAGGAAGGGAAGGTGGGTTGGAGGAAGACATGACACTTCCCATTAAATGAATACTCTTGCATTTCCCTGGCATAGTCTCAATAAAACCATGAGAATACTGCGGATGAAAATAAACCATTACTTCCCTTGATTATATTTAAGGATCAGAAACCTTAGAAAGTGGAGTTTGTTATGACATCCTTAATGCCAAGTATGATCTAGAAATTCTAATCGTTAAATGGTGCCTGGAAAAGGACAAAGTCCAGGCAGGCTTTCAGTAAGTGAACATTCTCTTTCTACGAGAAATGAGCATCACCCTTACCCCCACAGCCTGAGAATAATGTGCTAAATGTGAATGACTTCCATATAACTTCAAAGTCGCCCACAGGATAGTCCCCATTCCCAGCCAACCACTAACTCCAGGGCTGTTATGAAAAATGCCCAAGGCTCCCATTTTTAATTTGATTTATCTCAGCTACACCTATTTCCACTTTCTCATCTTCAGCTTCTAGCAGGCTAGTGCCTGTTTTTATTCTTCTGGTGGAAAGAGCACATATGGATTTAACCGTATATTCTTTGTACCCATTCGAAGACCTGCATATAGGAGTGAACAAAATATCCCAAAAAAGTATACTTAATTCATATAGGGTCAAGCAGTTTGGGCACACATAGGCCATGATAATAAAAGAGGATCCTTCATATTTTTCACATTTCTTATAATATAGGCAAAGTCAAAATGCAAATTAGGCAGAAGTAACCACAGAGAAGAGAAATGAATATAAAGATGAAGAGCGCTATCCATTTGTGATGCAAAAATCCATTATTAGGAACAAATCTTCTCCGACAGCCTTGTGGATGCTGCATAATTCAGAGAGCCCAACTGTACTTAGGAAGTAATGGTTAAATATTGAAAATCTGATTGGAAGATGGAGGTGGCTTCCTGCTCTTTCCTGTAATTGCCTTGTCTGATTTTTCTCATGAACAATGTATCACTGGAATTTTTGACTATGATAGAATGCACCTCCTGAGAGTTCTGCCCTGAAGGCTAGTACTCCAACTCCGCAGGAGCTATCCAATGGAGAACTTCATATATCTCCTCTGCACCTGTCATTCCTCTTCCCTTGTCAAGCCCCAGGGTGTTGTGTGGAACTATGAGCCTCTCCCCAGCCCATCTCCCTTCACTCTGCCACCTCTTGCACATTAAGGCAGCCTAATGAGTTGGAGAGACAGAGCCAGCCCAGGCTTCTTATTACAATCACATTCCATTTTCTTCAAATAAACCCTGCTCAGAACAAAGGCTTCTGGGCACAGCCTTTGTTGTGGATGTTTAATCATAACATTTTGGTGGGACCCAGAATATCACGATGACTGCTTTCAAGTAATTTGTGATATACGTGCTTAGCAGATGATGTAACCACATATTGCCACTGTGCTTTTTGCTCCATTGCTTCATGTGGCGTAGTTTTCTATGACAGTATACTCCACAAATGCAAACAGATATATTTCCCATGACCTTAACCTCAACAAATAGAGTTGTTTTATGTATTTTCTGGTTCACATTTTTGAGAGCTTCAAAATGCATTCTCCTAAGGTCTTTCAATACTTGTGCTTTTCACGCTTTTAACCATTTTAGATGTTTCAGGAATGTGATAACACTAATCAGATATCAGAGCAAGAAAAATAACAAAAAGCATGTAGTCTCCAACTCTAAAAAGTTTATTTTAAACATGTTGGTTTCCTTTAAGCTTTACTTTCAATTAACTGACTAAAGTGATAGAAAAGAGCTTTTTGAAGTAAAAATATTAACAAAAAGAACACCCAAGGGAAAAACATGTAGAATAAGGTGATTTGAAATATTGATGTGAAAATCTAGTAAAGAGAATTCATAACACATTTTGAGATTACTGGACCACAAAATGGTATTTAACCTAAAAAACTCTATTAAAACCATCCCACCCCAAATGTTACAGTTATCTCAGTTAGCCATTTCTTGTTTTGTGCTTTTTCGTTTTCAGGTTTAAGGAGACAAAAAGTAATTTTGACTAGCTGGAATTGTCCCTTATTTGTGCCTGCTAATATAGACATTTTTCTAATGGATCCTTACCATGTGGTGTAGTGTAACCACACTGGCTTTGAAGTCAGACAGGCTTGAGACTAGAACATTTTAAAAAATTTGTTACAACTGAGCTCTAATTTTGAAATAGTTTTAGACTCACAAGAAATTCCATATATAGCACGGAGAATTTTCATGTACCCCTTACCTAGTTTTTCCTAATGATAATATCTTGCATAAATATAGAATGTTGTCAAAATAAACTAACATTGGTACATACAATAATAATGATAATTTTAATACAATAGCACAATATGTTATTTGGATTTCACCAGATTGTGTGTGGACTTCTTTTGGGGGTATGTGTGTATGTATATAATTCTATGATTGGTGTAACCAACACCAGTCAAGATACAGAACTATTTTATCACCATCAAGAAACTTACTTGAGTTATACCTTAATGATCATATCCTACTCCCAATCATAACTCCTGGCAATCATAGATCTATGCAGCATTATGATTTTGCCACACCAATAACATTATATTAATGGAATCATACAATATGTAACCCTTAGAGACTAGCCTCTTTTATTCTGCATAATTCTTTTAAGATCCATCCAAGTTTTTACATGTACCAGTAGTTAATTTCATTTTATTTTTGAGCAGTATTCTATAGTATAGAGGCCCACAGTTTTTCTATTCATCTGTTGTATGATATTTGGGTTGTTTCCAGTCTTGACCAAAACAGTATAAAGCTGCTATAAACATTCATGTACAGGTTTCTGTGTGAACATAACTTTTCATTTCTCTAAGATGAACATGATTTTTCATTTCTCCAAAATGAACACTGATGAAAGGGATTGCTGGGTCCTATGGTGTGTTTTATATTTATAGGAAACTGCTAAACTATTTTCCAAATTGGTTATGCCATTTAACATTCCTCCTGAGCACTTGGTACTATCAGTATTTTTTATTTTGGTTATTGTAATAGGTGTGTAATTATAACATATATAGCTTTAATTTGTATTGTCCTAGCGGCTAGTGATATTGACTATTTTTTTTTTGGTATACTGATTTGCCACAGGTATATCATCTTTAGACAAGTGTATGTTCAAGTTTTTTGACCATATTCTAATCCAATTGTTTGTTTTCTTACTACTGAATTCAGAGAGTTCTTTATTCTGGATATAAGTCCTTTATTAGATATGTAATTTGCAAGTATTTTCTCTCAGTCTGCAGCTTGTTTTTTCATCTTTGTAGCAGGTATTCTGCAGAGCAGTATACTGTAATTTTGATGAAGTTTAATTTACCAGTTTTGCTTCCTTATTAATGCAGGGCAGAGATGGAAATCAGGGTTTCACACACAGGCTCCACCAGAGAGGGCAAGGCATTACTACAGTACAGAGGTTCAGGGGTTGTTATGGACTGAATTGTATCCCCCAAAATACATATGTTGAAGTCCTAACCTCCAATGTGATTCTATCTGAAGATAAGGTCTTGGGTAGGTAATTAAGGTTAAATGGGGTCATAAGGGTGGGACCCTAATTCGATAACACTGGTGTCCTTATAAGAAGAGCAAGGGATATCAGACATCTCTCTTTCCTCTGCCCTCACATGAACAGAGGAAAGACAGAGTGAAGGCAGCTGACTGGAAGCCGTAAAGGAAGGCAGCACCAGAAACCAACCCTGCCAGTACCTTGATCTTGGACTTCCAGGCTCCAGAACTGTGAGAAAATACATTTCTGTTAAGCCACCCACTCTATAGTCATCTGTTATGGCAACCAGAGCAGACTAATGCAGGATTGAAAGTCAGAATTCCGCCCATAGTCTTCAGAGCGGAAGAGCTCCCCCTCCTTATTGCAAGCAGCCTGGAAGAGAGGGTTCTGCCCACAGACTGTACTCTCTACAGTGCCTATTGAGGGGGAGGAGAGGGCATGTCTTGCTTGTGGTACTCACCTTGAGAGAAGGCAGGTATGGTTAAAGGATCTGACTTACTGGGTTATACTTTTCACAGTTCTTTGGATAAAGAGCCCAGGATTTTCTTTTTTTTTTTTTTCCTTTGCTGTGCCTGTTTTCAAGTTGTAGGCTTCTCCAGTGACAATCAGGACAAATAAGAGGCAAGAGAAAAATCCAGGGAACTCACCTCCAGGCAATTCCTCAAGTCCTGAGGCCCCTAGCCATCTACATTCTGTTCTCTGTTTTTCATCCTTACACATTTTGTCCAGGGGTGTGTGTGTGTGTGTGATTAGTGAGAGCAGTAAAATGGTATGTTTTGACTTCATCTTGTACAGAATTGGAACCTACAACTGGTTAAAAGAAAACAACTTAAAACTAAAAGCAACATTCTTGGGGTTTCTAGAAATTACTTTGATTGGGAGAGTCCATAGGATATATTGACCCAATGTGATGTAGAAGAGGGTATCCTGGATTTGATAGAGTGAGTTCTTGTTTCAGTTTTTGTGTGACCTTGGGCAAATTACCTTGTTGTCTCACATCTCAGTCTCTTCATCTGTCAAAGATAATTGGACTAGATCTGGATTAGTAAACAGGTTTCATCTCTTGGGCCAACAAAATAAAGTAGGAAAGCTTTATTGAGAAATACTGTATGACCATGATTAGGCTTAGTGAGAAGGAACATTGTGTTTAATTAGCAATGTCTGCCTTGTGCATAACATAAGATTATGGTAGCATACCTGCTTTGTTTTTATTTCTGTACTAGGGAATCTCTAAGGACTTTTGCAGGTCTACAATTTTATGATTCTAAAACAAGAACAAAATTAATTTGAATATGTTGATATCCAAAATGAAGTCAAAAGAAATAAGAAATTATCTTATAAGAAGTGAAAATAACCATATTAGGAATACAGGATGAAATACATGGAAAATAATTGTTATCTGGTCTTCCTGCCAGCCATGGGAAAAAGGAAAACTCATTGGTTATCTAACTCTCCTCCTTTCTTGTTGCTTCTTTTTTTCCTCCATTTCTACCTCCTGGGGTACTGATAAAATTTCCTATACTCCTTTTTGCCCTGTGAATTCAGAAGCTATGAAGAATATTACTCTCATTTTAATAGTTATTCTTAAGTTTTAAAATTATACAATATGTATTAAAATAAGTTTTAAAATACATACTTTATAATTTTAAGACTATATCCGTTTTACGTGTTTTTTTTAAGGAGAGTATAAAGTCATTCAGCATCAGTATTTCTATCTTCCTCTCAAACAGAACAAAGATATTAACACATTAAGTATCCAGTGAAGACTCACCTTATTTTCTATTATTGTGGTTTAGCAATTTGTTTCACATTTTTAATTGAAAAAATATTATCCACTTTTTTTTTTTAGTTACCATTCAACTTTTTAAAAATTTTTTTATTTCCGTAGGTTATTGGGGAACGTGGTGTTTGGTTACATGAGTAACTTATTTAGTGGTAATTTGTGAGATTTTGGTGCACCCATCGCCCCAGCAATATACACAGAATCCAATTTGTAGTCTTTTATACCCCAGGCCTGTCTCACCCTTCCCCCAAATCTCCAAATTTTACTGTATCAATCTTATGTCTTTGCATCTTCATAAACTTAGCTCCCACTTATGAGTGAGAACATACAATGCTGCTTTCCCATTCCTAAGACGCATCGCTGTGCTGTATTCAGGAGACCCATCTCACATGGAAAGACACACATAGATTGAAAATAAAGGGATGGAGGAAGATTTAACAAGAAAAGCAAGAGTTAAAAAAAAAAAAGCAGGGGTTGCAACCCTAGTTTCTGATAAAAACAGACTTCAAACCAACAAAGATCAAAAGAGACAAAAAAGGGCACTACGTAATGGTAAAGGGATCAATGCAACAAGAAGAGCTAACTGTCCTAAATATATATGCACCCAATACAGGAGCACCCAGATACATAAAGCAAGTTCTTATTGACCTATAAAGAGACTTAGATTCATACACAATAATAGTGGGAGACTTTAACACCCTGCTGTCAATACTAGACAGATCAACAAGACAGAAAATTAATAAGGATATCCAGGACTTGAACTCAGATCTGGACCAAGTGGACCTAGTAGACATCTACAGAACTCTCCACTCCCAATCCACAGAATACACATTCCTCTCAGCACCACATCACACTTATTCTAAAATTTACCATATAATTGGAAGTAAAATACTCCTCAGCAAATGCAAAAACAAAAGAAAGAAAGAAAAAAAGGACATCATAGCAAACAGTCTCTCAGACCACAGTGCAATCAAATTAGATCTCAGGATTAAGAAACTCACTCAACACCACACAACTACATGGAAACTGAACAGCCTGCTCCTGAACGATTACTAGATAAATAATGAAATGAAGGCAGAAACAAAGATGTTCCTTAAAACCAATGAGAATGAAGACACAACGTACCAGAATCTCTGGAACACTTTTAAAGCAGTGTCTAGAGGGAAATTTATAGCAATAAATGCCTACAAGAGAAGCAAGGAAAGATCTAAAATTGACACCCTAATGCCACGATTAAAAGAATTACAGGAGCAAGATCAAACAAATTCAAAAGCTAGCAGAAGACAAGAAATCACTAAGATCAGAGCAGAACTGAAGGAGACAAAAACAAAAATCCCTTCAAAAAACATGAATAAATCCAGGAGCTGGTTTTTTTGAAAAGATCAACAAAATAGACCACTCTAGCCAGACTAATAAAAAAGGAAAGAGAGAAGAATCAAATAGATGCAATAAAAAGTGATGAAGGGGACATCACCACTGATCCCACAGAAATACAAACTACAATCAGAAATTACTACAAATACCTCTATGCAAATAAACTAGTAAATCTAGAAGAAATTGATAAATTCCTGGACACTTACACCCTCCTAAGACTAAACCAGGAAGAATTTGAATCCCTGAATAGACCAATAACAAAGTCTGAAATTGAGGCAGCAATTAATAGCCTACCAACCAAATAAAGTCCAGGACCGGACGGGTTCCAGCCAAATTCTACCAAAGGTACAAAGAGGAGCTAGTACTATTCCTTCTGAAACTATTCCAAACAATACAAAAAAAAAAAAAAGAATACCTCCTAACTCATTTTAAGAGACTAACATCATCCTGATACCAAAACCTGGCAGACACACAACTGAAAAAGAAAATTTCAGGCCAATATCTATAATAAACATAGATGCGAAAATCCTCAATAGGATACTACAAACTGAATCCAACGGCCCATCAAGAAGTTTATCCATCACAATCAAGTTGGCTTCATCCCTGGGATGCAAGGCTGATTCAACATACGCAAATCTATAAACATAATCCATCACATAAACTGAACCAAAAACAAAAACCACATGATTATCTCAATAGAAGCAGAGAAGGCCTTCAACAAAATTCAACATCCCTTTATGCTAAAAGCTCTCAATAAATTAGGTATTGATTGAATGTATCTCAAAATAATAAGAGCTATTTATGACAAACCTACAGCCAATATCATGCTGAAACGGGTTAAAACTGGAAGCATTCCCTTATTCCCTTAGAAAACTGGCACAAAACAAGGATACCCTCTCTTACCACTCCTTTTCAACATAGTATTGGAATTTCTGGCCAGAGCAATCGGGCAAGAAAAAGAAACAGAGTATTCAATTAGGAAAAGAGGAAGTCGAATTGTCTCTATACGCAGATGACATGATTGTATATTTAGAAGACCCCATCATCTCAGCCCAAAATCTCCTTAAGCTGATAAGCAACTTAAGCAAAGTCTCAGGATACAAAATCAATGTGCAAAAATCACACATTCCTATACACCAATAACAGATTAACAGAGAGCCAAATCATGAGTGAACTCCTGTTCACAATTGCTACAAGGAGAATAAAATACCTAGGAATACAACCAACAAGGGATGTGAAGGACCTCTTCAGGGAGAACTACAAATCACTGATCAAGGAAATCAGGGAGGACACAAACAGATGGAAAAACATTCCATGCTCATGGTTAGGAAGAATCAATATTGTGAAAATGGCCATACTGCAAAAAGTAATTTATAGATGAAGTGCAATCCCCATTAAGCTACCATTGACTTTCTTCAGATAATTGGAAAAAGATCACCTTAAATTTCATATGGAACCAGAAAAAAACTCACATACCCAAGACAACCCTAAGCAAAAAGAACAAATCTGGAAGCATCACGCTACCTGACTTCAAACTATACTACAAGTCTACAGTAATCAAAACAGCAATGGTACTGGTACCAAAACAGAAATATAGACCAATGGAACAGAAAAGAGGCCTCAGAAATAATGCCACACACCTACAACCATCTGATCTTTGACAAACTTGACAAAAACAAGCAATGGGGAAAGGATTTCCTATTTAATAAATGGTACTGGGAAAACTGCCTAGCCATATGCAGAAAGCTAAAACTGGATCCCTTCTTTATACAAAAATTAACCCCAGATGTATTAAAGATTTAAACATAATACCTAACACCATAAAAACCCTAGAACAAAACCTAAGCAATACCATACAGGACATAGGCTAGGCAAGGACTTCATGACTCAAACACCAAAAGCAATGGCAACAAAAGCCAAAATAGACAAATGGGATCTAATTAAACTAAAGAGCTTCTGTACAGCGAAAGAAGCTATCATTAGAGTGAACCAGCAACCAACAGAATGGGAAAAAATTTTTGTAATCTACCCATGTGACAAAAGGGCTAATAACCAGAATCTACAAAGAACTTAAACAAATTTACAAAAAAAAAACAAGCAAATCCATCCAAAAGTGGGTGAAGGAGATGAACACATACTTTTCAAAAGAAGACATTTATGCACCCAACAAACATGAAAAAAAGTTCATCATCACTGGTCATTAGAGAAATGCAAATCGAAACCACATTGAGATACCATCTAACACCAGTTAGAATGGCAATCATTAAAAACTCTGGAGATAACAGATGCTGGAGAGGATGTGGAGAAATAAGAACACTTTTACACTGTTGGTGGGAGTGTAAATTAGTTCAACCATTGTGGAAGACAGTGTGGTGATTCTCCAAGGGTCTAGAAATAGAAATATCATTTGAACCAGCAATCCCATTACTGGGTATCTATCCAAATGATTATAAATTATTCTGTTACAAAGACACATGCACACGTATGTTTACTGTGGCACTGTTCACAATAGCAAAGACTTGGAACCAACCCAAATGCCCATCAAAGATAGAATGGATAAAGAAAATGTGTCACATATACACCATGGAATAATATGCAGCCATAAAAAAGGATGGGTTCACGTCCTTTGCAGGAACATGGATGAAGCTGGAAACCATCATCCTCAGCAAACTGACACAAGAACAGAAAACCAAACACCACATGTTCTCACATGGGTGTTGAACAATAAGAACACATGGACACAGGGAGGGAAACATTACACACAGGGCCTGTCAGGGAGTGGGGGACTAGGGGAGGGATAGCAGAGGGTGGGAGAATTTGGGAGGGATAGCATTAGGAGAAATACCTAATGTAGATGATGGGGTGATGGATGCAGCCAACTACCATGGCACGTGTATACCTACGTAACAAACCTGCACATGTTCTGCACATGTACCCCAGAACATCAAGTATAATCAATAAATCTAAAAAAAAAGAATAAGTCTCCAATCCCATCCAGGTTGCTGCAAATGCCACTAATTCATTCCTTTTTATAGCTGAGTAGTATCACATCATATATATATATATATATATATATGTATGTATATATATTCCATCATATACTCCATCATATATATATTCAATCATATATAAATTCCATCATACATAGATTCCATCATATATATGTAAAACAGTTTATCCATTTGTTGATTGATAGGGATTTGGGTTGATTTTACATTTTTGCAATGCAAATTGTGCTTCTATGAACATGTGTGTAAGTATCTTTTCATATAATGACTTCTTTTCCTTTGGATAGATACCCGGTAGTTATCCACTTAATTTTTAAGTTTCTCTATTTGGTTTTGTTTCTTGTATCTCAGTCTTCAAACTTTAGTTCAATTTTCTTCTTTCTAAAGTACATCCTTTATAGTTCATTTAATAATAGTTTGTGAGTGGAAAAATCTCCTAAGTTTTGTATGTGAAAAAACGTTTTATTTTACTAGCAGTGATCCCAAGTTAAGATTGGCAATCAAACTCATATAACACAAGAGGACTTAATCTATCATTAAATTATTCAGATTTACAGAAATATAGAAGTCAAGCAAAACAGCCTTATTACTACTTGGAAGTCCTAAAGCTATATGTGTTCACAGGTTCTTGTATTTCCCCTTACCTACACAGGATGTATACAGAAAATGGGGATGACTTCAACATACATGTGGTTTCACTTAGCACAGAGAAGCCCACTGCTTTGGTTTCCCACCTCTCCTATATATTGTTCCTGTCATATAGGCCCAAAATTTGTATGCCCATATAGAATAATCTCAGTACATATATACTCTCTCTAGTTAGGAATTTCACAGTAAACAAGACAGACAGCTCTTAGCATCAGTATTCCATATTTATCTTTTTTTTTTTTTCTCTGAGGTGGAGTTTCACTCTTGTTGCCCTGGCTGAAGTACAATGGTGCAATGTTGGCTCACTGCAATCTCTGCCTCCCAGGTTCAAGGGATTCTCCTGACTCGGCCTACTGAGTAGCTGAGATTACAGGTGCCCACCACCACATCCAGCTGTTTTTTATATTTTTAGTAGATACAGGGTTATGTCATGTTGGCCAGGCTTGTCTGGAACTCCTGACCTCAAGTGATCCACCTGCATCTGCCACCCCAAGTGCTGGGATTACAGGCATGAGCCACCGTGTCCTACCTTCCATATTTATCTTAACTCTGTAAGCATCCAAGGAAATAATGTTGTGAGAACTGATGTCTCTTTACCAGGAAAGCCTTGTTATGCTTAGGTACTTGGCCTGATGTAACCTTTTACTCATAGGTGGTTTTGCCAAGCATAGGATTCTAGGTTGACAGTGGCTTTGCCTCAGTGTAGATATTGCTCCATTGGATAGTTGCTGATTGGAAGTCAACTGTCTGCCTTGTGATCATTCCTTTAAGAATCTGATTTTTCCTTCAAATAGTTTTTTGTTTTGTTTTGTGTTTTATTGCAGTAAGAACATAGCATGAGATCTACACCCCCAACAAATGTTTATGTGCAAACTACAGTACTGTTAACTACAGGCACAATGTTGTACACCTGATCTCTAGAACTTATTCTTCTTGCATAACTAAAACTTGATAACATGTTCTTATCTTCAAGTTTATTTAGATGCATCTAAGTGTGCATTTGTTTTCGTCAGTCCTTCTTAGTACCTGGATTACATTTTTCATCTGAGGACTTGTGTCTTCAACACTGAAAAATGCATAGCCAATGTCTGTTCAACTGTTGCTACTTCACTCTCCTTTTGGAGCTTCTGCTACACCTAACTTTCACCTCCTCTATCCCCCTTCCCTTTCTCTGAACTGCTTTTTCACAATGTCTCAGGTCTCCTTTTTGATTTAAATTCTCTCTTTGCTTTTGCCTTTTTGAAACTTTATGCCTTGTTATTTCTCAAATTTTTAATAAGCTATTTTTATATCTTCCTGTTATCATAGCATTTTTGCATGGTTTTGTTCTATATTTTCTTAGTCTTCATTATGAATGTTTTTCTTTTTTATCTTATTGGTGAAAGATAATAAATGTCTTATAAAGCATTTTTCAGATTGTATAATTATTTTCATTTCATCTGAGAAAGAAGTGATGTCGATAATTTATCTTTGTGGCTATTTTTAGCATTTTTTCTTCATTAATTATTGAATTTAGATTTTCAGGTTTGTCTTGGGTAGGAGGAAGCTTTGTCAATTATTTAGGCTTTTCTTCCTCCATCTCTTTCCTCCCTTTCTGGTAGGTTTTCAATGGTCTTCAGCCAATCCTGTTAGGATCTCAAATTAGAAATAAATCTTATATTGTTATATCAATGTTCCTGCCTCATCGGGATAATTGTGACATTATCACTCATTACTGAGCCAGAAGGCAGCTTCACAGAAGCTCTGGCTACAAAAACTGTAGCTTCATCTTTACTTCCTTTCTTGATATTCTGGTAGTATTAGACAGCATTATTTTGCGTTTTTTTTTTAAGCTTCCTTTTATGGAGTGGTACTCCACCTCCAACCCTGATATCAAACAATGATCCAATGTCTGGTTCCCACCTGTGTGGCACCTTTAGATCCTGTCACCCTGTGAGTGCTGAACTCCTAATCACCTCTGCCTGCCTCTACAGTGCTACGGCCCAGCAGACACTCATCTCCAGCTCTACTGCTTTGTGTTTCTGTTCTTTTCCAGTCAAAGTTATATTTATTTTGTTCCTTAAACTGTTAATGTCTTTTACATTTTCTCTTTTGTTATTTTATCTATAGTTACTATTACCCAAAGAAAAAGGGGGTAGCTCGAACGTTGAAAGTTTGTCTTGAACAGCACTATACTAGTTCTCATTACTCAATACAAGAAGTATGCTACTTCTTTAGAAACATTTTTATTTTCTCAAAGATACATTAAGATAATACTTTGGGGGTGGTTCTTCAGAAGTAAGCATCTCTTTATCAATCTTGTACAAAATCAGAAAGCACATTACTTAAATGTTATTCAGTGATGACATTTCTAATGGAATTAGAGCTGTAGTCCAAACAAATTTTTAACTTGTAGTCCAAACTTAGAGACTGAATGATTAGCTCCAAATATCTCTCAAATATCACTCTTTTTAGCTGAGCTTCTTGGATAGGGCTGAATATCAGTCAGTCCAAGATTGAGCTCTTTAGAGGAAGTGAAGACATTGTGTTGATTGAAAAGAGATCCATATGCTTTGGGCATATGTTTTAGACTGTCAGGTGGCAAGGCTGACATTCCGTTATGAAAATTTAGGAGCCTGACTTGTATTCTCACCCCAGCAGAAGGCCTTCCCACCTCCCCAGTGAGCCATAACAGTGCCTGTGAAAAAGCTAAACTTTTTATTTTAAAAAAAGCTTCAAATCTCCTCAAAGTCTTGGTAGAAACCTCATTTGAGGGCTTCCATAACATAGGAGGAATTTTCTAGGAACCAGAAGGAAGATACTGACAAGAGATCTTAGATCAGAAGGACTATCAAAAGGAAAAGGCACATGTGATCCTGATTTTCCTATTTAAATTGGTGCATATTCAACAAAGACCTTCTGTGTTCCCATCTCATCCTCTGTTCTGAGGATACTAAAATGACGGTCATTTGGTTCCTGTCCTTGAAGGATTAGATCAGAACAAGACGAGAGGCAGAGAGACAAGCCAGGAAATGACTAGTCATTACGAGACATAAAAAGACTAAGGCAGAAAGAATGTAGAAGATATAAGGGTTTTTAGAATGTATTTAAGAGACAGAATCCTGATAGATTGTAGAGTAAGGAAATAGGAAGAATTTATAACTCCAGGATGACTTCCATATCTTTTGCTTGTATGACAGGATTGATTGGTGAGGCCATTTATTAGCACAAAGGATATGGGAGGAAGAAAAGGAAAGGGGGCAAGAAGATAAAGGTTTCAGGTTTTAGACAGATTTAACTTTAAGTGTTTTGGTAACATCCAGATGGAAGAATTCAGTGGGAAGTTGGATATATGCTAGATTCTAGGACAGAAACTGTAAATTAGGACGTTATCAGTATATAGGGATATAGGATAAACAGAGACAGAACCCTAGAGGAAAGACTAAAAAGGAGCTATCCTTTCTCATTCCATCAAAAATTATCAGTTAAGTGAATAAAAATCAAAGAATTAGCATTTTAATATAATGAAGCCTCAGTATACCCACCTACTCTTCTTTACCTTTGTGGTACCTTGGAATTGTCCCAGCACATCTCAAGTACTGTACAAGAACCAAGCAAACTGAGAAATTGGATTTAGAGCTATATTCATTTCCTGAAATACACAACTACTAGCAGAAAGTTCAGCCTGACAGAGAAATCATAGAGTCTCATAGAGGTTCCTGCCTATAATATCAGAAGGCAATCCAAGTCCAAGTTAGCAGCATCTTCTATTGGTGGACAAAGACAAGGGACATAGCTCCAAATATTGAAGTCCTCTAATTGCCTCACAGAGGATAATCAGGTGGCAGCAGAGCCCTAGCAATCAGGCAAAAGTAGGAAAATAGAACCCTAGTGCTCTGGTGGGGTTAGAAGACCCAGACAGGAATAATAAGAATGCAGAAACAAAGAAGCAAATCCATGATCAGAACTGTAGTACCTAGAACCCAGGGGCTGAGTGTCAGAGAAGAGGCATGAAGCACCTGATCCACTATTGTGTTTTATCATTTCTACCTCCTCAATAGTTCCCAAATCCATCAGCTCTCTTCATTTTTACTGTTGTTCCTCTGGTTCAGGCCACCATCCCCTCTTCTCTGAATCGCTGGAACAGCCTTTTATCTGGTCTGTCTCCAGTTTTATTTTCACACCCTGAGTTCACTCTTGTCACTGCAGCTGGAGTGGCCTTTGAAAAGTATAAATCTGATCATATCACCCATCTTTCTTTTTAAAACAATTCCTTGAATGATTTTTATGGACTAGATAAAGAACTATCTTTTCCTGTAAAAGTCCAGATAGTAAATATTTCTTACCTTGCAGGCCATTCCGTCTCTGTCATAACCTCAACTCTGCCAATGTAGCATAATAGCAGTCATAAGCAATATATAAATACGTGTAGCTGGGTTTCAGTGAAATTTTATTTATAAAAACAAGTGGATTTGGCCCCTGAGTTAGTTTGGTGACTCTTGGACTAGAGGAACAAAGGACTTCCTCTATTTCTGTTGGGCTATTTGTACTGAAATCCTAGGTAGCAAGGCCCTCAGAGAAGTTCCATTGTTGGGAGTAAGCAGCCCTTGTACAACTGGGGAGGCTAAAAGAGTGTAGTAAGATGAAGTCTTTGCTTTCCACAAGCATATGTGCTGGTTCTCTTATATCAGCTGCAGCTGTGGATGTAGAAGCACAGAGATGATGGCTGGAGAAGAGGCCAATCTCAGGGAAGTGACAGAGTCACCCTCAAACTTCAGGAGGTTGTTATCAGTTCCACTCCATGTAGAAAGCAAACTATCTCAGCCTTTGGGCCCAACAGTAGCAGTGCTAACATGACCAATGGAAATGAACAAAGGTAACAAAGGGTTCAGAAGCGGTGGGAATGAAGAAAGGTAGTGATAGTTCATGGAGGTGGGAATGAACAAAGATGGGCACAGAAGATCAGTGAACCACAAGGAGAACAGAGCATGGACAATGGTATGAAACTCAGAAAAGAGGAAAAGAGGAGGATAGACTCAGGTAGGAAGAGCCCAAGGGATCTATTCCATTCCCATAGAAATACCCAGAAATAGCTGGATGATAGTTTGAGTGGGGCAACTTTCAAGCCACAACTTATAGGGCAAAAGGAGCTGCAATGTTATTTGTTGTCACAGACTGATGAGGCAAGAGGCAGACGGGTTATATGCATAATGGCTAAAAGCTCCCAGGAATTCAAGAGTATATTGAAATGAATTTGAGTTTTAGTCATCATAACATTGATATTCATTGGGAAAATAGTAGCAGATGAAAATGCAGACATGTTATTTATTCATACCAAGACTGGTATGCAACTAGGTTTATGCACTTATGGTAATTTTATGTCCTCCTCTCCCCACCTCACCTGAGGGGCTCAACGGCTGGTACCATTTGGTGTTAGCAAAGGTCCAAAGATATGCATGTTGATCCTATTTAGGAAGAAAGCTGCTGGTAAGTGTGAAAAGCTCTAGCCAGAGAAGGAAAACGCTAGCCCTCAAAGCCTTCAGAATCTGGCCCCTGCTACGTGTTTAGCCTCATCTCCCACCAATGTCCATGTTGCTTTTCCTGCTTTTGTCCTACTGGTCTGCTTTGGGTTCTTAGGAACCACTCTCATTCCTCAGGGTCTTCCAAGTGCTATTTCCTCTACTTGGAATACTATCTTCCCCACCAATACACCCCCACCTGTGCCTAATATACTTCTAGATATCCTGCAGATCAGACAGTTTTGTTTTTGATCTCAGTGGCCTTGTGGGATAGTAGGAAAAGCCCTGATCTGAAAGTTAAAACCACCTGTTTCTAGTCCTAGATCAGCTTCCATCCAGCTGTGTACCTTTGAGTTAGTTTACCTTCTCTGAAAATTAAATTGTCAGAAAAACTGAGCTAAAAATATCAACGGTACCCAATCCAAAGAGTAATAAAAGAAGTATACAAGATAATGGGAAGGGCTTTTAGTATAAGGCACTGTATTTGGAAATCTCCACAAAGGCCTTTCTGTTGCTCAGCCTAGAGCTTCCTCTCAGCCTGTTCTTCACATTCTCTTTTCCTCTTTACTGTAGGCACCAGAAATTGACCTTGCTTTCCTATTTTGCAGTAATTGTCATCACTCACTCAATCCTTGAAATCATGTTGCTCAAGACTGCCACATGCTGCTCTCCCTGCCACAATCATATTTGATGACCCAAAGCACATGTTATCTGACTGCTAATTACCACCAGGAAAAAAAACTAGCAAACTTGGTGTTGTTAATCCCAGTTTGAGCTTTGGAAATAGTTTATAGTTCTCTTCTTCATGTTTTATTTTACAAAATAATTGACACACCCTTGGACTTCTGCCTTCTAGCTTTCTTCTCAAATATGAAACTCAACAAAACTTCCTTTTCCTTCTGACTCTGATGTTATCCAAATCCCTGAGAACTCTTCCTCAAGAATGCTCCTCTTCCTAGACTAAGAATGTCACCCACTAAGAAAGGTTGTCTTCTTGTCTTAGGTATAGTTTGTAATTGGAAGCCTCCAGTTTAGTTGACTCCATGGAGCCTCAGCCCATACATGGCCCAAGTGCTGCCATTCCCTGTGCCAATACACACACACCCACACAGCTAAATGAATACAGTGCTCTTTCTAGCTGATTCCACAGAGTTCTGTTCAATCCACCCCTTCAGCCAGCTTCATCAATCAAGAGCTGGCAAGTAAGATAAAGCCAATTGCAAACACCATTGAGGTAGAACCTTTCTCCTAAAGTTCACTCTTAAGGGACTAGAGTAACCTTTTATATAAATGTTTTGCCAGAATTGGAAAGTGCCCGCAACCCTGTAATTTATATGTACTCTGGCTCCCTGCAGTGATATTCAGAAAATATTCATTAAATGGAACAATTCTGTTCTGGGTAAAAATTTACAGTCTGGAATGGTCCTTAAGAGGTGATTTGGTCCATCCTCTGAAGCATTTGTGTACTTTATTTTCTGCAGTTGCTATTTAGGTGCTAGAAATCACAACTTTTGCAGCCACCACTGGTGGCTTATACAAATCTTTTTCCATCTTCTTCCTTGTTGGTAGAATCAGACTTCATTTGGGTATTTATAGGGTTTTCTTTGCTCTGTTTGTGTAACATGCCCATTTTGGCTGGTTGGTGTTCATGCTCTATCCATTGTTCAATATTTTGAATATCACTCTCTAGTTGTTCATCCTCCATACAGCTGCGTGCTCAAGGAAAGTTCCTCCTTCTTGTTGCCAAGAGTGAACGGCAATTTGTCCAAGCCGGTCAAAGTGACTTTATTCCCCTTGCCAGCAAAAGGGTTATAGCTCTGTCTTTTTCATATAGCATATAGCTCATCTTGGCCAATGATATGGGAGGGTAAGTCTAGTGAGAAAACTTCTGGAGTAAATGTCTTTCATCCTAAAAGAGAAACCCAAGGGACTTCACAATAAAGTTAGCAGATTCAATGATTAAATATGTGTATTTACCACTGGTTCCTCTCAAAATCCCACTAAAATAATTTATTTCCTTTAGGGCATAAATTTGTAAAAATGAGGAAAATAACAGGGGAGAGAAGACCAACAAAATTTTACAAAGTAGGAAGCATACAGACAAGCAGACCCAAGAAAGCTGTATGAGCTGAATGTAAGCTATCCGTGGAGAAAACTGAGAGGCAACTCAATTTCACAAAAGTGTACCAAAGACAGCCAAAATGTTGAGTACAGCACATAGGAAAGATAGAACGGAACTGTATGCTGATGACATCACTAAGACAGCCTAAAACCGTGCTGGGCTCCACACTTCATGTTATGTGAGATAATAAATGTGCCTAGTGTACACTGCTTTCAGATGAGTTTTTTAATTCCTTGCAGCCTAAATCATCTAAGTGATACAGAGTCTCAAGTTCTTTAAGAAAAAGGGGTGTGGGGTGCATGGTATGAGGTCTGGGAAGACATGAATTAAAGCAGCTCTCTCGTTGGTCACATGAGCACTCTTGTTCATTTTCTCTCTCCTGCATCTATCTAGCCTTCACTTTCTAGTAATAATTTCCTCTGCTTGATCATATTACCTGCTTTTTCCCATTTTTTATTTTTAATCTTTGTGGATACATATTCGGTTTATGGGGTATATAATGTATGTATTTATGGATATATTAGATATCTTTGATACAGGCATGTGATGCATAATTACATCATGGAAAATGGAGTATCCATCCCCTCAACTATTTATCCTTTGTTTTACAAACAATCCAGTATACTCTTTTAGTTATTTATAAATATACTGTTATATTATACAGTTATATACTTATTTATAAATGTACAATTATTAACTACAGTCACCCTGTTATCAAATAGTAGGTCTTATGTCATTCTATTTTGTGTGTGCGTGTGTGTGTGTGCATGCTCCTTTTTTAAGCAAATAGCTGGAGACAACTCCCCTGTATTTCATAGCTTCCTTTCAACTTCAGCTCCCATTGTTAAAATGCATTTCCTTTAGAGTAATTTATTGAAAAAGTAAGTAGGATAGGTCCAGTTTATTCTTTAATGCCAGGCTACATGGTGTCTCTGACCAGTTTTCTAATTGGTTTCTCTTCCTTCCAATTCCCATCCCTGGTCCAATTAGCACATGTTGTGGGGGAAAGAAAGGTGTATCAGGGTTGTGGTGATGTAAAACTAGTTCCCTAGATTCACACCACTGGGCGTAGGAAGGCACCATTTCCTCTTAGAATAGGCTATAGAACAGACTGACTTAACCTCGAAGAACTGGTTATTTTGTTGAAACATCAAAAAAAGAAAGGATATACAAACTTCTTTAATGGCCCATTCCTTCTATGTTACCTCACAGCAAAGGCATTTTAAAGCCTAAACCACAACTTCCTGCTACAATCATTTTCTCTTGTGGCCTCACTGAAAAAGAGATACAGCAACTTCCTACAACTTCATAATATCCATTTTGGAAATATTATACCCTTGGGTAGTCTCATCTCCAGGGCAAAAGAATTCCATTTTTTTACACTATCATTTTAAGGACTAAGGAAGAAAATATCTCATTTATTACATTTATACAGCTTTTCTCCACAGAATGAATGCATAGATTAGTTTTTGTTCAACAGTAATGAAAGGCATTATGCAAATACCAATGGCAATATTTTAAATTATGGCATTTTTATTCACAGAGTATATACTGAATATAATTTAAGGATGCAAAATATTTGTCCTTGCATTGGTCACAAAATACAAAGTTCATTTCCTATAGGGGCCAGAAATTTATGATGGATGACAGAATAATGTATTAATATACATATATACAGTACATTATAGAGAAATATACCTATATAGAATGAATGTGCCTTTAAGTGTGCATAAACTTTACAGTAGCTTAATGTGCATATATCTATTTCTAGATAAAGCTAATGTGCCATGTGTATACCTATGTATACACACGCACACACTGAGATTTAAGTGTGTGTGTATGTATGTGTGTGCATACACAGAGAGAAAGGGGAAAAACGTGGCATGTCTTTACAAACATAAAGACTTAACGTATACTGCAGACACATTCACATTATATCTTTAATACATTTTTTTGAGACAGGGTCTCGCTTTGTTGCCCAGGCTGGAGTGCAGTGGCGTGATCATAGCTCACTGCAGCCTCAACTTCCAGGCTCAAGCAATTGTCTCACCTCCAAGAAGCTGGGACTATAGGCATACACCACCATGAGAGGCTAATTTTTGTATTTTTTGTAGAGTCAGGGTTTTGCCATGTTGCCCAGGCTGGTCTCAAACTCAAGTGTTCCACCTGTCTCAGCCTCCTAAAGTGCTGGGACTACAGGCATAAGCCACCACTCCTGGCCTTTTAACACATATTTTAATGTGCCTTTAATTCTAACCCTGTGGCAGCCCAGCAAAAATATAAGATTGGCCTAGCAAATGAGGCTTCTTCAAGTATAGGAATTTTCTCATTAGTAGCCTATATGTCCAGTCTATGGTCACTAAAGCTCGTGTTTCTTGAGTACTTGACAAATGCTAGAAATGGTGCTACAGGATTTTCATCTCATTTAAGGATGAACCAAGGAACGTAGTCTCTACATAAACATGGTCAAATCTCCCTATATGTTTTCCTCACATTTTGTCTTTCCTCTCCATCCAAGCTACCACTATCCCAGGCAGACCTGGTCACCTTACACCTGAGCGTAGCAATCTCTGTGTTCTTCTGTCTTCTTTTCTCCAGCACTTTCCTCTGCCACTTCAAACTTTTTACAGTAAATGCTATATGGAATCTCCTTCCATCAGCCTGTGAGTCTGGGAAGGCAGAAATTGTCTTCCTCCCCAGTTCCATTACAAGAGATAGCACCCAGAGGGAAATCACTGGGAGAACATTAGTTGGGCAAACTTTAAATCCTACCTTTCCCACTCTGTGTATTCTTGGATAAACTGTGGCAAGTTTCATCATCTGAAAAATGGCACCGGTAAGTAGATGACCTCTTAACTTTATGTGTCAACTTAACTGGGGTAACAGATGCCCAGATAGCTGGCAACACACTATTTATGGGTGTATCTCTGAGGGTGTTTCCAGGAGAGATTAGCATCTGAATTGGTAGACTAGGTAAAGAAGACCACCCTCACCTATGTGGGTGGGCATTATCCATTCTCACTGAGAGACCACGTAAAAGAAAAAGACAGAGTCAAGAAAAATTATCTCCTTCTTTAGTTGGGACATCCATCTTCTCCTGCCCTTGGACAGATATTGAAGCTCCCTGTTCTCAGGCCTTCAGACTCTAGGACTGACTAACATGAGCCACTACCCCCACCACCCACCCTAGTTCTCAAGCTTTTGGACTTAGACTGGGAGTTACAGCATCAGTTCTTTTGTTCTCAGGGCCCTGGACTTAAACTGAATTATATCACTGGTATTTATTGCTTCTCCAGCTAGCCCTCTGTATCTGTGGGTTACAAATCTGTAGATTCAACCAATTGCAAACCAAAAATGTTCAGGAAAATATGGATGGCTGCATCTGTACTGAACATATACAGACTTTTGTCACATCATTATTCCATAAGCAATAGAGTATAACAGTGATTTACTTAACATTTGCATTGTATTAGGTATTTTCAGTAATCTAGAGATGATTTAAAGTATATGGGAGGACTGTGTGGGTTATATGCATATTCTACATAATTTCATATAAAGGACTTGAGCATCCTCAGATTTTTGTAACCACTAGGGGATCCTGAAACCTCACAGACAGCAAAGGGATAAGTGAGCGCGCGCGCGCGCGCACGCACACACACACACACACACACGTATTATATATTGGTTGTGTTTCTCTGGAGAACACTGGCTAACACAGGTTTTGGTACTGAGATTGGTTCTAGAGAAACAGGTTTTCAAAAGTGAGGGTTTCTTTTTTTAATTTGTTCTAGGGTTTCTGAAATTGGCTTTCTAATCTGACACAATTTAAAGATGATAATGACTCCCTTTCCAGTAGTAAAGAGACACAAATAGTCTGTGGCACAAACTGTTTGTAGATATACACAAAATATCTGCATTGGATATTCTTCATCAACCACTTATAAGTTGCAAGGAGCTTAGTAACTCTGTACATGTTAGTTTTGAACACTTTTGGAAAACTAAGGAATATGACACTGAATCACTGGGAAAAAAAAGTTTACAAAAAAAAAAAGATGACCTAAGGGATTCAAATTCCCACCTTAAGTGCTACATAAATTTATAGGTGTGCTTTGAGAGACAGCATTACCTCCTCTAGTGCAGGGCTGAAATTGCTGAAAATCAAATGTAAGATCTCATCCTGTAATTGGCTGAATTACAGCACAAGTTAAACTCTCAGCCTCACAAGGTATATACTGCTAAAGTGAGGACACTGTGAAAGAATGGGATCTTTTGAGTTGGGATAGGGGTATGTGGGAAGACTCTAAGGAAGATGGGGACACTGAATACCTTAATTGTGAGTATCTTATTTGCCAGTGAAAGAAGTCTCCTCACCCTCAGTAGAGCTTAGCTCCCACCCCCAGAGGAATTGGTCTCCTTAACCCCAGCAAAAGTGGCATCCCCAATACCAGCAGAAATGACCCCCTACTCCCAGTATCAACAGCAGCCCCACCTCAATTGGGAGTCATCTCCTTATTCACAGTGGTCTGAGTCTTTTACCTCCATCTGAAGAGACTAGCCCTGCACTGCCTGAGGAATTGCCTTCTCTGAGGCAGTTGCCATGCAAGATGCTGCTGATTCTCCACAAGACCTGCCTCCAATACCCCTCTTTCCTTCTAGACAAATAACTAGACTCAAGTCCCAGCAGGCCCTTAAAGGGGAAGTACAATGTGACCCACGAGTAGGCATGCTATATTCCAAAAGAACTACCTAACCTTTCTAATTTATAGAAGCAGAAATCTGGGGAACATGTGTGGGAATTGATATTAAGGGTGTGGGATAATGAAGGAACGAATATAAAGTTGGATCAGGTCGAATTAATTGATATGGGCCCACTAAGCAGAGATTCTGCATTTAATATTACAGCTTGGGAGTTAAGGCTCTAACAATTTATTTGATTGGTTGTCTGAAACACAATCAAAAGATGGCCCATTGTGAGCAAATTAGAAATATCGGCTCTCCCCAGGTTTCATGTAGAGGAAGGGATTCACAGGCTTAGGGAGATTAGAAAGATTTATAATTTGTGACATATTCCCAAACACTGACATCTAGAAGACACACTTTTAGAATACTTTAAGAAATAAATTACTAAAGGAAGCCTGAGTATTCTTGAACTCTGTGATTACTCTTTGTAGGCCAGGTCTTATAGCGGGAACCACAGCCACTTAATTGGAAAACCTAAATGCAATGGGAGTAACTGGATCCAGAGTGGTGAGGCCAAGTGGCAGCATTCCACTGCCAAAGGCAAGGTGGGCGTAGTTACTGTGTTGGGTGGCAGAGTCAAAGCAGCAATTAGAATATTCTGACTCACACAGATCTGTGGCGTGGGCTAGTTAATCATGGTGTTCCTAGAAGTGAAATAGATAGGAAGCCTATTAAATTTTTACTTGATCTGTATAAACAGAAAAGTTCCAGGGCACATGAAACAAAGTTTAACTTGAATCATAAAATCAGAGAGTCAGAGCCCCTCAATCAGTTTTCAGACTTGAGCCAGTTTATAGACCCAGAAGCCCTCAAATGAAAATTTATACTGTGAATTTTTCTCCCAGCCTTCTCCAAAAGGACCTACAGACTTTTAGCAGGGTAACTGTGCACTGGGGGAAAAGATATAATCAGACTTTTGGGGGACTACTGAACACTGGATCTGAACTGACACTGATTCCAGGAAACCCAAAATGTCACTGTAGCCCCTCAGTCAGAGTAGGAGCTTATAGAGGTCAGGTGGTCAATGGAAGTTTCAGCTCAACTTCATCTCATAATAGGTCTCGGAACCCATCCTGCAGTTATTTCCCAGTTCCAGAAGACATAATTGGAATGACATACTTAGCCACTGACAGAATCCTCACATTCGTTCCTTAACCTGTGGACTGGGGTCTGTTATGATGAAGAAGGCCAAGGGGAAGCAGTTCTAGAATTGCCTCCACCTCAAAAAATAGTAAATAAAAAGCATTACTGCATTCATGGAGGGAATGCAGAGATTAGTGCTACCATTAAGGACTTGAAAGATGCAGAGGTGGTGATTCTCATCACATCCCCATTCAACACTCGTGTCTGGTCTATGCAGAAGACAGATGGAGCTGGGAGAATGACAGTGGATTATTGTAAGCTTAACCAAGTGGTGACTACAGTTCCAGCTGCTGTACCAGATTTAGTTTCATTGCCTGAGCAAAGTAACACATCCCCTGGTACCTGGTATGTAGCTATTATCTGGCAGATGCCCTCTTCTCCATTTCTGTCAAGAAGGCCCACCAGAAACAGTTTTCTTTCAGCTGGCAAGGCCAGCAATACACCTTCATTTTCCTACCTCAGGGTTACATTAACTCTCTAGTTCTATGTCACCATTTAGACAATGTCAAGTACACAGGGATCTTGATCACCTCCCCCTTCCACAAGACATCATACTGGTTCATTACATTGATGACATTAAGCTGATTGGACCTAGTGAGCAAAAAGTAGCAACTACCCTAGATATGATTGGTAGTCATTTATGTGTTAGAGGGTGGGAAATAAATCTAACTAAAATTTAGGTGCAATCTATCTATCTCAGTTAAATTTCTAGGGGTCTATGGTGTGGGCATGTTGAGATAGCCCTTCTAAGGAGGAGGCTACCTTGTTGCACCCGGCCTCTAACAAAAAAAAAAAAGGGGGTGGATCCAAGATGGCCGTTTAGGAACAGCCCAGGATTGCAGCGCCAGTGAAAGCGCAGAGGGTGAGTGGATGCCGCATTTTTATTGCCCACAAGCTAGGCAATTCCCAGGCGGAGGAGCTCCAGAGGTCACCAGCAAGGCTGCGCCAGCCAGCACTGCTGCTTTGCCCCGCACGGCTGCCTTGTAGATGCCCCAGAGCAGCGGTTCTCCATACAAAATACACTGGTCCAGGTGCCCTTTTGGCTGGTGATTGGAGCCACGGGGAAGTCGCCCATTCATCTGTTTAAAAAGGGGACTGTGCAGGGAACCAGGACAGTAGATTCCAGGGCAAAAAAAGCGCCACAAATCTCAGTGCCGCTGTTTAAGCCAGCGCAGTGAGTCACCGCATGGCCAAGCACCTCTTCAACAGGCGACTGGAACACCAACTTAAAAAAAAAAAAAAAGGCTCTGAGGCAGGGAGCCAGGCAATCAGGCTCCGCTGGTCCCACCCCCACAAAAGAACAGCAATCAGAAACTCTCTGGATTGAGAGTTTCACAGCAAGCGCAGCTGAACCCAGGACGGTCCAGCTCTGTGGGGGAGGGGCGTCCGCCATTACCGAGGCAGCCCACCACTACGGAGGTAGTTAACCAATGCTGAGGCAGCCCGCCATTGCCAAGGCAACCCGCCATTGCTGAGGCAGCCTGCCATTGCCAAGGCAACCGGCTACTGCAGAGAGGCTCCGCCTTAACAGAGGCAGGCCACCATTGCCGAGGCAGTTCTAACTACACCCATATAAACAGGACTGCAGGGAAGTTCACTCAGCAGCTGGGCAGAGCCCACAGCAGCTCAGCAAAGCCTCTACAGGCAGACTGCGACTAGGCTGCCTCCTTGCTGGGCAGGACAGCTCTGAAGGAAAAAAAAAGAAGGCAGCAACATAACGGAAACTCATAAAGCCCTAAATCCCTGGGACAGAGCACCTGGGAACAAAAAGTGGTTTATGAGTTCTGCTGCTGCAGACCTAAACGTACCTGCCCAGCAGCTCTGAATGAACAACAGAGCTCAAAGCTCAGCATTTGAGCTCCTATAAAGAAGAGACCATCTCCTCAAGCAGCTCCCTGACCCATGTATATCGAAAGAGCCACCTCATAAAGGAGAGATCAGATTGACACTTGGCGGGTATCCTTCTGGGACAAAGTTAGCAGAA
>NW_016107428.1:358924-404152 GCF_001604975.1 Cebus imitator
GAGCACTACACACTGAGGTCATTTGGGGGGAAATAGGGGAGGGACAGCGGGGGGTAGGGAGCTGGGGGGAGATAGCAAGGGGAGAGATGCCAGATGTAGGTGATGGGGAGGAAGGCAGCAAATCACACTGTCACGTGTGTACCTATGCAACAATCTTGCATGTCTTTCACATGTACCCCAAAATGTAAAATGCAATAAAATAAATAAATGGGGGAAAAAAAGGCATAATGGCTAGAGGCCTATGTGGATTTTGGAGGCAATGAATTTCTTATTTAAGCACGTTATTCTGGCCCATTTACATCGGACCAAAAAATTGCTAGTTTTGAGTCGGTCCCAGAACAGGAAAATGTTCTACAACAGATCCAGGAGGCTATGTAAGCTGCTCTTCCCCTTAGGCCATATGATCCAGTAGATCCTATGGTACTTGAGGTGTCAACAGCAGATAGGGATGCTGTTTATATCTTTTTGTAAGCTCCCATAGGTGAATTGCAGTTTAAGGCTTCAGAATTTTAGAGCAAAGCTATGCCATCATCTGCAGTAATGATTCTTCTTTTGAGAGACAGCTCTTGGCCTGCTACTGGGCCTTAGTAGAAACTAAATGCTTGACCACACATCACCAAGTTACTATACAATCTGAACTGTCCATCATGAACTGAGTGTTAGCTGACCCATCAAATCATAACACTAGGCATGCACAGCAACAGTCTATCTTCAAATGGAAGTGGTGTATATATAATTGGGCCCAAGCAAACCCTGAAGGCACAAGGAAGTTACATAAAGTGATCCATGGTTCTCATTCCTGCTACTGTCTTCTCTCTTCCAGCTGCACCCATGGCTCCATGGGGATTTCCCTACAGTCAGTTGACAGAGGAAGTGAAGACTTGGCTCTAGTTTACAGATGTTCTGTGTGATATACAGGCACTACCCAAGGGTGGACAGCTGTAGCATTATAACATCTCTCTGGGACATCTCTAAAAGGCAGTATTGAAGGAATATTCTCCTAGTGGGCAGAACTTCAGGCAGTGCACCTGATTGTGCACTTTCCTTAAAACAAAAAATGTCCAGACATGTGATTATATACTGATTCAAGAACTATAGCCAATGGTTTGGCTGGATGTTCAGGAACTTGGAAGAACATACTTAGAAAATAGGTGACAAGAAATTTGGGGAAGAGATATGTGGATAAATCTCTTTGAGCAAAACATATGAAAATATTTGTATCACACAAGAATGCTCACCAAAAGGTGACTTTGGCCAAAAAGTATTTTAATAGTCAAGTGACTAGGATAACCTGTTCTTTGGATACTAATCAGCCTCTTTCTCTAGCCAACCCTGTCATCACACAGTGGGCTCATGAACAAAGTGGCCATGGTGGCAGGGATGGAGGTCATGAATGAACCTAGCAACATGGACTTCCACTTACCTAGGCTCACCTTGTTATGGCCCGTGCTGAGTGCCTAATGTGTCAGCAGCAGGGACCAACACAGAGCCTCCAGTATGGCACCATTCTCCAGGGTGATTAGCCAGCTACCTCGTGGCAGAGTCATTACACTAAATTACTTCTGTCATGGAAGGAGCAGCATTTTGTCCTTACTGGAATAGACAACAGTGTATATGGACTTTCCTTCCCTGCACGCAAACTCTGCATATGTATTTTCCTTCCCTGAACACAAAACTACTGTCCATGTACTTACAAAATGCTTTATCCACCATCATGGTATTGTGCATGACATTACTTCTGATCACAGCAAAAGAATTGCACCAATGGGCCCATACTCATGGAATTCACTGGTCTTACCTTGTTCCCTACCATCCTGAAGCAGCTATCTTGATAGAATGGTGGAATGGCCTTTGGAGACTCAGTTATAGCTCCAGCTAGGTGCAGCGCTTAGGCAAGGTTCTCCATAAGGTTATATATACTTTGAATCAGCAACCAATACATGGTGCTGTTTCTCCCATAGCCAGGGTCATAGGTCCAGGAATCAAGGGGTGAAAAATGATTGTGGCAACATTTACTATTACCCCTAGAGACACACTGGCAAATTTTTTGCTTCTTGTTTCCATGATTTTATGCTCTATTGGCCTAGAGGTCATAAACCTAGAGGAAGGAATGTTTCCACCAGGAGATACAGCAATGATTCCATTGAACTGGAAGTTAAGACTGCCACCCAACCATGTTGGGCTCCTAATGACTGTATGTCAACAAGCAAAGAAGGGAGTTACAGTATTGGTTGGGTGGTTGTTCCAAACTACTAAGGGGAAACTGACCTACTACTACACAATTGAGGTAAAGAAGATTATGTGTGGAATATAAATTTCTTAGGGAGTTTTAGTATTGCCATGTCCTCTGATTAAGGTCAATAGGAAACTACAACAACCCAGTCCAGGCAAAACTATGAATGTCCCAGACCCTTCAAAAATAAAGGTCTGGGTCACCTTTATCCTGTGGTAAAGAACCACAACCAGCTGAGGTGCTTGCTGAAAGCAATGGGAATACAGAATGGGTAGTAGAAGAAGGTCCTTATAAATACCAGCTACAACTATGTTACCAGTTACAGAAATGAGAATTGTAATTGTCCTGCATATATTCTCCTTCTGTTATAAATATATTTGTGTATGTAAAGCAAATATCTTTGCATTCTTTCCTATTCCCTTATCATAGTAACATAAGCTGTATTGACTTTACATCCATATTTAAGCGTTATTAATTTTACATCGTAGTTTTTTGTTTTTTGGTTTTTTTTTTTTTAAGACAGAGTCTCACTCTTTCATCAGACTGGAGTGCAGTGGCATGATCTAGGCTCACTGCAACCTCTGATTCCCTGATTCAAGCGATTCTCCTGTCTTAGCCTCCCAAGTGGGTGAGATTACAGGTACGTGCCCCACACCCAGCTAATTTTTGTATTTTTAGTAGAGACTCAGTTTCACCATGTTGGCCAGGCTGGGCTTGAACTCCTGACCTGTGATTCGCCCACTTCAGTCTCCCAAAGTGCTGGGATTACAGACGTGAAGCACCACACCTGGCCCAATTTTACATCATAGTATTTAAGTTAAGGATTCCATGACTTAACTTCACTCAAGGATTTTACCTCCTCTCTGGGTTAAGGGATTAGTGCGTTTTTGTTCCCATGTATGATGTTACATGGGATTTTGACCTTGATATTGTATTTATTTGGAGATTAAGTATGGTTTAAAGAGATATGCGTAAGTGCCAAGTTGACAAAGGGTGAGTGAACTTGTGATGATTAATTTTATGTGTCAACTTGACTGGACTAAAGGATGCCAAGATAGCTGGTAAAACATTATTTCTGGGTGTGTCTGTGAGGGTGTTTCCAGAAGAGATTAGCATTTGAATTGATAGGGTAGGAATAATCACTTTCACTAATTCTTACCTCACAGCGTAAGAATAATCACCCTCATTAGGGTCCCCAATCTGTTGAGGGCCCAAAAGAACTAAAAGGTGGAGAAAGGATGATTTTGCCCTCTTCTTTAGCTGGGCTATCCATTTTCTCCTGCCCTTTGACATCAGAGCTCCTGGTTCTCGGGTCTTCAGAATCCAGGACTAGCATCAGCCACCTCGCCCTGGTTCTCAGACCTTTGGACATGGACCAAATTGTACCACTGGCTTTTCTGGTTCTCCAGTTTGCAGAGAGACCATCATGGATCTCCTGGACTTCCATAATCACATGGACCAACTGGTTCTGATTCTCTGGAGAGCCCTGACTAGTACAAATCACCAACACTCATCTTCAGCAGTCAATTTTTCCCTTTCCGTAGTTCAGCTAGTCTCCACTATTAGAGATGACAGTGAATGTGGGTGGTGAAGCTTCAGAGGGACTCCTCCAGCTGTCACCAGAGGCCCAGCTCCTTCTAGGTGCATCTTTCCATTGGAGAGAGGTGTCATGGGGGCCATTCTGGTTCTGTTCAGTTCGGGAACAAACCCATCAAGACATACACAAAACAACTAGGAAGTATACTCAAGGAATGAGACTATTTTCTCCACCCCCCCCTTTTAGTCCATGAAGTTGCTAGTATCAACCACGCCTCATCTACTCTTTTACATCTTCAAACAGTATAGTCTTGAACTCATCTGTAGCTTCTTGGCTGATCTGAACTCCAGTCAACTTGAAGGAGAAGAGAGTCTGCTCATTTTTATGGTTTACATTGAATGCCTAATTAATTATTATTATTGTTTTCTCTGAGTCTAATGACAAATGTTGGAAGACAGTTTTTTAGGAAAATGTAAACGTTATTTCACCATATCACAACAATCCATTTCTTCCACATGATACTAAAACATTTTAAAGCAGAAGAAACACATAAATTTGCCAGCCCACCCCCTTGTCTATTTCAGCAGTTCTTTAATTACAGTGATTGATTTAACTTCAGGAGATGGAGGGTTGAGAGGAGGAAAAAAACCTCCTGTGCAGCTCATAGCAGCTGTTCCTCATTATAAAACATTAAGGAAGAAAGCAGCCTATTGAGAACAACTGCAAAAACCAATCACAGAGCATAAAATTCCATCTTCCTCTATCTTTGTCAAATTAAGCCAGTTGTTCCAGACTCCACTTTCTAAATCAGTCATACATTGAACAAGGACTTACCTATTGTTACTTTCATACAAAAATTAAGAGTGTTTTTATAAGGCTGTTTTACTTACGGAATCTATTTAACACAGGTAGCATATACAAAATGGTGTTACTTTAAACATAAAAGGTGGGCAGTTCCACAAAGTAATATTTTAATATAAATCTTTACAGTTCTCTGCTTTTAATTTAATAGCATTGTTCTCTTTATAAAAATAATTCATGCTTAGTATAGAAAATCTGAAAAATAATATGAGGCCAAAGGAAGAGTATAAAAATAATCACATTTATCATGCTATTTCTTTATAATAAACATTACTATTTTGGAATATATTCCTTTGGTCTCTTTTCTATCCAAATGGATTTTTTTTCAAAGAAGTATATCTCACCATACTTGAATAATATCCTTCTTTTCTCTTTATGAATTACATGCATGTTATATGCATTAAATTTGTTCTTACATTATTTTTAATGGCTGGAAAGCAGTCCACTAAATGGTACCATAGTGGAAAGAAAAATATCCTCTTATTGCACATTTATAATGCTTCTGATTTTTATTATTAAAAGTATTGTTGTAAAGACTCAAGATTGATACATTTTTGCATGCATCCATGATCATTTCCTTCTGCTCTATTTCTCAGGATGGATATGCTGAGTCAGAGTTTACAAAGTTTTAATACTCCCAGAGTTATTCACAGTATATTCATTAAATCAAGAATTTCGTTATAAGAGCTAAAAATGTTGTGCCAACTTGGTTTTACATTTAAATTATATATATATATATATATATATATATATACACACATACATATATGTATATACATATATATATATATATATATATATATATATATATATATATATATTTTAGATTGAGTCTCAATCTGCCACCCAGGCTGGAGTGCAGTGGTGCAATCATAGCTCACTGCAACCTCTGCCCAGGTTCAAGTGATTCTCATGCCTCAGTCTCCAAAGTAGCTGCGATTACAGGCACGCACCACCACACCTAGCTGATTTTTTAGTAGAGATGGTGTTTCACCATGTTGACCAGGCTGGTCTCAAACTCTTGACCTCAAGTGATCTGCCCAACTCAGCCTCCCAAAGTGCTGGGATTACAGGCGTGAAATACCGCACCCAGACTGTTTTTTTTTTTAATCTTAAATTTTTATAGAGTAATTGAAGATAATTAATTCTAGAGAGTTTAACTTAAATGCTCTGGAGTGGGACACAAGCCAGGCACAGACTTTTTTTTTTTTTTTTTTTTTGAGTTTACATCTGATTTTGCATGCAGCCGAGGTTGAAGACCCCTGGGGCTTGTTAGTGAGTTTCCTGGTCTATCCCAGAATTTTACTTCCAGGGAAGAGGTAACTGAATTACAATCCTGTATAAAACATTTTTTAATGACTGGAGCAGAAATTTTTCTGAGAGGTACAAATGTGAGTCCTCATAAATGGATTTTATAGAGTATCTTTTTGCCCATATGTATCTGTGTATAGGCACAAGTATACTAAATATCTAAGTTACAGCAGTGATTGATGAAAGGAACATAAACAGAACTCCCTATGCCATTGCCTCTTTACTTTGGAATCCAAGAGTAAATCTACAACAAACAAACAAGTCATACATTTTTTCACCTATGTTTTCGTCTTTGTTTTAAAATAATGTTTAAAGGAATGGATAAAATAAGAAGCACTGGAAACATGGTATCTAACAGCATAAATTCTTAGGGGCAGGAAGATGTGATTCTACTACTTCCTCTTTCTAAGCTTCAGTAATCTCTCAGAACATGATAATCCCCTCATCCTCCTAAAGAAACCTGATCAGCAGTTTGCTCATGCTCTCTGTTTCCAGGTCCCTTTTGCAGCAGTAACTGCCATCTCCTCTCCTCACACAGACAGAGTCAGGTGTGTACACTGATGCCACTTGACAAATAATGCCTCCACTCCCATCCCCCAAACCCCCTGGTGTAGTGTGCCTATCCATTTATATCTTCAGTAGTGCCTCATCTTTATCCCATTTGAGCTCAGGCCTTTGCATTCAACTTTAAATATCTCTGCAATTCCCATCTAGGGGCCTAGTCATGCCAGCTAAAGCCGCATAAAGATCAAGTTACAAAAGACAGAAACTATTTCTGTCTGAAAATGTTGGCTTGCAGTGTCTTTGGCCATTTCCTACGGAATAGAACCACACTTCTAATTAATCATAAAAGTAAAATCTAATACTAAGTTTTTTGTTTCATAAGTCTGGCACTGCACTAGGTACATCATATATCTTTAGTTCACACAAGGAACCCATTTTACTGAAGGGGAAACTGAGTTTTAAAGAGGTCAAGATACTTTTTATAAAGTTACACACCTCACAAGTAACTGAATGAACTCAAGCAGACATCCACCCACTGAACCTAAGCATGCATATGCTTATTCTCTATGCTTCTAAACTTAGTCTTGCTTTAAAGGCCATCCACTCTGGCTCTCCAATTTATCTTGGAGTCAAACTCCAGCCATATTGTCCTACTCCATGTTCTCTCAAAACATTAACTGGAATTATGGTAAAGCAACAGCCTATCTCATTAGAGCAAACCAAGAATCCTTTAGAGTTTTAGCAGAGGATTCTAAAAGAATAATCCCCAGATAAGGGGAGAGTCAAATACTTGTTCATATGCACCTATCTGCCCCCAATGTTTTCCTGTCAGAGGTCTTGTTCTGTTTTCAAAAGGCAATCTATTTCCTAATACCTCTTTCTTCCTGTTTATACCAGGTTTATGCAACCATTTGGAATCATACCCTCCATGCACTAAATTTGTTGCCGGCTACTGCCTAGGTAGGTATTTTCACTTTTCTAATAAATATCTGATTCAAGGCCAGACACGGTGGCTCATGCCTGTAATCCCAACACTTTGGGAGGCTGAGGTGGGTGGATCACTTGAGGTCAGGGGTTTAAGACCAGCCTGGCCAACATGATAAAACTCTGTCTCTACTAAAAATACAAAAACTAGCTGAGTGTGGTGGTATGCAGCTGTAATCCCAGCTACTCAGGAGGCTGAGGCATGAGAATCACTTGAACCCAGGAGGTGGAGGTTTCAGTGAGGTGAGATCTCACCACTGCACTCAGCCTGGGTGACAGAGTGAGACTCTGTCTCAAAAAAAAAAAAAAAAAAAAAAAAAAAATATATATATATATATATATATATATATATATATATATCTGATTCAACAAACTACATGAATACATTTAGAAAAGGACTAGCCATGAAGTTATGAGTATCTTCTGTATGTGTACTATATTTGTGGTGGAGAGTAGCTTATGTAAAGGGAAAAATTGGGAAACTAGCAAAATATGGCAATGGGAGAGGAGGGAGGCAAATTAAGCATGCCCTTGGCCAAGTTATTTCCTTCCCGAGTCTCAGCTTCTTCATCTTTAAAATGAGGAGGGGCAGGCATGGTGGCTCATGCCTGTAATCCCAGCACTTTGGGAGGCTGAGGTGGGCAGGTCACAAGGTCAGGAGATTGAGACCATGCTGGCCAACATGGTGAAACCCTGTCTCTACTAAATATACAAAAAAAGTTAGCTTGGTGTGGTGGTACATACCTGTAGTCCCAGCTACTCAGGAAGCTGAGGCAGGAGAATTGCTTGAACCAGAAAGATGGAGATTGCAGTGAGCTGAGATCACACTACTGCACCACAGCCTGGGTGATAGTACAAGACTCCATCTCAAAAAAAAAAATGAGGTGGCTAGATTAAATAAATTCAGTTATTATTTCTTGTACATGTTTGTATGCCTTTCATCATCTGCAACACTGTAGGTGCTCAGCCAGTGTTGAACTGACTTACAAATACTACCAAAAAAAAAAAAAAAAAAGGATTATGTCTAAAGCTTAAGTACAGGCTGCTATTACCTGACTTCGAGTTTTGCCAGAGATGCAAATTTTCACTAAAATTCTTACTTAGCTTGGCCTAATGATTTGACTTAAGAGTAATTTTCCCACCAAAACTTCATTCAAGGATCCAAATACAGATAAGCCAAAGCTTTATGAGGGTACTTCCTTACCTCTCATGTATTCCTAAAGCTATGTCCCTATGGTTTTTGCCCCCACATCAACCCTAAAAGTGCGTTTGCAACATTACCAAAGACCTTCTAGAGCAGGGTTCCTCAACCACTGGGCTACTGACAGGTACTGGTCCGTGGCTTGTTAATAATTGAGATGCACAGTATGAGGTGAGCAGTGGGCCAGCGAGCATTACCCCCTGAGCTCTGCCTCCTGTCAAATCAGCCAGGCATTAAATTCTCATAGGAGTGTGAACTCTACTGTGAACTGCGCATGCGAGAGATCTAGGTTACCCACTCCTCCTGAGAATATAAACAATGCCTGATGATCTGAGGTAGAACAGTTTCATCCCGAAACCATCCCATCCACTCACCTTCACCTCCATGGAAAAATTATCTTCCACAAAACTGGTTCTTGGTGCCAAAAAGGTTAGGACTGCTGTTCTATTGGACAAACACACTGAGGACTTTTCAAACCTCATCTTATTCAACTTCTCCATGCCATTGGAGGGCGCTAACTATTCTTTCTCAACTTTCTTGGCCTCTGATATGGTTTGGCTGTGTCCCCATCCAAATCTCATCTTGAATTGTAGTTCCCATAATCCCCACATGTGGTGGGAGGGGCCCAGTGGGAGGTTCTTGAATCATGAGGACAGTTTCCCCATGGTACTCTCCTGAAAGCAAGTTCTCAGGAGAGCTGATGGTTTTATAAGGGGATTCCCCCTTTGCTTGGCTCTCATTCTGCCATATGACAAAGAATGGGTTTGCTTCCCTTCCACCATGACTATAAATTTCCTAAGGTTTCCCCAGCCCTGTGTAACTGTGAGTCAATTAAACCTTTTTCCTTTATAATTTACCCAGTCTCTGGCAGTTCTTTTTTTGCTGTTGTTTGTTTTCCATTTCAGGCAGTTCTTTATAGCAGCATGAGAATGAACTAATACAGCCTCCATGGCCTTTTTATTTTCTTCAATGCCCTGTTTCTCCTCCTACACTCATTTCAGTTTTCTTTATGAGTTCCTTTTCTCATTTTCCCTCAAATATTAGTACCCTTGAGTTCCATTCTCAGTTTTTGTCTCACCCTATGTATTCTCTTTCATCTATATTTTCTAAATAGAAGTCCCCATCCTTACCTCTGTCCTGAATTTTAGATACATCTATAACAAATATCTCTACCAAAAATATTCCACATATACCTTAATGCATAAATCATCCCACAATATCATTATATTTCACCCAAAAGTTTTTCCAACTTCATTAGTGTGTATAAGTATATAAACTAATTAATGTTCTTTCTCCCTCTTTCTCTGTCTCTGCAGGTGATAGATGAATACAGAAAACCAAGGGAACAAATGCAACCAAATTTTTAAAAGTCTGATTTTAAGATACAACTCAAGTTCTTCGGCACCAAAAATTATTCAAGTAAATATTTGATTTTATTGTTAGATTACCATGCAACATAACTTTTTTGTGTGTCCAATTTTTGAGTTTAACACATATATAGGTTTCTGTAACTACCTCCACAATAATGATACAGAGAGTTCAATATCACCAAAGACAATTCTTTTGTTATCCCTTTTATAGTCATGTCCTCTTTCTATTCTTAATCCCTGGAAATGACTGATCTTTTCCTTGTCACTACAGGTTCTGTCTTTTAGAGAATGACATATGAATGGAATTAATTATACAGTATGCAACTGGCTTCTTCCAACTACTATAATGCCTTTCAGATTTATCCAAGTTGTTTGGTGCACAAATAGTTTGTTCCTTTTATTGCTAAGTAGTATTGCATTGAATAAATGCAACTGAGTTTGTGTTTATATATTCACTTGTTGAAGAACATTTAGGTATTTCCATTTAGGGTGATTATAAACAGAGCTGCTATAAACATTCATGTACACGTTTTTGTGTGAACATTTTTTTCAGTTATTTAAGGCAAATACCTAGAAATGGGATTGCTGTGTCATATGGAAAATGTTTGTTTAATTTTACAAGAGACTGCCAAACTGATATCCAGAGTAGATGTTTTTTTCATTTGGCTACCAGCAATGTATGCGAGTTCCAGTTGCTCCACATCCCTAACAGCACTTGTTAGTATTTTTTTAACCTATTCTAATAGATGTGTCATGGTATCTCATAGTGGTTTTAACTTGCATTTCTGAATAGCAAATGAACATTTCTTAATTTGCTTATTTGCATTCCTTTTGCCAAAATTGTTTATGATATTTTAGTTCCTTTGTCTTTCACATAACGTATTTTTATTCTCTACTTTTTGACAGTTTTATTGAAAGGTCACTGACATTAAAAAATAGCATATATTTAAGGTATATAATTTCATGTTTTGACATATGTCTACGCTGTGAAATAACTGCCACATTCCCCATAATTAACACATTTATTACCTCTACATTTACTATTTGTGTGTGTGTAATGAGGAGATATAAGATCTATCTTCTTAGCAGATTGCAAGTATACAATATAGTATTTTTAACCATTGTCCCTATGTCTTTTCATGTAAATTCTAGAATCAGCTTTTATATACCTACAAAAAGTCCTCTTGGGATTTTGATTTGAATTGAGTTGAATCTATGAATCAATTTATGGAGAACTGAATCTTTACTATGTTGAGACTTCTAGTTGATAAACACAGTATTTTCTTTAACGTGGCTAGTTCCTTTTCTTATGGTTGAGTTATGAGAGTTTTCTGTGTTCTGGGTACAAGTCCTTTATTGGATATGTGATTTGCAAATATTTTATCCCAGTCTGTAGCATGTGTTTTCATGCTTATACAGTGTCTTTGATAGAGCAAAAGTTTTTAATTTTGTTGAAATCCAATTCATAAATCTTTCCTTTCATGATTGTGCTCTTGGTATTATGTCTAATAACTCTTTGTCTCACTTCAGGCCACAGTTTTTCTCCTAGATTTTTTCCTTTAAATGTTTATAATTTTGTATCTTACATGTAAATCTTTTAGTTAATTCTTATGTAAGATTCGAAATTAAGATGAAGGGTTTTTTTNGAGACAGAGTCTCACTCTGTCACCAGGCGCCAGGCTGGAATTCAGTGGCACAATCTCGGCTCACTACAACCTCCACCTCCCGGGTTCAGGCAATTCTTCTGCCTCAGCCTCCTGAGTAACTGGGACTACAGGCGCATGCCACCACGCCCAGCTAATTTTTGTATTTTTAGTAGAGATGGAGTTTCACCATGTTGGTCAGGATGGTCTCGATCTCTTGACCTCATGATCTGCCCACCTCGGCCCTTTTTTTTTTTTTTTTTTTTTTTTTTTTATATATATGGTTGTCTGGCTGTTCCAATACCATTTGTTGAATGGTTATCGTTCCTTTATGGAATTGATTTTGCAACTCTGTGAAAAATCACTAGAATATATTTGTGTGGGTCTATTTCTGGCTTCTCTACCCTGTTCCATTGATCTATGTGTCTATCCTTTTGTCAGTATCACACTGAATTGATTGCTGCACCTTTATATTAAATCTTAAAATTTGATAGTGTGATTTCTCCAAATTTACTACTCTGTTTCAACATTGTTTTGGTTATTATAGTTCCCTTGACTTTCCATATACATTTTAGAATTAGCTTATCTAGATCTGTAAAAATTCTCTTGAGGTTTGCTTGGAATTGCATTAAATCTATAGATCAATTTGGAGAGATTTACATCTTTTTTCTTCTTTTTTTTGACGGAGTTTTGCTCTTGTTGCCCAGGCTGGAGTGCAATGGCACCATCTCAGCTCACTGCAACTGTCACCCCTGGGGTTCAAGCGATTCTCCTGCCTCAGCCTCCTGAGTAGCTGGGATTATAGGTATGTGCCACCAGGCCCAGTTAATTTTGTATTTTTAGTAGAGACGGGATTTTCTCCATGTTGGTCAGGCTGGTCTCAAACTCCCAACCTCAGGTGATCCACCCACCTTGGCCTCCCAAAGTGCGGGGATTACAGGCATGAGCCACTGCGCCTGGCCAAGTTACATCTTTTCTATGTTAATTCTTTCAATGCATAAAATAGTGTATCTCTCTATTTATTAAGATCTTCTTTGCTTTATTTCACTAAGTTTTTGTAATTTTCAGCATACTAACCCTGTTCATTCTTTGTTACACTTATGTGTTTCATTTTTTGGAGCTAATGTAAATTTTTAAAAAATGCTTAGTTGCCAATTATTCATTGTTAGTATAGAGAAATACATTTGAGTCTTATGTGTTGAACCTTGTACCCTGTAATCTCATTAAACTCACATTTTAGTACTTGGAATTTGTTTATGAATTCTTTGAAATTTTTGGCATAAACAATCATGTCATCTGAAAATCTGCATGCCTTTTATTTTATTTCCTAACCTTATTAACTGGATAGACCACCCAGTAAAATGATGAATGATAGGAATAGATATCTGTATTAGTCCATTCTCATGCTGCTAATAAAGACATACCCAAGACTGGATAATTTATAAAGGAAAGAGGTTTAATTGACTCACAGTTTCACAGGGCTGCCAAGGCCTCAGGAAACTTACAGTCATGGCAGAAGAGGAAGCAAACACATCCTTCTTCACATCATGGCAGGAAGGAGAAGTGCTGAGCAAAAGGGAGAAAATCCCCTTATAAAACCATCACATCTCATGAGAACTCACTCAGTATCACAAGAACAGCATGAGGGTAACCACCTCTATGATTAAATTACTTCCTACTGGGTCCCTCCCATGACACATGGGGATTATGGGAACTACAATTCAAAGTGAGATTTAGGTGGGGACCCAGAGCCATATTATATCCTTGCCTTGTTCCTAAATTGAGAGGAAAAGCATATGGTCTTTCACCATTAAGTATAACATTAGCTTTTGTATGTGCTTTTTATCAGGTTGAGAAAGTTTCTATTTCTAGTTTGCGCAGAGTCTTTGTCATGAATGTCGAATTTTGTCAAACACTTTTTTGGCAACAATTGATCGTGTGATTTTTCTTCTTTAGACTGTTAATATGGTGGACTACAATGACAAATTCTCCAGTCTTGAACCAGTCTTATATTTCCACTACAACCTCTACTTGGTCATGGTGTATTATTGTTTTTATATGTTTAAGGATTCCATTTGTTAATATTTTACTGAAGATGTTTGCATTTATGTTCATGAGACATATTTGGTTGTATTAAAAAATTTTTTTTCTTATGCTGTCTTTTGTATCAGGGTAATGCTGGCTTTATAAATTGAGTTGAGAGTGTTCTCATCTCTTTATTTCTGGAAGAGATTATATGGAATTGGTATTAGTTTTCCTCAAATAATTGGTAGAATTTGCCAGTGCAACCATTGGTGCTAGAAGGTTGCTTTCTTGGAAATTTTTAACTGCAAGTTCAGTTTCTTTAATTTAATTTTAATTTCATTTCATCTAGGTTTTCAAATCTATATCTATAGAGTTGTTCTTAGTATTCCTTAATTATCTGTCTATAGTTTATGAAATCTGTAGTGATACCCCCTCTTTCATTGTTGATATTGGTAATTCATGGCTTATCTCTTTTTTTGATCAGCTTTGCTAAAGGCTTATCAATGTAACTAATGTCAAAAAATCAGCTTTTGTTTTTATTGCTATTTTTTTTTTAATTTCATTGCTCTCTGCTATTGTCTTTGTTATATTTTTCCTTCTGCTTGTTTGGGTTTATTTTAGTTCTATTTTTCTAGCTGTTTAAAGTGAAGGATTAGGCTATTGATTTGAAGACTTCTTTTCTCAGGTAAACATTTAATGCTACCAATTTTTTTAATTTTTGCAAAAAACTTTGTGTGGTAATAAAAATACTTACACCTGGGAGTTAAGGGTGCATCAGATTTACATTTACATGCAAGATAAGATATTTGTGATATAATGAGTCCATCAACCTATTTGAGAGAGGGAAACAAAAGGATCCCAAATGTGAAAGCTCTTGATAGCCTAGTACAGAATTAATCACAGAGTGATAATAGGCAAGAGTTTTCAGAAAGGAATGAACAGACAACACATCCTCTACACAGGATAGGAAACTCTTCTGCAAGGCTCTAGACCTCTTCTACAAAAAGGCATCTGATGGCCCTGTGTATACTAGCATTCTTTAGTCCTACCTGCTCCTACTTTTATGTCTCTTCTACTATGAAATACTGATAAACATTGTGGGTGTGTTGATGGTATACTTTTTACAATATATCCATTTGTACCCAGTGTGACTCAATAAATATTTTCTGTGGTTGCTATCATCTTTATTTTTTAAAAAATTATTTTTAGTTATTATGGAAATAAAGTAGTTGTATATGCTCAATAAATAATAAATATTTCTGATGTCCTTGAGGCCACAAAATTATTAAGTCCCATATTTTAATGAATTTATAGTTCCCCGAGGTAGAAACACAATACACACAAATGAAATCTACATCAATCTGTAATAGCTATCATTTAATTTAAATATACTATATATCAGATGCTGTATGTGCTGGGTATGTTACATACATTTAATAGTTACCACCTTCTTGCAAGGTATAAATAATATGGAGGACAGTTTCATAGAAAGAAATCTTACCAACAGAAAAAGCCCAGGACAAGACAGATTTACAGCCAAATTCTACCAGATGTATAAAGAGCTGGTACCATTCCTAGTGAAACTATTCCAAAAAAATGAGGAGGAGGGGTTCCCTAAGTGAGGCCAGTATCATCCTGATACCAAAACCTGGCAGAGACACAACTAAAAAAGAAAACTTCAGGCCAATATCCTTAAAGGATATAGATACAAAATTCATCAACAAAATACTGGAAAAGCAAACCCAGCAACACACCAAAAAGCTAATCCACCACGATCAAGGTTGGTTCAAAATATGCAAATCAGTAACTGCGATCCACCATATAAACCAAACTAAAAACAGAAACCACATGATCATCTCCATAAATACAGAAAAGGCTTTCAATAAAATTCAGCATCTCTTCATGTTAAAATCCCTCAACAAATTAGGCATTGGAGAAACATACTTCGAAATAAGAAGAGTTATCTATGAAAGCCAACATCATACTGAATAGGCAAAGCCAGAAGCATACCCCATGAAAACTGGAACAAGAGAAAGATGCCCTCTCTCACCACTCCTATTCAACATAGTGCTGAAAGTCCTAATCAGAACAATCAGGCAACAGAAAGAAATAAAAGGCATCCAGGTCAGGCGTGGTGGCTCACACCTGTAATCCCAACACTTTGAAAAGCTGAGGTGGATGGATCACCTGAGGTCAGGAGCTCAAGACCAGCCTGATCAACAGGGTGAAACCCCATCTATAGCAAAAATACAAAATAAGCTGGTCCTGGTGGTATAGGCTTGTAATCTCAGCTACTTGGTAGGCTGAGGCAAGAGAATCGCTTGAGGCTGGGAGGCGAGGGTTGCAGTGAGCTGAGATCACGCCATTGAACTCCAGCCTGGGCAACAAGAGTGAAACTCCATCTTTAAATAAATAAATGAATAAATGGTATCCAAATAGAAAAGGAGGAAATCAAACTATTCCTGTTTGCAGACAATATGATTCCATACCTAGAAAGCCTCATAGTCTCTGCCCAAAAGCTCCAAAATCTGATAAACAACTTCAGCAAAGTTTCAGGATACAAAATCAATGTACAAAAATCAGTAGCATTCCTATACATCAAAAATATCTAAACTGAGAGTCAAATGAAGAACGCAGTCCTACTCACAACCGGCACAAAAAGAATAAACACCTAGGAATACAGATAGCCAGGACGGTGAAAGATTGATACAAAGAACTACAAAATACTGCTCAAAGAAATGAGAGATTCACCACTCCTATTCAACATAGTATTGGAAGTTCTGGCCAGGGCAATCAGGCAAGAGAAAGAAATACAGTGTATTCAGTTAGGAAAAGAGGAAATCAAATTGTTTCTGTTTGCAGATGACATGACTCTATATTTAGAAAACCCCATCGTGTCAACCCAGAATCTCCTTAAGCTGATAAGCAACTTAAGCAAAATCTAAGGATACAAAATCAATGTGAAAAAGTCATAAGCATTCCTGTACACCAATAACAGACAAACAGAGAGCCAAATCATGAGTGAATTCCCATTCACAATTGCTACAAAGAGAATAAAATGCCTAGGAATACAACTTACAAAGGATGTGAAGGACCTCTTCAAGGAGAACTGCAAGCCACTGCTCAAGGAAATAAGAGAGGACACAAACAGATGGAAAAACATTCCATGCTCATAGATAGGAAGAATCAATATCATGAAAATGGCCATAATGCCCAAAGTAATTTATAGATTCAATGCAATCATCAGCAAGCTACCATTGACTTTCTTCACAGAAGTGGAAAAAATTACTTTAAATTTCATATGAAACCAAAAAAGAGCCTGCATAGCCAAGACAATCCTAATCAAAAAGAACAAAGCTGGAGGCATCCCACAACCTGATTTCAGACTATACTACAAGGCTACAGTAACCAAAACAGCATGGTACTGGTACCAAAACAGATATATAACCAATAGAATGGAACAGGAGCCTCAGAAATAACACCGCACATCTACAACCATCTGATCTTTAACAAATCTGACAAAAACAAGCAATGAGTAAAGGATTCCCTATTCAATAAATGGTGTTGGGAAAACTGGCTAGTGATATGCAGAAAGCTGAAACTGGATCCCTTCCTTACACCTTATACAAAAAGTAACTCAAGATGGATTAAAGTCTTAAACATAAAACCTAAAGCCATAAAAACCCTAGAAAAAACCCAGGCAGTACCATTTGGGACATAGGCATGGGAAAAGACTTCATGACTAAAATGCCAAAAGCAATGGCAACAAAAGACAAAGTAGACAAATGGGATCTAATTAAACTAAAGGACTTCTGCACAGCAAAAAAAACATCATCAGAGTGAACAGGGAACCTACAGAATGGGAGAAGACGTTTGCGATCTACCCATCTGACAAAGGGCTAATATCTAGAATCTAAAAAGAACTTAAACAAATTTACAAGAAAAAAACAGCCCCATCAAAAAGTGGGTGTAGGATATGAACAGATACTTCTCAAAAGATGACACTTATGTAGCCCACAAATATATGAAAAAAGCTCATCATCACTGGTCATTAAAGAAATGCAAATCAAAACCAAAATGAGATACTATGTCACCCCAGTTAGAACAGAAATTATTAAAAAGTTGGGAAACAACTGATGCTGGAAAGGATGTGGATAAACAGGAATGCTTTTACACTGTTGGTAGGAGTATAAATTAGTTCAACCATTGTGGAAGACAGTGTGGCGATTCCTCAAGGATCTAAAACTAGAAATACCATGTGACCCAGCAATCCCATTACTGGATATATACCCAAAGGATTATAAATCATTCTACTATAAAGACACATGCAAATTTATGTTTATTACAGCACTGTTCACAATAGCAAAGACTTGGAACCAACCCAAATGCCCGTCAATGATAGACTGGACAAAGAAAATGTGGCATATATACACCATGGAATACCATGCAGCCCTAAGAAAGGATGAGTTCATGTCCTTTGCAGGGACATGGATGAAGCTGGAAACCATCATCCTCAGCAAACTAACACAAGAACAGAAAACCAAACACAATACGTTCTCACTCTTAAGTGAGTACATATAGACACAAAAACAGGAACAGCAGACACTGGGGCCTACCTGAGGGTAGAAAGTGGGAAGAAGGTAAGAATAAAAAACTACCAATTTGGTGCTATGCTTGATGACAAAATAATCTGCATACTAAACCCCTGTGACATGCAATTTACCTATATAACAAACCTGCACATGTATTCCTGAACCTAAAAGTGAAAAAAAAGAATATGAGTTTTGGAGTCAGAAACCAAGTTTGAATCTCTGCTTTCTCACTAATTAGCTGTGTGACTTAAGCCAGTTACATAAACTCTCTAAACTTTAGGTTTTTTAATTTTAAAATGTGTATAAAAGCTGTTATAAAGATTAAAAGCAACAATATGTGAAAAAGGTCTAGTATGATAGGGAAAGCAGGGATTTTGAAGTCTATACGGTAATATTTCACCTCAAACCCAACATCACCCATGTAGGCTATGAGATCTTCAGCCAGATATCTAAAATCTTAAGTTTTAATACCTCATATATAAACCACTGATTAGATAAATGGATACACAGACAGGTAGGTACGCAGATAGATAAGATAAATTAGATAGATAGACGTAGATAGCTAGAGAAAGAGAAGGAGATGGACAGATAGATCACCTTCCCCTTTACTTCAAAACCTCTTCTTTAGGAATCTCTTTCTCAATTACTAGCAACTCCATCCATCCACTGAGCTATTCAGATCAAACAACTTGGGTTAATTTTTAACTCTTTCCCATGACTCATGATCAATCTGAGAGTTAATTCCATTACTTTATCTTCAACATCTATTCAGATTCTTTCACATCTACTAATTCCTCTTCTACCACCCTGGTCTGAGACACCTATCTTATTACCATAATTTTCTAACTGGTTTTCTTGTTTCCCTCTTTATCCTCCTACCCACCATTTTTAAATGACCCTTTCAACCTTGAATCAAATTCTTCAATGGTTTCCCATCTCAGTCACAGTAAACGCTGATCTTTACAATGAGTTCACGGGTCCCTCCAAAGCTATCCCAACACTGCCACTCTGCTGTCCAGCCACCCCAACTCTCCTCCTACACTCTAACCCACACTGCTCCACTCTAGGCCCACTGCCTGCATGCCATCCTGGGAACTCCTGAACTTCTCTCTCACCTAGAGACTTTACACTTAGTATTCCTCCCACCTGGAATAGTCACCCAAATTGCTTCAAGACTCTCAATCTCACCTCCTTAGTCTTTGCTGATGTTTCATCTTCACAGCAAGGCCTTCCCTGTCCACTCCATTTTAAAATTCAATAGCCCACTTCATCCAGCACTCTCTATTCCCTTATCCTAACTTATTTTTCTCTATAGCATTGATCACCATATAACACCGTCATACTGTACTTATTTACATTTTTGTTGTCTGTTTCCTCATTCCATGGGTGCACACGCACACACCCACACACAAGTGGAAACTCTGAAAGCAAGAATTTTGGGTAGTTTTGTTCATTTTTGTGTCCAACAACCTAAAATAGTATCAAGCACTTAGTATTCTCTCTCTCTCTCTCACCCTGCCTTTTGTTCCTCTCTCCTCCCTTCCCCTCATCCCCACTCTTTCCCTCCCCTCTCTTTTTCTTCTCTAAACTATATATGTATACATATCATGGCAAAATTTATTTGTTCATGGAACCCTAGAAAAAGTGGTATACAAAGTAAATCTTAGTCTCCTTAGCTTGTTAGAAACAACCCCTTTCATTGGGAAAGAATGTACAATTTATGGCACATTTAATGTGTATGTACTAGAGCTTACTGTGTACCAGGTACTACTTAAGATAAACAAGAAGTAATCTCTGTCTTCAATGCACTGTCTAGTTTGAGAAAGAAACAAGTAGATGCATAAGAAATAAAAGAAAGTCCCAGCACTTTGGGAGGCCGAGGTGGGTGGATTACGAGGTCAAGTGATCGAGACCATCCTGGTCAACATGGTGAAACCCCGTCTCTACTAAAACTACAAAAAATTAGCTGGGCATGGTGGCGCGTGCCTGTAATCCCAGCTACTCAGGAGGCTGAGGCAGGAGAATTGCCTGAACCCAGGAGGCGGAGGTTGCGGTGAGCCGAGATCGCGCCATTGCACTCCAGCCTGGGTAACATGAGTGAAACTCCGTCTCAAAAACAACAACAACAAAAAAGAAATAAAAGAAAGGTGCTCACAAAAACAGTATTTTACTTAGTGAGAAGGCAATTAATTGTGAGAAGTTTAAAAATAGGTCTGATGTGGTCAAGACAAATCTGGCAATAACAATCAATTACAGAGAAGACTAATGGCACGGTGTGAGTTTGGTGCAGAAAGTTTCCTCATTTGATCAACCTGGGGGGGTTGCTTAAAATGATTCAAGTGTTCCTTTGACAATGAGTCATCCACAATTTCATGATTGCTTTTGCAGTGTTTGTGGTTATGAAATGATCCTCATACCACCATTCCTAATATTAGAAGATTCTGTTCTAACCAGTACAAATTGTCAGGCAAGAGAGTGGGTGTTTATAGTATGGGTTTATTTGTTCTCCAGCAGGCCTGAGTTCCACTGAACTCAGCATTTGCCGAATAAGAAACACATACTATAACCTTCCTTAATTTGCTGAATGGGAATAAGCAAAAGGTGCTTGGGGGCACATTCAGGGGAGCTCAAAGAGCTAGAAAGGAGCATTGGGGAGGGTGAATAGTAATAGCTAAAGTGTTCTTGTATTCTGAAAACGAAATTGCCCTTCTGAGTATACATTTAGCAAACTGGCAGATTCATAACTCCAAGGTTCAGAGGGCTGAACATGCCGATAGCAACAGCAAAAAGAAGCCTTGAGGACATTCCTTTAATTTCCAAACCTTATTTCATTAGTGGAAACTTTTGGAGCTCTGTTTCATGTCCTAGAAATTTAACTCTGTATAAGGTTGAGGGTAGAAACTTTGAACACAAAGGGAACATCTGGGGGAAACACACACACACACACACGTGAGTGCAATCTTTAACACAGTTCTTTGAGAAATAGCAGGAATAGCTGGTGGCTGTATGGTGCTTGGTTATTTCACCCGCATTTTCCCTTCTAACCCTCATGGCCTCCCTGAGAGGTACATACTGCTCATTTTCCTCATTTTATGAAATAAAAAACTGAGGCTCAGAGAGATGTGACATTCCCAAGTGGCTGAGCCAGGACTTAAATCCTGGTCTTCTTACTCCAGGCAAGTAACAATTCTACACCTGTCTTTTCCTACTTGCTGTGCTGAAATTCTGAAAAACAGTTTGTAAAGTTCTAGTCGATGGCAGTGTTTCTCAACCTTAGTTGCACATTGGAATCACATGGAGATACTTACAAGCCCCCTGATGCCTTGATCCCAGCACTAGAGATTCTAATTTAACTTCTCTAGAATACAGTCTGGGAAATGGCTTTTTGTTTGTGTTTTTGAGACAGAGTCTCCCTTTGTCACCCAGGCTGAAGTGCTGCAGCACAATCACAGTTCACTGCAGCCTCAGCCTCCTGGGCTCAAGTGATTCTCCAATGGGATTTTCTAAAGCCCCTCCCTGCCAGGTAATTCTAATGTTCAGTCAGAATTGAGAACAACTATGGAGAAATTATTTTAAATTACAGATTCCCTGAGCTTTATCCCAGGTTTATTGAATTAGTGCCCCAGAGGCAAGTTGGCGTAATTGTGTTATTTTATAATCCTCCCATGCCATTCTAGTAGGCAGCCAAGTTTGGGAACCACTAGTCTACTCTATAACCTTGAGAGCTGCTCAAGGTGGGTAATTACTGAAGAACCAGTTATTAGTCTGACCTCTGTCCCTGCCCATGTTATCATGGAGAACTGATTTATCTTCACAACATCTGTGTTTCTTAATCTTAAACTGAGACTACTGATATTTGTCCTGTCAATCTCTTTGGAATGTCCAAGAGAAAAAGGGACAAATATGAGCATTTTAAAAGGTATTTCAACGTGTGAGGTATACACTTGTAAGGTATTATTATTATTGGACTGCTGTTCCTGATTTTTATCTCTAAAATTGACTGCCTCCTCAATAGGCAATGCCCATATGAGAAGGGTTCTAGTCTTGGCTTGTGATTCACATTTTATCCTCTTTATAACTCACAAGAAGGTAGTCTACTGGCCGAGAAGAAAAATAGCTGCAGAAGCTGTTTCCCATCAGAGGAAAAAATACACAGAGGAAGCTTGCCCAAGTGAGGGGAAATGGAAAGAGATGAGAATTGTATAAACTCAACCACAGGCATTTGTTGTCAAAGACACAAATTCAACCAAAGGACTGAAACATTAGCCAATATGCTTTCCCAGCACTCAAATTCAATTCAGAAATGAGACTTCCCATTACCAATATCATCCCATCCCATCGGGAGCATGCAGCTTCTTCACCCGGGTTTTCTGTGTCTAAATCTATAATGGAAATATTAGGAGTGACTTGGGAGTGGGGAGAAGCTACACAAAGAAATAGAGCACATTGCACAGATGCTTTCTCAGTTTAGATCTAACTCCTGATTTCTAATACGTCATGACTGTTCAAATTTTTAGGAGGAAGACACAAAAGAACTGATGATTAGCTAGGAGGTTTAACCCTTTCAAGTCTGAAGAAGACTTTGAGAGACACTAATCCTTGGGGTCACCCCCAGACATTCTAACTTAAATGTTCTCAGGTGATATCATGTGTTTTTTAAAACCTTCCGTGGAGATCCTAATGGTTCATCAGTGCTGAGATTACAAGGAGAGAAGGATGACAGAATAAGAAGGGCCATGTTTTTATCCCCAGGCCCTTACCTTCCCCAGGTGGTTCTTCTGTAGTTTAATCACCAACCCAACACCATTCTAGCATCAATGGAGTATCTATCCTTCTGTAAAGCTCCTGGCCAACTGTCCCAGGGATGGGAGTGATTCTGCTATAATTGTTTTAAAGACTTGACTAAATTCTGAGGGAAAAGCAAGTAAAAATGGTGAAGAAAATATAAGAAATTGATATGATTATAAATAGATTTTTGGCCAAAGTTTCTGTCCCACACAGCACTTGCTAGCAGACTACTCTCAAGAAAAATCCTGATGGAAACAGTTACTCACTACTGCCACCATTGCCAAGAGGGTGTTTCTAGCATGTAAACGGGTATTTCAACACATACATACACATTTACATACCAACAACACTAAGTTATGTAAATATAGGTATGAGACAAAGTTTTTCCTCAAATGATCCCTCAAAAAGAAAGAATTGTCATATATTCCAGTTCTTATACCAGCTCTTATATTACTGGGCTCTCAGAGTTGCTTTATCAACAATGTATTATTTAGGGTGAACATATTAACCAAATAAATGCTAGTTTTGGTGTCAAATTAGTAGAGGTTACATGACAATAAGCATTAAATGGAAGGCAAGTAAATTTAACCAAAATTCACAATTATTTCTGAGATTACAACCTCACAATTTTACTTGCTTTAAAAAAAAAAAACACACCTTTTAAAGATCATTTGGTATAATTACAAAAATATAGTAGGATTTTTTTAAATTAAAGTATTATACAAATGGATACTTAAAACTAGAAATAAAGTCTACTGTGGCAAATCATACACATTTAAAAACTGCTGTGTCTCAAATTCAGTGAGCCAATAAGTGCTCCAGAAAATTATATGACTCCAAAGGTGGTGCTAATAAGGAGGAAAACACTGATGTCTTTCTCATAAAATTTGAATGGAAAAAAGAAACAAAATTTGAGTTAAAAGCAATATTTCTGAACATAGTTTTCTATAATATGAAATCATGAATACCCATGTTCATCTAAATTTATATATTATATATTATCTTTCTTTAATTTCATGGGGAAAATGGAGGAATCACTTATGATTAGGCATAAACAGAAGAAGGGTTGATTCTCACAGTATTTTTCAGAGCCTTAAATATACATACATGCATTGTGGCTTCCTGAAGTGTAAAAGGGATACATCTGGTATATTTCTCTTTCTTATTTGGTCCATGTGAAACAAGAATCCTACAGAACACATATTGAGAAATACTGCTCTTACCCAAAATGACCTGAGCAACCTCAAAAATGCCTCTCACAGGTTCCTTTCCTGTGACATCCAAGCAGAATGCCTCCAGGTGTGGGTGCCATCCCACCGTCCACCACACTGAAGCCATCTCCTCATGGGCTAGTACATCCACCCAAAAATCACATACTGAGAAATGGGAAGTCAAGTGGCACTTGCCATATGCCAGGCACATGATAATGAATAATAATATGAATTGCAGTTACAATGAATTGAGCATCCCTAGGGCTGTGATACTGATAACAATGAATAATAACTGCCAATGATATTAATGGCCACATGTGGAGTACATACTATGTGGTAGGCTACATACTTATTCTTAACATTTAATTTTCCCTACAGTGATCCCCGCAAGATTGGTAGTTATAACCATTTCATAACTGATTAAACTGGGAGTCACAGTCAAAACAACTTGACCAAATCACATAACTAGTAAGTGATCAACAGCTATTAACTAACCATCTATGACACTACATTTCCCAATCTTCAATTCCTCACAATTTATTCTCAAATTGTTTAGGGGCAAAAGTATTCTACCTTCATATTCTACAGTTTACTTTGAACTCAAAATGACTGGCTTTTATACAGTAGCTCCAGCTGGTGGCAGACAGAAGGAAATAAAATACATTAGTAAAAGGCCTACCTGGTATTAACCCAGAACTTCTTTAAAGGAATCCAACAATTGACTAGAAATGTTTTGTTTTCATATTTTTGTAAAAAAATACTTGTTCTGTTGTATTTGACAACTTTTCAATGAAGAAAATCCAGGTAATTATTCCTCCAAGGAGGAATTATTGATGAAATGGAAACAGCCAGACCAATTTAGGTTTGAATCTGGGCTCCCACATGACTTTAAACACAATACTTAGCTACTTCTCATCTACACAATTGGGGAAATTATACCTTCCTTGTAGAGTTTTTATGGGACATAAAATATATAATGTCATTTGTAAAGAATTTGTCCAAAAAATGATAGTTTTCTCCCTCTTTGAAAAGACAAGTGAAAAGGCTTCATTTGCTTTTCTGCCTTTAGTTTTTTGGGGCTGATATTATTTGCAAGTTTCCTTTAGGGGGTGATCACACTGTGCTCAAAGTGGTATTTTATTTTTAAGCGGTTTAGATTTGGCTGAAAAGGGTAACCCTAACTATAGAAGGCTTCAATTCCCATCTGGGGCTCTCCTCGGGCAAAGGCAATACAACCTTCCCAGCAGCAAAGAGGTATTTATGTGCACTGACAGAGCTTTGGTGATTAAAGGTGCAGACCAGAAGATGGTCTCTTTGTTTACTCAGCACACTTTCCTCATTGTACATGGTTGTAGTTCCCCAGCCACCAGAAACTCTTTTTTTTTCCCCCAGAGAATCCTTTAACATACAGGACAAGTACTATTTGTATTGTCTTTTAAAACCACAGAATACAGGCATGGCTTGGTGGCTCATGCCTGTAATCCCAACACTCTGGGAAGCCTAGGAGGGTGGGTCACTTGAGGTCAAGAGTTCAAGACCAACCTGGCCAATACGGTGAAACCGTTTCTACTTAAAAAAAAAAAAAAAAAAAAAAAAAAAAAAAAAAAGCCAGGTGTTGTGGCCCACACCTGCAGTCCCAGTTACTCAGGAGGCTGAGGCAAAAGAATCACTTGAATCCAGGAGGCAGAGATTGCAGAGAGCTGAGATCATGCTACTGCACTCCAGCCTGGGCTACAGAGCAAGACTGTCTCAAGAGAACTAAAAAAGGGGATAAATTGCTTGTTAAAACTGTACTGGGTGTGCCTGCATGCCAAACACCAATCTTGCAAAACTGTCATTAAAAGTCTCACTTTCACTGTTTAAAAAAAAAAAAGCAAACAACAACAAAAACCCCACAGAATGCAATTTGAGGTATTTAAATTGTAATTAAGGAAGTTGTTAAATCAGCATAAAATTATGTACACAGTAGCACTAATATTTCATCTTTCCATTTGAATAAGAATTATGAATAAATTATATTTTAGCATTTTTACAGATTTATGTTTAACTTTTCAAATATAACTAAATCTTAATATACTTGCAGATGAAGGGGATACTTTCTTTTTTAAATCAAAAACAGTGGAATCTGTCAAGATGGGGGAAGTAACCACAATTTTGGTAAGATAAAATGTTTCAAAAATGTAAATGCCGTAGACCAGAACACATAGTAAATTAGATTTTTTATAGGGATATAGCACAGGTATGTTTAAACTCCAATAATGCAAATTGCTCACTTCAGTTTGTGAAAAAACTTGTAAATATTATATAATATATAGTTGCCATGATGATTATGTAAAATGACACGTGTAAAGAGCCTAGCATGAGACCCAGCATGGAATTAATTAATACTGAATTCATTTTGCTTTTTTGCTACGTAAACATGGGCTTCGCCTAACATATTCTGATTCCACAAAAGTGGCTTATATATTCTTTGGAGACAAAGATAGCAGCTTTTTGCAGACAGCTTCAAACCCTCAGAAACACAGAGTGAACACCAACCAAAAATAAAATAAAAACAGTGCAAAAATTGTAAACATAGACTGGTTTTTTTTTGTTGTTTTTTTACAAAGCCTGCAAAAAATATGCTAAATGTGTAAATGAAAAAGAAGATGAGACGCTGTCACAACTCAGACAACAATTCTGTGGAGTCTCTGTGCCTCAACTTGTCCATCTTCCTTACAGGTATAAAAATAATTAAAACAAAGAATATAATAAAGGGCTCAGAGCTCTTCCTCTCAACACTTATTATTCTGACATGAAAGCAGCTATTTGTAAAGTAATGCCTAGAATTCCTGTTGCTTTATAATTAGAATGAATAACATTCTGTTATCCTCCTTTTATTGAAAATAAAGGGGAAATAAAATCTTGAGCAGCAGCTATTAGGTTGGAAATGCTTAATCTCCAAAGGATTTATAATATTGTCTTTTATTTCACAGTACTGGCAGCTGAAGGCAACCTATATCCAAATGAAAAGAAGACAAACAACATACATAATAATTGGATGAACTACCCAACAAGAAAATGTTCTTATATTGATTCATTTCCAAACATTTTCTTGGGACTTTGAAACTTACCAGAAACAGCTAGCCTTCCACGTTTGGAACACAGCGAGGTAAGCTAGACTATGTAGCTAGCTAACGAAGAACAGTAGGTAAATCATACTGATGATAGCCTACATTTGTAGAAATAAAGCACATTCCTACCCATTAACCCATTTGATCCTCAATAGCTGTGTGACATTGGCAAAGCAGGTGTTTCTTATTATCTCCATTTTACTCAAGAGGAAACCGAAGCTCAGCAGGTTATACAGTAGATAGCAAAGCTAGGAAGTAGGAATGAGAATAGGATGGGAAAGGGGAAATGCTGAGTCTCTCTCAAAGGGAAGGAGAGGATGGGCAACAATGATATTAGAATGTGAAGAGCTCTCCATGGGGATGGGGCAGTATATAATAAATGCAGTTTTTTGGCCAGGAGTGGTGGCTTACAACTGTAATCCCAGCGCTTTGGGAGGCCAAGGCAGGTGGATTACTTGAGGTCAGGAGTTTAAGACCAGCCTGGCCAACACGGTGAAACCCCGTCTCTACTAAAGATGGGCACCTGTGGTGGTGGGCGCCTATAGCCCCAGCTACTCAGGAGGCTGAGGAAAGAGAATTGCTTGAACCTGAGAGGCAGAGGTTCGAGTGAGCTGAGATCATGCCATTGCACTCCAGCCTGGGCAACAAAGCAAGACTCCATCTCAAAAAAATAAAATAAAATAAAATAAATAAATAAATAAATGCAGTGTTTTTAGCAGAGTAGGAGGAGATAAGACAGCGGTGACGCTTTCTGCCTGCATGCAATCTTACTCGTGTTCCTGGGCTAGAGCCTGGCATGTTTTGCAGCTGGGTACAAGAACACAAGCAATGTGATTCATTCTGGCACCATTTAAACTTTATCTCAGATGCAAAAACAAAGGAGAATATGCCACCAACCTGGTTTATTTGGGTGAATGTAAAAAGAAGATTACCCAAAGCTTAAAAAAAATTTTTTTTAATGGGCTGTGTTTCTTACCCCACCCTTAGGGAGTGCTGGCTAGGAAGACTTACATATTGCGTTAGGTAGCATGAAAGGAGGGGAAAAACAGAGCAGGGCAACCCAAAGTCAAAATCAACAACAGCCAAAGGGGATGAGGGAGGAACCAAGTTTCCACCCTCTTAATGCAGAAATGAGAGCAATTGTTGACAGAAAAAGGAAAATTTTTTCCTCTCCTTCCCTCACCAGAAAAAGCATGATTAAATAACAACAGTTGCCATCCCCAAGTCCCCATATCCTAATTAGAAAGTTAAAATGATGTGCTTTTAAAAACTTTTACACAATTCATATATAAAATAACAACAGAGTAGGGTGTCTCCCTCCAACCTTGGGTCTAGTGTAAATTACACACAGTAATTAACAGAGAATTTGTAACCAACCCTGTTGGCTCTGTTTAGACGCCAAGTGTGGTAGTCCAATGGATCATCAGCTATGGGTGTAGATCCCTAATCTAAAGGCACTGAACCCTCTGGATGATGAGTTATGGATTCCAAATGATTGCAGAGACTTAAGGGAAAAGAATAAGGCTTTGGGACTGAAAAAGAGCCAGACACCTGGGTTACTTTCTTGGTGCCAAATGTCATCCCTGTGGCCCACAGACCTCTTTTGGACAGAATCAAATGCAAGCCTAGCTCGCACCGCAAAGCACAGGCCCAGCCCAGCACTTAACTCTCTGCCAGCCCGAGATTGGGCCTGAGGACATCTGTCCCAGCCAGAAGAGAACGAGTGCCAGAAAGCTTGAATTCGGCCTGCCATCCTGTGTTTGCTGGGACTTGTAGCATCAGAGTCAGTGCTGAATGGCAAATTCCTATAGGCCTGGCTATGTGTGAGGCTGAACAGAATTATCTACTTAATGAAGGCTTTGGGTAATGGATTATGGTCCCATGGTGATCAAACCATTTCAGCTATTCCCACACATAGGGATCATATCACCATCAGTGAAACCAGGCCGCCTTAAATTAAAATGTGGGCCAAACCTACCCTTGGCCTGCTCAAAGCTGGGTGACTTTACCCACCTCTCTTCTCTCAACATGCTCCACCTTCCCTGCCTTTTTCCTACCCTCCACGCTAGCAAAGCCCAAGCCCTCTTTGCTGCCTCTGCCTATCCAAGGATCTCTCTCAGTAAACTGGTTATCTGAAGTGAGGTCTTGCCCCATTCCAACAGACATTCACTGAGTCTTAACTATGGGACAGACAATATGCTATATACAAGAAATACACGTATATATTTTTAAAAACAGTGCTCCTCAGCCTTGATGAGAAGAGCCTTATAATTCACTCAAAAATAAGTACTGAGCCTCCTGCTGTGGGCGGGACATAGTGCTGGGCATGTCAGAGGGCACAGATATTAAAAATACACACTCTCAGACTGTGCGCAGTGGCTCACGCCTGTAATCCCAGCACTTTGGGAGGCTGAGGCGGGCAGATCATGAGGTCAGGAGATTGAGATCATCCTGGCCAACATGGTGAAACCCCATCTCTAAAAAAATTAAAATAAAATATATATTATAAATATAATACACATTCTCTCCCTCCAGAAACCCCTTGAAATCAAGAAAAGACTTAGAGGCAGGAAATGAAGAGCTGTGTAGTGGAAAGAACCACAATGTATTTGCCAGTTAGTGTAAAAGCTTCTAATTGCTCTCCCTGCTTCTACTTTTGTCTCCTGTAATAATAATAGCAATAATAATTAATATAATATAAATCCATGCGCCATACAGGAGCCAGAGTTTTCTTAGTAAAACATAAATCAGATCATGATACAGCTAGCTTAAAACCTCCCAAAGGCTTCCTTTGGTGCATAAAATAGCATCTAAACTCCTTCACCGTGACTGACAAGGCGCTGTATGACTGGCCCCTGCCTGCCTCTCCATTTAACCCACTTCAGACACACTGGCCGCTTTTCTGTCTCTCAGACATTCCTGCCTCCAAGTTTTTATCTTTGTAGTACCCTCTGACTAAAATGATTTTCTTTCAGATTTTTGTTTGGCTGGCCTCATTTCATCCTTCAGGACTCAGTTCAAATGTCCCTTCTTCAGAGATGCTTTCACTAACAAGCTTGTCTAAGAAACTCCTCCTCAGTCACTCCATGGCTATTTTCTTTTCTTTATGACATGTTGCTATCTGAAGTGAGCTGCATTTTTTTTTTTCCATTTGTGGTTTTTTTCTGTCTGTTTAATGGAAAACTCAAAACTTAACAAATCCAAAATTTGAACTACCAATCTCTGCCTTCTCCAGAACTTCTCCATCTCAGTCCTCCCCATCTCACCTAGAGGCAGCTCTATTCCTCCAATTCCTCCAGTGGTTCAGATAAAAAATCCAGGAGTCGCCCTTGACTCATTTCTCTTTGTACAATCCATTTGGAAATCCTATTCTTCAACATGTTCTACCTTCAACATACCACTGCTTCTCCCCATCTACCCACTGTCTCCTTCATCTTTGACCATACTAACCTTCTAGCTAGTCTCTTTGCTGTCCCCATACTCCCACATTGTTTATTTTCAACAGAGTGGTCAGGGTGGCCTTTTAAAAATGGGTAGTCTGGCTGGACATAATGGCTCACGCCTGTAATCCCAACACTTTGGAAGGCCGAAGCAGGTGACTCACTTGAGGTCAGGAGTTCAAAACCAGCCTGACCAACATGGTGAAATCCCATATTTACTTAAAAAAAAAAAAAAATTAGCCTGTCTTGGTGGCACATGCCTGTAATCCCAGCTACTTGGGAGGTTGAGGCAGGAGAATCGCTTGAACCTAGGAAGCAGAGGTTGCAGTGAGCCGAGATCATGCCATTGCACTGCAGCCTGGGCAACAAGAGTGAAACTCCATTTCAATTTTTAAAAAATGAGTAGTCATGTCATTTCCCTCCTCAACACTTTCCATTTGGGTTGGGTGTAGTGGCTCATTCCTGTAAGTCCAGCACTTTGGGTGACTGAGATGGGAGGATCACTTGAGGCCAGGAATTTGAGACCAGCCTGGTCAACATAGTGAGACCCCATCTGTACATATGTTTTTTAATTTAAAACTTTATATATAAAAAAACCTTTCCATTGGCTACCTTACTCAGTAAAAGCCAATGTCCAGTATAGAAATCTCTACTGTCCAATATAGTAGCCACTAGCCACATGCAGCTACTGAGCACTTAAAACATGGCTAGTTCAAATTGAGATGTGCTGTAAATGCCAAATGCATGCTGAAATTCAAATAATATTTTTAAAGGAATGAAAAACGTTATTCATTTCACATTGATCATATGTTGAAATGTTAATTTTCTAAGACGTTGGGCTGAATAAAATATGTTATTAAACTAATCTAACCTGTTCCCTTTTCATTTTTTAATGTGGCTATGAGAAAATTCAAAATTATATCTATGACTCACCTATCTATAATGTGGCTTACATTATATTTCTATGGGACAGCACTGATAGCATGTAGTTATTGGATAGTATGCAGCTATTAGACCAAATGAAGTCATGTAGTGAGTGAGTGTAGACAAAGAACAGGTCTAAGGATAGAATTCTGAAGATCCTTCAAAATTAAGGAGCCAAGTAAGAGAAACCATTAAAAAGACTGAGAAAGTATCCAATAAGGTTAGTGAAGATTTTGACAGAAGACTCAGACATCTCTATTTGAGCTGGCCACATTTTAAGTGCTCAGACTTGAGAGGATGATATTCCCAGAAATCAAATGAAGAAAATGTATCAAGGAGGCAGTGATCAATTGTTTCAAGTGAGGTAAGGACTGAGAACTGACAATTCGCTTTGACAACCTGGAAGTCACTGGAGACATTGACAAGGACTGTTTTGGTGGAATGGTGTAGATAAAAGTCTACTTAGAGTGATTGAAGAGAGAGTAAGAGAGCAGAAATGGATACTACAAGTATGAACAATACTTTGAAGAAGTTTTGTTATAAAGAAGATAAGAAAAATGCAAAGGTAGCTGCAGGGAAGCTTGAGATCAAGGGAAAGTATTTTAGTACAGAAATAATCATAAGCATGTTTATACACTGATGGACATAAATTGATCAGAAGAAGAGAGAGCCTTGGCTGGGCACCATGGCTTACGCCTGTAATCCCAGCACTTTGGGAGGCTGAGCCGGGCCCAATCTATTGCATTTGAGGTCAGGGGTTCAAGACCAGGCTGGCCAACATGATGAAACCCCGTCTCTACTAAAAATACAAAAGTTAGCCAGGCATAGTGGTGCACACCTGTAATTTCAGCTACTTGGGAGGCTGAGGCAGGAGAATCTCTTGAACCCAGGAGGTGGAGGTTGCAGTAAGCTGAGATTGTGCCGCTGCACTCCAGCCTGGGTGACAGAATGAGACTCTGTCTCAAAAAAAAAAAAAGAAAAAAAAAAGAAAGTAAGCCTCTCTAAAATGGCTTCAGTAAAATAGTTAGAGTGATCTCCTTAAGTAGATATGAGGTCCTGGGACCTAGTGTATAAAAGGAGGGTTGTGCTGTGGATACACTCATGGGCAGGTTCCTCAGGGTGGCAGAATGGATGAGGGGACACAGGCAAAGATGCAAGCAGGCTGGGAAGAAGTGATGGGAACCACATGTGGAAGGTCTCTTCTGATGCATGGATAATTCCTCCATAGCAACAGAGAGAGGGCAGAACACAAGCTCAGATGCAGGCAGGTTAGTTGATGGGGCCAGGATGCATTGGAAGGTCTCTTCTGATTGTTTCCATTTTCGCCGTTGTGAAGGGAATCAAGGCCATCAGCTGAGAATGAAGAAGGAAGTGCCAAAAGTTTGAAGAGAGAGCAGAGGGTTTGAGATCGTGTTTGTGAAGCAAGAGTTCACAAAGTCTTTGAATGAATTAGAATTGCTGGGCCCACTTGAATTTAGGGGCTCATGAGTTTAAAGTGAGACAATGAAGTAGATTGGGTACTTTCCTCCAGCCAAGTTCAGCAACCAGAAAACAGGTGCAGAGTAGGAAAAGGGCTGCAAATAACCAGGACTGGTGGTTTTCCAAAGGGAAGAGACATGAAAGAGGCTCCTGGGAGTTAAGCGTGCATGAAGTGAGTGATGATTATGATAGACTATGAGATCTAGGATGGATAAGGAGCTAAGGATACATGGGATGTAAAAGACAGTGAAAAGATGGTAGGACAAATTCATTGTTAGGTCAAAGGATTTTTAAGTCAGGATGTGAGAGACAGTGAGCTGGAAAGATATGAGGTGGTGGGCCTAGGGTAGAATACTTGAGATTGAGATTTTGATCTATGGCTATACACCCTGAACATATCCAACCTTGTCTGATCTCAGAAGCCAAGCAGGGTTGGATCTGGTTAGTTCTTGGATGGGAGACTGAGATTATGGAAGAGGAGCAGTTACTGATAAGGACAAAGTTGAGGCAAGGCTATGAATGACCCATTCCATGGGAGTGAGTGGCTGAGGTTGGAAGAGAAAGAAATCATTATAGGAGAAGAGGTCAAGGAACTCAGATGCCAGAAAGCATGGAAATGGTCATCTCCACGGAGATTAAATCACTAGAAATTGTGACCGACATTGTCACAAACAAGTGAGGATGAGCTGAGAGTTTACATCTTCAAGGAAGATGAGAGAGTAACCCAAAGTCAGCAGATGACTGCAATAAGAAAGGGTAGCTGGTAATAATGTCTAACTTTCATCCCAAGGGAGACGAGAACTTGGTCAGATAGGAGCAATAAAAACCAGGGAGACATCTCTCCTCCTCTAAGTCCAGAATTCTATTCAAATTCACATTCCAAATATAGGCTATATGTTTTTGATCTCACAAGAGTCATACTCTATCCTATTAACTCAAAGGGGTGTGGAACAGAAAACAAGCACCACTCAAACAGGCTACAAGAAAGCAGGACTCAGAGGTCCAGGTTTCTTTGAAAACAATAATGTATAGGAGACACTAAGAGAAGAGGCTGAGAACACGAGGGCTTTTGCCGATGACAGACCACAGGGCACAGAAAAAGGGGTGGAAGTAGGAAACGGGCAGTGGGGTCAGAATAACGAACAAACAGCTAGGATTAGATCTAGACTATTAGGAATAAATTTATAGTTTGGAATATGGGATAAAGGAAGTGGTGAGATTGCCCTGGATTGTCTCTTAGGCAGATTGTGGTTGAGAGGCTGTGAGTGCTGTGGGAGGAGAGATGAGGGTCATGCCAGGGCTCTGGGGCCCTTTGCAACTGTGGCGTCATCTTCATCACTTCCTCAGACCCAGGATGGATGTCTTGCCCATTAAACCCTGCCCCCTAGCAGAGTTGAAAACCCCTAACCTGAGCCAGCTTATACTTTCATAAAGGATTTTACTAAATTCTGAAAGAAAATATAAGATGAAATAACAAACAGAAGAGACAAAATATCCACATTCCAAATATGGATTTCTGATGCCAGAAGAGTCTTGCCCTATCTCAAAATAAGCTAGTGTGGCTATATACGTCATGGTTTAACTCAAAAGGAAATACTTATTAATTGTTGAGACAGAGGCATTGCATAATACCAGTGTGGGGAAGATGTTTTGAAAAGGGGTCTTTAAACCATGCCTGGGCGTTGTCCCATATGTGCAGCTGTTCCTGTACAGGACTTTCTTCACATTAACAACAACAATAAAAACACATAAAAATCAACCCAAGGGTAAATGTTTCCTAATGGTTAAAAAAATACAATTTTGCCTGATACTGTGAGTGAGAGATTTTCAGGTCAAGTTTATTGAGAACTAGCAAGATGAGCCAGTAGCTAAGATCTGTGGAAATGCTCTTAATAATTTTTACAACTGTTTTCTTAATAATGGATTCTTAGTAAGCAGGTCAATGTTAAATTAATTACATGGAAGTATTCTAAAAAGCACATTGAAACATGATTTTAGCCCATTCACTCAAGGCTTAAAGTTGTACTTTGGGCTTTTTTTTTTTTTTCCCCTCTTTCTGATAGATATCATCTATCAGAAGGAAATGTTAAAACTAAGGGATGCAGTTTAAAATATAAAATTAATAAGGAGAAAAAAAATGTAGTCTAACAGCAGCCAAGCAAAGGCTATGTGGGCCCAGAGCCACAATCTTTCTGCCACTCACTGACCTTATTACCCATGGTTCATTCAGCGAATGATCACTTGGGTAATACACTTTGCTACCTGCTGGAGAGTCAGAGATGATTACTATGTCAGTCTTATCCCTGAAGAGGCTCACTCTCTGGTTGAGTAAAATAAACACTTTAGCAAACACAATACAATATTGATATTTCATATACAGTGTAGAGCAAAGAATGGAACATCTGAAGTGAGTCTTGAAGGATGAGCAGAAGTTTACTAGACAGAGAAGGACAATGTGCCAAGCAGAGAGAAGAGCATGTAAGCACGACACAGACTGGCATATTGGAGAAGCATGAGCAGTTCTGTGGGGCAGGACTACAGGATCTAAAAGGAAGAAGTAGGAGAAGAAACTGCCCATTACAGAAGAATCCACATTATTACTTCTATGCCACCATTGACCATTGTCACCAACCTCCTATCCCAATCTTCACAATCAACCCAAATATAGTCATTTTGCCCAAGAAATCTAAGCACAACAAGCATGTTGTGATTTTTGTAAAGATTATTGAAGCTCTGGAAGCCATGAGGAAGTATCTCACAGCACAAACGTCGGCATTGCACCACTCTCTCATTCCTTTGCCCCTCCTCACCTCCTCACTGCCCATCCCACCCAGGCCCAAATACACAGAATTTCTCCCTTTTCTGTAGTTTTGCTATTTTCCAACAACTAGAGGCTAATAATCAACAGGTAACACCCAAAATAAAGGTGACTCCCTTACAGGAATTTTCTTACATCTGCTATGAGAATCAAAGCTTTTCCCTCTGATTTTATTTCTAAAACACACTTTTAATCCTATTGCTTCCATTTTAAAAATCCTTCTGTGGCTCTCTCTGGCCAAAAGAATAAAATCCAAACTTTAGCAGCTTGCACTGTCTGCATCAACCTAAATGCTAACTCCCCTTTCCTTTTACAGCTTCCCCAGCCTCAGTTGCGTACCTTATAACCCACTGAAGTCCTCCCTCCTATTTCCTGAACAACACCTATATTTTTTTCCCATAGGGCATTGCTCATATAGTAATGTCTCTGTGATTCTTGTCCCCATTTATCCACTTATGAAAATTCTAATCCTTCTTGTGCAATGTATCCGTCTTGTTCAAGCAGGGTTTCTCAACCTAGGTACTATGATATTTTATGCTGGGTAATTCTTTGCTGTAGGGAGTTGTCTTATGCATTGAAAAATGCTTAGCAGCATCTTTGACCTCTACTCACTAGATGCCAGTACCAACCCCTCACCCTCACCCCACTATCCATGGTGGTAACCATTAAAAATATCTCCAAATATTGCCAAATGTCCTATGGGCTTGAAATTTGCCCCTGCTTGAGAAACACTGCTCTCTAATGTGTTTTCTGATTACTTCCAGTGAGAAATCATTTCTCCCCACTCATTACTCCACAACACTTTGCAACTCTGTTAAAACCCCTACAACTAAAGCAACAGGAGCAGCAATAAGCAGTAACAACTAAAGCAACAACAGGAGCAGAGTAATATTTAATGCCATCTCTTTTGTTTCCGTTGGTTGCTTATGTATGTCTGACCCCTTCCACTGGGTTCATGAGCTGTTTGAGAGGAAGGTGAAGTCCTGGTACCTCTAGGCCTCAGCATGTGATATAGTAGGTCATAATTTGATTTGACAAAGCTGTTGTCTTGATGTGTTTGTCTTCTGACTAGCCATTTGATGGCCACATCAGTTGGAAGATCGAGAAGCTAAAAATTATTGAAGTGCTCTTTTGCAAAGCTTTGTTCATATTTGGGAAGTTATAAGAAACACTAAGAACAGGGCATGGTGGTTCATGCCTGTTCATGCCTGTAATCCCAGCACTTTGGGGGGCCGAGGCAGGCAGATCACTTGAGGTCAGGAGTTTGAGACCAGCGTGGCCAACACAGTGAAACCCCATCTCTACTAAAAAAACACAAACACACACACACACAAAAAGTTAGCCAAGCATGGTGGTAGGTGGCTATAATCCTAGCTACTGGGGAGGCCGAGGCAGGAGAATCACTTGAACCTGAGAGGCGGAGGTTGCAGTGAGCCGAAATCGCACTACTGTACTCTAGCCTGGGCAACAGAGATTCCGAAAAAAGAAAAGAAAAGAAAGAGAAAAAGAGAAACACAGATCTGGAGAGGGTTTTTTGTTTGCTTGTTTGTTTAATCTTCACACTACTGAATGGTTTGTAGTTGAGTAAATATTAGCTTTCAGATTCAGTTTAGGTTAAAACAGTAATGTGGCTCATTTCAATTTAGTTTGAGTCAGTTTGCAGACAATGGGTTTTTAGGTTTAAAATATAAAGTAGTGGCCCAAACCAAAAAACACAGCATTTCAGTACATACAGGTGGATAACATTCCAATTGTCTCATTGGTATAGGTTCCATTTGCTGAAATTGCCTAAAAGTTTCTCAAGGACATGAACACATCTGACATTTCTCCTCTCTCCTGTAGCACCTGCTAGTAAATATTTTTGAGTTAACAAGTTGAAAACTTTCCAATGAAGGGAAATAAATCTATTGACCTGGAATGCTTCAGGAACTAAGTTTAGAGGTAATTTCCAGAAGTTGTAGTGTAGTATGGCAAAGCTTGCTGGAGGCTTATCCCCATATTTATTTTGCCTTTCTTCCTTGGGGACAGAGTTCAGATTTTGTAGCTGGGGTCTTTGTCATTCAAAACAAAAGATTTTATTTCCTAGCTCTTTTGCAGTAAGATGAAGACATATAACTGAGCCTGGCTAGGAAGATACAGGTCAAAATAGTATGTTGGACATCTGAAAAGGGTGCTTTAAAGATGCTTATTCAATTGGGAAGGGTGATTTTTATCCTTCTGCAATTCCTTATTCTTTTTTTCTGGCATGCAACTCACATATAACGACTGAAACTCCTGCAGCCATCTCAGATTATGGGTGAACTTGACTATGGAAGCCATGTCCTAAGAAGGTGTTGCAAAATGAAAAAAGCTGGGATCCCATGGGACTGTCGTACTAAGTTACCTATCTTTGGATTTCTTTTACTCACTTTAAATGCACTGTTATTTTGGACTTTTGTGAGGTTTTGTTTTTCGGGTTTTTTTTTTTTTTTTTTTTTTTTTTTTTTTTTTTTTTTTTTTTTAATTTAAAACAGGGTCTTGCTCTGTCACCCAGGCTGGAGTGTAGTGTTACAAGTATAACTCACTACAACCTTGAACTTCTGGGCCTGAGCGATCTTCCTGCCCTTGCCTCCCAAGTAACTAGGATTACAAGCATACACTTTTATGACTAGCTAATTTTTTTACTTTTTATTTTTGTAGAGACAGGGTCTTGCTATGTTGCCCAGGCTGGTCTCAAGCACCTGGCCTCAAGTGATCCTCCTGCCTCAGCCTCCCAAAGTGCTGGAAATTGTCGGGTACAGTGGCTCACACTTGTAATCTCAGCACTCTGGGAGGCCAAGGTGGGTGGATCACTTGAGGTCAGGAGTTCAAGACCAGCCTGGCCAACATGGTGAAACCCAGTTTCTACTAAAAATACAAAAAAAAATAGCTGGGCATCGTGGCAGGTGCCTGTAATACCAGCTACTGAGTAGTCTGAGGCAGAACAATTGCTTGAATCCAGGAGGCAGAGGTTGCAGTGAGCTGAGATCACGCCAAAGTACTGGGTTTATAGGCAAGAACCAACATGCCCAGCCTGGATTTTTGTGTTTATATGCAGCTATACCTAATTTTAATTGATGCATATTTAATTGTAATTCAATTATTTTTATGCCTACTATGTGGTAGATCAATGGTTCTCAACAAAAAGTATGTGTTTGTCAATATCACAAAAACTTTTATATTTTCAGAAAATGCAAATGTTCATGCCATACTCAAGAGTTTTTTTATCCAAATTTACATGGTGGCCCTCTGGCATGAATTATATGACAAATGTAAATTATATTTTTCAACAAATTAGATGTTAGATGACATACATATACAGTTACATATCATATAGATTGCATGTGTGGCGAGAGAGAGATTTTCATAGTATTCCTTTATATTCTTTCTTATTCTTATAAGGTTGATAGTGATGTCCCGTTTCATTCCTGATTTAGTAATTCCTCTTTTTTTTCCTGGCCAGACTAGCTAAAGCATTATCAATTTTGTTGATCTTTTCAAGGAACCAGATTTTGTTTTTATTTATATTCCATTTTTTTTCTATTCTGTATTGTTTTTATTTTATTCTAGTTCTGCACTAACTTTTGTTGTTTCCTTTCTGCTTCCTAGTTTGAGTTTAGTTTGTTCTTCGTTGAGTGTCTTAAGATAGAACTTTAGGTTGTCTGTCAATTTGATATTTTTCTTTTTTTAATATAAGCACTTATAGCTTAAATTTCCCTCTAAGCACTGCTTTAGCTGCATCATGAATATATTTGTAAAGCCCTACAGAGAATTCTGATGTGCACACTTGGTAAGAATATACTGTACTTCTTTGCCACTATAAGGTTTTTATTTTTATTTTTCCATTTCCCAGCATGATTGCTGATTTTCTTAGTAGACAAAGCTTTTATTATAAAGCAAAATGCTTTGGCTTCAGTTTGGTTAGATATTGCAGAAAGACTCCTGTTTACGGTTCAAAAATCTTTCATGGCCTAATATAAAAATCAAGGGAGTGTTTGTTTTACTTGATTTTCTCTAAGAAGTGAAGGCTTCCTGGATTACAGGCCCTTAAAGAAGGGCCCTTTCAGTTGGAAGTTTTCCCTTCTGCTTGTATTTTTACTATGCAAATTTTTGGCAGTCCTAAAACAATGTTTATGTCTATTAGGGAGAAGTCATCTGATAGTGAAAGCTTACTGTGCTACCTAAGTCCTTTCTTTTGGCCTGTGTACTTTCCTATTTGCCTTGCTTTTTCCACAATTTGGCAGCATTATCACTTACTCCACGTGACAAGTGACATCATTGCTATAATGAGAATTCCAAGCAGCACCACTGGATCAAAGCCCATCTGTGTGCCTGCTCCCACACTTGACAAAACAAATTCCAAATTCATTCAGCATGCCGGTGCCATTTAGTCACTGTGACATATCCTAAATTTTGGACTCTGTGCAAAAACCAATCTGTGCCCACAAAATTAATCATGGAACACATTTTATGACGTTTGACAACAACTTAAAAGGTTCTCATCTCTCGCAGTTGGCTCTGCCAATCTGCAAGTATGTGCACGACAAATCCTGAACAATACATTGCATGGCTGAAAATACATTGTGCAGGATGCACGCCCTGGAGAGAGCCAGAATGAGTCCAACCAATCCTGAAGTCTTTCTCAGGGACAACGAAGCCAGACTGTTGCCTTGTGAAGGAAGGATGATGGCTCCAGGTACACTCAGAAAGCCAAAGAAAAGGCAACAGCTCATGTGCCAGTAGATGCTGAGAACATTGGCACAATCGCCTGTGTTGGCAGGACCAAGAGTTTGCAATGGCTAATTTAAGCGACAAGATCCTGGCAAACCGATTTATATAGGGCAAGGGTGCGTCAGGAAGATGCCAGAAAAATACATCAATCTGTGCCTTTACATGTACTATAAAGTGATGATGAAACAAGTGACATTAAAAAAGTCAACCCTTACACTTTAATAGAATCTGCAACTCATCCTACAAGGAAAAGTAGGGTTTGTGTTAGATCTCTGGAACTCCCAGATGGGTTTCTATGTTCTGATCTGAAATCTGTGATAAAATTTCCCTTCAAAGGTGCTCTTGAAGAGATTTTCCCATACTGTTATGTTTAGTTAATTAGGCCAAGTGTTTTCACATATTGTTTAAATCATTTTAAAATGCGGGCTCTTTAACATTTGACAGTATCACTCACCTCAAATAAAATAATCTATTTATTCAAAATTTTACTTTGCTGAGGAGTACATCAGATAAATTGTTTATTTAAAAAAAAAGAAAAAAAAAGGAAGACTGAGACTTTAATTGTTCTGTTTAGAAGCCTTTACTTGAGAGTAATGTTCTACCCTGCAAGACATAACTGTTTCAAATAGCTATTTTATGTAGTAGGGCCTATTTGTGTATAGTTCAACAGGCAATGAAATAGTAAAACACTCCACTTGGAGCATATTGCTTCTCCATATTACCTTCCATTTTCCTAGCTTCCCTTTAGACAGCCCTCTACCCCCACTATTCCCCACCCACTACTTTTTTTCACTTAGTACGTTGTACTTGCAATGTCTTGGGTTAAGAAAGCTTTCATACCTTGGCAGCCTACTTAGGATTTTCGTTTGTTACACAAAGACTAAATTTGCATAAGTTAGCTTTCACTGGGATTTTTCTAGACACAAACATCCTATACTAATTTTAAAGTTCCTCTACATCTCTGAGGCAGGAAGTAATATGAGGAAGCAACAGGTGAAGAGGAGTTCTTCCACCATTGAAGAGCAATTCTTGATTAGGAGGCCTGGTGATTTAATAACCTGGCAGAGGCATAAAAGGAAAACTAGCTTCCCTTGGTTCATACTCTAAATGGCCTCCTTTGAGATGCAGGACAGCAATCCATCTTCTCTTCTTTAAAATGAAGGAGTTGGATGCTCTAGATCTTTTGAAACTCTAATACTCTTGAATTTTCAATTAAGGAGGAACATTTTGGGGTTCCTTCCTTACACAATAGTTGATTATTTCATTTTGAATGTTAAGTACAAATGGGTTGTTAGTTGAGTCATATTTTTCCCTCTTAGAAGTAGTTTCCAAAACTTTTTTCTTCCTTACCTATGCCTAAAATAATTAACATAAAATAAATTTTAAAATCAGCTAGAAATGCTACCCTTTATACGAGAGCTCTATGTTCTTTTATAGTGAAAATCATTTTCTCAGTAATTTGTCTCTGCAGTTTTATAAAGAAATAGAATTTTAGTTAAAAAAAAAAAAAAAAAAAAGGCCCTAGAAATAATCTTTGAAATCCTGAACACAGGCCTCTGTGTCAGGCTAGCAGTGTCAGAATCACTAGCAATTTTTTAAAATACAGATTCCCAGAGCCTTCTCCTAAGGATTCTGATTTGTTAAGTCCATGAAGTTCAAGGGAATCTGGATTTAAATAAATACATAATTATGTTAATTAGTTTATTTGCATAGAGTCAGGTAATTTTTATGTGCTGACAGATTCTTTTAAAGAGTTGGTGAGTTGCTACGATGCTCAGGCTAGAGTACAGTGGCTATTTATAAGCACAATCATACAGCCTCAAACTCCTGGCCTTCATCCTCCTGCCTCAGCCTCCTGAGAACTGGGACTACAGGTGGATGTCACTGCACCTAGCCCAAACAGACCTTATTCAGTGGTCATGCCAAATAAGGAAACACGTCTAGAGTGAGAATGTGATATTCTCAAGATCATACTATCACAAGGTGGCTCAGCTATGATTAGTAACCAGAGCTTCTGACGCTTAGTCCTGTGCTCTTCCCATAACGTCAGGCTGCTGCTCCTAATGAATTTGAAACATTTTTCCTAAATGTATTTGTAATGTACTATATTAGACAGGCCAAATGCATTGCCTGCTCTGCTCTATCCCTTCCTAAGGGAAGATATTCTGCCCCTGGACCTATCAGAGACCTGGGTAAACCATTATTTCCACTCTACCAGATAGAGCTGATTGAACCAGGGGTGAGTATCTGATCAAAAGTAGCAAATCCATAGACTACAGCTCCATGAAATTCAAATACCAAATACAGCAGATTTACAAACCTATTAAATGAAAATTGTCTAATCATTAAACACTACTTTAAACCTAACAAGTCTCTGCTTTTTAAGCGTTCAAATTGTGCTTATAATTAAGTTTTCTTATTCTTCTTTCCAAAAGCAAAGTTTCAAATTGAAAACATGAGGCCAATACAAATTAAATATTTCAAAATAAAATATATCAAATATTATCTTTTGTATTATGATTGCTGATTATTAATTTTCATTTTTATTAATTGTTTTTAAAAATGCAAACAGCATTACAGGGTTTATACTCAAAAAATTAAAAGTTGTTAAATATATTGTATGCAGCTGATCCACCTTATACTCATCGTATTTCCTTTACTACATGGCTAAGTTTTTTTAGAGTTAATAATTGCTTTATTATCCCCCATTTGCTTAGTTTTCCATGTGCCTGTTATCAATGTATTCCCAAACTATCCACTAAAATGCATAAATGTGTTATGAATATGCTCACCCACATTGGTGAATTGTGCATGTCTTTTTTTTCTTGGCAACACCTCACCTCCACTTCTGCCCTGCTCCAATGTGAATGGATTGCTCTGTTTGCCAGCTGCATGTCTGCTACCCTAGGCTTCCCTTCACAATTGTGGTGTATTAATTTTATGTGTCAACTTGACTGGGCCGAGGTATGCTCAGATAGCTGGTAAAACATTTCTGAGTGTGTCAGGAAGTTTCTAGAACAGATTAGCATTCTAATCAGTAAACTGAGTAAAGATCACTCTCACTAATGTGAACGGACATTATCCAATCCACTGAGGGCCCGAATAGAACAAAAAGACAGAGGAAGGGCATATTTGCCCTTTCTACTTGAGCTTGGACGTCCTTCTCTTGCTTTGGACTCCAGTGATCCCGGTTCTCAAGTCTTTGGACTCAAACTAGTACTTAAACCAGAGGCTCCTCTGGTTCTCAGGCCTTGGTTTTTCAGGCTTGGACTAGAACTAACGCCATCTTTCCTGGGTCCCCCACTTGAAGACAGCAAATCACGGGACTTCTTGGCCTCTGTGGTCTCCTGAGCCAATTCCTCATAAAAAATCCTTTCTATATATCTATTCTATTGGTTCTGTTTCTGTGAGGCACCCTAATATACTAATCATTCTGAAATCACCTTAATCTCTTCTATATTGGATCCTCTTTTTCTTGGATTACATATACCTTTTTTGGCTAACTTTTTTTTTTTTTTTTTGAGGCAGATTTTGCTCTGTCGCCTAGGCTGGAGTGCAGTGGCACAATTTCAGCTCACAGCACCTACCGGGTTCAAGTGATTCTCCTGCCTCAGCCTCCCAAGGGGCTGGGATTACAGGTGCCCACCACCACTCCTGGTTAATTTTTGTATTTTTAGTAGAGATGGGGTTTCACGATGTTGGCCAGGCTGGTTTCAAACTCCTGACCTCAAGCGATCCACCTGCCTCAGCCTCCCAAAGTGCTGGGATTACAGGCATGAGCCACTATGCCTGGCCAGCTAACTTTTTTTTTTAAGATGGGGTCTCACTCTGTCACCCATGCTGGAGTGCAGTGGCACAATCATAGCTCACTGCAGCCTCAAACTCCTGGGCTCAGGTGATTCTCCCATCTCAACCTCCTGAGTAGTTGGAACTACAGGTGTGAGCTACTGTACTCGGCTTGGCTAACTTCCTACTATTGATGGAGCACATTTTCTAGTCGCTCTTGAGAAAGTATGTATGGAAGATTAACATTTTTTAGAACTAACAGGTGTAAAATATTTTTTATTATTCCTTCATACCTGATTGATGCTCTGATTGATGTTATGGGGTGAACTGTATCTCTTCTCCTCAATAAAATAAATAAAGTTCTAACTCCCAGAAACTGAAAATGTGACCTTAAGTGGAAATGGGATCATTGATGATATAATTTATTTAGGATAAGGACATACTGGAGTAGGGAGCTTTTATAAGAAGACGGCCAGCCGGGCGTGGTGGCTCAAGCCTGTAATCCCAGCACTTTGGGAGGCTGAGGCGGGTGGATCACGAGGTCAAGAGATCGAGACCATCCTGGTCAACATGGTGAAGCCCCATCTCTACTAAAAATACAAAACAGCTGGGCATGGTGGCACGTGCCTGTAATCCCAGCTACTCAGGAGGCTGAGGCA
>NW_016107428.1:404259-418630 GCF_001604975.1 Cebus imitator
AAAAAAAAAAAAAAAAAGAAGACGGCCAGCTGACAACATATACACAGGGGAAGACGCCATGTGATAATGACAAGAGAGATTGAAGTAATGCAGATGCAGCCCAAGGAACACCAAGGACTGCCAGCACACTACCAGAAAGCTAGGATGAGAGAAGGAAGGAATCCTCCACACTTTCAGAGAGCATACGACATCTTGATTTCTGACTTCTAGCCTCCAGAAGTGTGAGACAGTAAATATTGTTTTAAGTCACCCAGTTTGTTGTATCTTGTTATGGCAGCCCTAGAAACCTAATACAGTTGGGTATATACTTCTAGTTTGCACACAATTTTTTCTATAAATTTAATTGCTCTCTGTGTCTTAGCTTCCAGTGCTGCTGAGAAGTACAATCTTAATCTGATTTCCAATCCTTAGAACATGACTTTATATCCTCTCTGGGAACTTCCAGGATCTTCTACTTATTCCTGGGATTCTGAAATTTTATCATGATTACACATGTTAAGAAATTACCAGGCTGGGTGAAGTGGCTCATGCCTGCAATCCCAACACTTTGGGAAACCAAGGTGGGCGAATCACTTGAGGTTAAGAGTTTGAGGCCAGCCTGGCCAACATGGTGAACCCCTGTCTCTACTAAAAATACAAAAATTAGCAGGGTGTGGTGACAGGCACCGTAATCCCAGATACCTGGCTAGCTGAGGCATGAGAATCACTTGAACCCAGGAGGCAGAGGCTGCAGTAAGCTGAGACTGCGTCACTGCATTCCAGCCTCAGTGACAGAGCGAGATTCCACCTCAAAAAAAAAAAAAGAAAGAAAGAAAGAAAAAGAAGAAATAAACTACCAGACAGGGAAAGGAAAAGAGCAAAGAAAAACAATAAAATCACAATCTGAGTTTATAAGAATAGTTCTTGTTCCTACCAAAGTAGAAAAACCACAGAATTCACATGGGGTAAGGAACTTTGAAGGGTATTGCCTTAGTAGTGGGATTCAATTAGCCCTACATAAAAGACTGAATTGGTTCCACCTAAAAAAATCAAGCCCCAAAAGAATAAAATTGTTTTTCAAGTAAGTAAATTTTACGATGTCTAGCATTTTGTTAAAAAAAAAAAAATTCCAGGCATGCAAGAAACAGGAAATTATGAGCCACAATGAAGAGAAAAATCAATCAATACTGACATTATAATTGTATTCTATGTGTTTAAGAAGCTACAGAAAAGATTGAGCATGTTAAGACATAAAATATCTAAATCCCAGCCGGACACGGTGGTTCATGCCAGTAATCCCAGCACTTTGGGAGGCCGAGGTGGGTGGATCACCAGGTCAGGAGTTCAAGACCAGCCTGGCCAAGATGGTGAAACCCCATCTCTACTAAAAATAGAAAAATTAGCTGGGTGTGGTGGCAGATGCCTGGAATCCCAGCTACTTAGGATGCTTAGGCAGGGAACTGCTTAAACTCAGGAGGCGAAGGTTGCAGTGAGCTGAGATCATGCCACTGCACTCCAGCCTGGGTGACAGAGTGACTCTGTCTCAAAAAAAAAAAAAAGATGTAAAACCCACACCCACACCCAAATCCAACTGGCAGAGGCAACAACTACAATGTCTTATATGAAGAATAAACTAGACAGGATTTCAATATTAGATATTGAAAAAGGATTAATAAACATGAAAACATAGCAATTATCCAAAAGGAAACACAAAGAAAATCTTGAGAAAAAAAAAGAAAAACGAAATGAACAGATCATGACTGAACTATGAGACAATGCCAGGTAACTCAATATACGTGTGTACTATGTCCATTCACATGACTCCAGTAGTCACCAAAGGAGCTGAGCAAGAGAATGGAAATAAAAAATATTTGAAGAAATTAGGGCAGTGTTTGCATTTGTCTTGCTCTACCTGGTATTCCTAACAAGGCACCTGGTAGATATTCAATGTTTAATAAGCATTTCTTAAACACATTTGCACCAGAAGATATGACAACAATGAGTAAGAAATAAGCACCTGACTGTTACTGCAGGGTAGTTAGGCCATCCGAGGACAAAAAAGAGGAACAATATGAAGAGAAGGCTTGGTACAAGTGGCATGTTTTCAGCAGGGACCCATGAAATGGGTTCAACTGAGTGAGCACAAAGTTTGGAGAATAAGAAGGGATGAAGAAGGGCATTCCACACAAGAACAACATAAATGAAGATTTGGGGCCCAGTGCAGTGGCCCACACCTGCAATCCCAGCACTTTGGGAGGCCAAGGCAGGAGGACTGCTTGAGCTCAGGAGTTCAAGACCAGCCTGGGCAACACAGCAAGACCCCCATCTCTACTAAAAATTTAAAAATTATCCAGGCATGGTGGTGCTTGCCTGTAGTCCCCACTACTGGCAAGGTTGAGATAGGAGGCTCTCTTGAGCCCAAGTTTAGGGAGCTATGATGAGCCACTGCACTCCAGTCTGGGCAACGGAGAGAAACAATGTCTCTAAAACAAACAAAAAGACTTAGAACCAGGAATAAACATGACTGAAAATATACCACCTGGACTGAAGTGGTGGTTGCACCTAGAGGTAATGAGAAAGATTAGTTGGATGAATTAGGGTCAAAGTATGCAAGGCTTTAGAAATAGGAAACAGGAGAGAAACGATTGAAAGTTTCTGAACGAACTTGTGATAATGAAATCAGAATTCCAGGGGAGAAAAAGGAGCATAGTAGTGGCATTCATGATGGATTTGGAAAAGAAAAATGCTAAAGGTGAACGGAAAGGGAGGACAAGGGGCAACTAGTTATTAAAACAGTCCTATCATGAAGTGCTGAAATGTTGGATGTAAGCACACCTACCACACTATCAGTGCAGACTAAGGGCTTGGGTAAATGTTAGTCAAATGGAAATACTAAAATTTTTCTTGGTTCGTGAAATTTTCAGAATTGGCTCAAAGAATCTGTAATGCACTGAATTTATTATTTGCTTCACAACATTTCATTTACTTAAGATTTTATAAGAATCAGCTGCTTATAAAATTGTTACTTTGTGGTGCACCCAAAGCACCTTGTTATCTCCCTCACCCAGATATGTTTCATGCTCTTTGTACTTTTCACCCTCAAACAGATTTGGAGGGAAGATTCAAGACGTGGATTTTTAAATTTAAAGCAACGCTGTCACGAATTGAGAATTGACAACATGTCATTACACACTTAATTGCCACCAAATCCCAGAGTTTAAAAATTGAAAGCACCTAAGTGATAGGACCTCTCGTTGTACAGATGCGGAAACTGAGGCCAAGAGAGGGTAAATGAACAGTCCCGGGTCAAAGAGGTAATGATAAAGGTGGGACTAGAATCGACTGCTTGACTCCTCTGCGTGGAGCCAAGGGTTCCAAGCGGTTAGGATCAGGGAAACCCAAGGCAGGGAACAGAGTCAAGAAAGCAGCTCTTTCCAACACTAGGAGGCCGCGGAAAGAGCGGAGCCAGGCCAACCTCAAAAGCCGCAAGTCCAGGTACCCTTACGCTGATGGCGACTACAAAACCCCCGGCTACCCTCCTGATCTCGCGATACTTACCTGCGTTCACTTCTCCGGCTTCCGGTAGGCCCCGCCTCTCCACCGCCTCCTTTCTGTCGTCATTTCCTGTGGGTCTGTAGGCTAAGGGAGAAGATGGCGGCGCTAGGGGAACCCGTGCGGCTCGAGAGGGGTGAGTGCAGCCGAAGCTCGGCGGAGGTGGGCGGAAGGGTTGAAGGAGTGCTAGGTCGCTGGAGGGGAGGAGGGGTGACTCAGGCTTTGAGATCCGGAGCCAGGCTGTCCCTTGCGCTGGCGCCAGAGGCCGCTGATGTCTCTGTGCCTGGCTCTAGGAAGGACGCTGACGGTCTTTCAACTGATACTCAAAGTCCTCCTCTGTTAACACGCACTGTCTCGGGGCACAGCACAACTAAACATAACCTGCCAGCTTCGCAGACACACGCCGCACACGCGTTTCCTTGGTGGGTACAGCATAAGTAGCATTCGGAGACCCGTCCACCCGAAAAGCAAACGTCACACACCCAGTTCGCACAAACTACATTCATTGCCTGTACAACACGAGAAGGGACACACGGTACAATTCAACAGAATCTCTCTTCCCCCTTGTTGGCACGCAAACTTCTTTATTACTTTCTCCACAACCTCACTTGTATTTGAGTTGGGGTATTTGCTAGCTTTTGTGCCCCTCCCAGAAATGGAGAGGTTGCTTTAAAAAGAATCCTACTGACTTGGTCTTGGGAAGGAGGTTACGTAAGTAAGCAGAATAGTGGTAGATGCTAAAACACCTGCAGGTGCAAGGTTTTCAATTTCTTACAAACCCACAGTTGCAGACTGGTTGGTTGATTCTTCCTAGAGCAGACTGTCAAGGAAAATAAAACCTCCTCTGCCGAGTAGTTAGAGAAGACTGAAAATAACTGGCTATGCGCCTACCAGATTTCCAGCATTCCAGCGTTTCCTGTCCTGTTACAGATTTCCAGCATTCCACTTTGTCCCTAAATCCTTTATTTCAAACCGTTTCAAGCATGTTTTTCATACACCAGCATTAGAAGTCATTGATAGGAGTTAAGAAGCACGAGTAAATATTTTGAGTTCTGGTGGTTAAAAAAAAAAAAAAAAAAACTAGGAAAGAGACTAAAATTATATTGCATATATTAACATTTGCATTTACAGTCTGAGTATTACTATTGTTCCTTAAGAAAACACATTTTTTAGAATTACTGTACTTAGAAAAACCTCTTTCCTAATGCCTCCCCCAAACAAATGTGGATTTAATATCGCTGATTTGCTCTTTATAGTGTTCACCATTTGGAAGTCTCATAGTAAATGAGATTCTTTCTCTTAAGCCTATTAAAACGTCATTTTAGACAGGACTAGCTACTCTGGGAACACTTGCTGAGTTAAGCCTAAGACTGACATCTTTCTGGAGCACAATGGCATTGTGTTTTATAGATGGGAGCAAATCTGTTTGGTGTTAATAGGAGTAGGAGTTTTTCTTTGAAAGCTAGTTGTAAGATTCTAACATATTGGTGGTCTTCCCCCCGGAGGCAGAGTCTCACTACTGCCTCTGCCTCTTGGGTTCAAGCAACTCGGCCTCAGCCTCCCGAGTAGCTGGGACTATAGGCGCACTCCACCACGCCTGGCTATTTTTCGTATTTTAGTAAAGACGGGGTTTCACCACGTTGCCCAGCTGGTCTCGAACTCCTGAGCTCAGGCTATCCACCCGCCTCGGCCTCCAAAGTGCTAGGATTACAGGCATGAGCCACTGCGCCTGGCTGGTTTTCTGTGTTTTTAAATGCAGCACAAAATGTGGAACTCATGTGGCAATTAGTTTTGATAGTCATGGCTTTGTTTTGTGCTGTTACAGGCTCGTTTTCCTTTTCCGTTCTTCAGTAAAGGCTCAGCCCCTTAGAGGGATGAATTATAGTCAACCCTCCATACCCATGGGTTCCACCTACATGAATTCAACCAACTACAGATTGAAAATACTCAGAGAAAAAAATCCTGTCTGTACAGAACATGTACATTTTTGTCTTGTCCTTATTACCTAAACAATGTGGTATGGCCTGGCACAGTGGCTCACACCTATAATCCCAGCTCTTTGGGAGGCTGAGATGGGTGGATGACAAGGTGGGTGGATCACGAGGTCAGGTGTTCAATACCAGCCTGGTCAAGATGGTGAAACCACTTCTCAACTAAAAATACAAAAATTAGCCGGGTGTGGTAGCGGTCACCTGTAATCTCAGCTTCTTGGAGGGCTGAGGCAGAGAATTGCTTGAACCCGGGAGGCCGAGGTTGCAGCAAGCCAAGATCGTGCCACTGCACTCCAGCCTGGGCGACAGAACAAGACTCCATCTCAAAACGACAACAACGACAAAAATAATGTGATATAACAACTATTAACATAGCATCAGATATTGTAAGTAATCTAGAGATGATTTAAAGTATGGAGCGGGAATGTGCATAGATTATATGCAAATACTACATTTTATATCAGAGAGTTGAGCATCTGCAGATTTTGGTATCTGTGGTATCCAAAGAAGGTCCTAACAAATCCTCCATGGTTATCGAGACAGCTCTACTGGTGGTTGCCACTTAGCAGGGGAAAAAAGATTACATCAGCTCTGATTCTTGTTTAGAATTCTAACAGACTCTATTAACAAACACTCCCAAGAGTCCTACAGTAGAAAATCCTACAGTACGGTTACAGTTCAGTACCTGATTACATATGATGATTTAGAATCCCTTCTAAATCATCAAAATATGATTTTAATGAAACACAAATTTGAGCACATATTAGGTACAGTTTAGATTTAGTCAAAAGCATTTTACTTTTTTCCATTTTTTGTTAATTGGAAATTTTTATATGGCTTACATATTATAACTTTATAAATCAAAATGATTGATGAACCAACAGTCTTCATTTATCAGTGATTCTGGTGATGGGAAATCAGAATGGTGAAGGTCTATTTGTTTCCATTGCATTTGATTAATTTTTTATGTTTAAGCTTCCTTTATCTCAAATTAAAAAATCTGTTTTCTGGCCAGTCCACGGTGGTTCATGCCTGCCATCCCTGCACTTTGGGAGGCTGAGGTGAGCAGATCACTTGAGGTCAGGAGTTCAAGACTAGCCTGACCAACATGGTGAAACCCCGTCTCTACTAAAAATAGAAAAATTAACCGGGCATGGTGGCGGGTGCCTGTAATCCCAGCTACTCAGGAGACTGAGGCACGAGAATCATTTGAACTCTGGAGGCGGAGGTTGCAGTAAGCCAAGATTGTACCACTGCACTCCAGCTTCGGCAACAGATGAAGACCTCGTCTCAAATAAATATAAGTATCTTTACTACATTTATTCATAGTTTTTTGTCTGCAAACACAAAGAAGGCCATACTATATAAAGAAAACTTCTCAGCCAGGTGCAGTGGCACATGCCTGTATCCCCAGCTGCCTGGGAGACTGAGGCTGGAGGATCGCTTGACTCCAGGAGTTCTGGGCTGTAGTGTGCTATGCCGATCTGGTGTCTGCACTAAGTTCGGCATCAATATGGTGAACTCCCGGGAGCAGGTGACCCAAGTTTCCTAAGGAGAGGTCAACCAGCAGAGGTTGGAAACAGAGCAGGTCAAAACTCCGGTGCTGATCGGTAGTGGGATCGCACCTGTGAATAGCCACTGCACTCCAGCCTGGGCAACATAGGGAGACTCTCTTTTTAAAAAAAGAAATAAAAAAATTTTCCTGTTCTTCAATATAACATGAAATCAGGAACTTCTTCCATTTAAGTCAAAAGGAAGCAAAGCAATAATAGAATACTGGGCACTATAGCACCTGGGGTACAAAAACAGTTTGCAAAAACAGTTTTTTGGGGGAAACAAAAATCAAAGTAGAGATTAGAGATAGTTAACAGTGTTATAGCTGACCTCCTGAATCTTCTAAAATGTCTCAATAAAACACGTATCCTCACACTTCTTAATGAGAATTCCCTAACATGCTTCATATATTTGTATAAATGTATGCAATCTTAGTTTTTTGTTTGTTCGTTTGGGATACAGAGTTTCACTCTTGTCAACCAGACTAGTGCAGTGGCACAATCTCAGCTCACTGCAACTGTCGCCTCCCAGGTCAAGCGATTCTCCTGCCTCGGCCTCCCAAGTAGCTGCGATTACAGGCGCCCGCCACCATGCCTGGCTAATTTATTTATTTGTTTATTTAAAGTAGAGGTGGGGTTTCACCATGTTGGCCGGCCTAGTCTTGAACTGATCTCAGGTGATCTGCTCACCTCGGCCTCCCAAAGTGCTGGTATTACAGGCATGAGCCAACATGCCTGGCCAGTATTTTTTAAGATTAATTGGTACCAGTGTAACATAACATTTTTGCTTGCTAAGCCCTTTTTTATGTATTCTGTGGTTCAGTCGTTAACTGAGCTCATAACTCTTCCTCATTACTCCTATATGGAAGATACTGTTATTTCCATTTTACAGTGAAAGAAACTGAGACATAAGGAGGTCATATAACTTGCCCAAGGTCACACAGGTAGTATTGAGACCAGATTGACAAAGCTAGTTGTTTTTCTTTTTCAGAAACGTAGGTTTTCGAGCTTGTTTGAATTAACAATGTTAATTAAGGTGAAAACAAATCAGTTTATTTCATTTGTACTGCTAGTTTTATGCATTTTTATGGTTTTCAATGTGTCCCTGCCACTAACTACATCTGCTCTTGAACAGTTATCTACCTATGTATCATGTTTCCTTTGAGAAATGAAGAGTGATTTTGCTAGCTTATAGTGCCTTGTACTGTTCATTGCTTTGGTTACTAATAATGATAATAAGGTAAATTTTTATTGACTAGTTTCTGAAAATATTGCCAGCTTTTCTGAAGCAGTACAGTGTTCATCTATCTGTCACATTTGAGTCACCATCCTTTCCGAGGACATTTGATATTTTGTATTCAGTTTGCCTTTGTTTCTCCAAGGTCTTACTTTCTAAATTTTATGCTTCTGGAACTTCAGTAGTTTTTCTTATCTCCCGTAAAATTTAGTGTTCTTACATTTTACATTCTCATCCTCCACATGTGTACACACGCATAATCTCCTCCCCACCAAACACGTGCAAAATGAATGCTTTTTTCCCCCCTCTATTGTATATTATTAGCCCCTGAGGAATGAATCCTAACTGCTACACTGTTACATAAGCATTGAGAAAACCCTTGGAGAAAATTATCTGTGTGTGTGTTTAACTCTAGATATTTGTAGAGCCATTGAATTATTGGAAAAACTACAAAGGAGTGGAGAAGTACCACCACAGAAACTTCAGGCTTTACAAAGAGTCCTTCAAAGTGAGTTCTGCAATGCTGTGAGAGAGGTGAGCAAACATCATTAAAATTTGCTAAAAATTTGAGTTAATTAGGTCAGATAATCTAAATTTGGGTTTAAAATTTCTTAAAAACTTTAGAAAACATTAAAACCAGTCTCTCTCATTTTTTGAATTTCTGATAGAAAAAACATAAAGATGAATAACTTTGCCTAAAATTTTAACTAATTCATTAACTTCACAGAGAACTTAAGCGTGGTGTATTCTGAGATATGATAACTTTGGGTTTTACAGGTATATGAACATGTCTATGAGACTGTGGACATCAGTAGCAGTCCTGAAGTGAGAGCAAATGCTACTGCAAAGGTAAATTTTTTTTGTTTACCAAAAGTAAGAATTCTTCATAAATTAGAAGTTTAAAATATGCAATTATTAAATTCATAATAAACTTATTTTGAAGAGTAACATGTATCTTTAAAGCTACACCAAATTTCTTAAGTACTGAGAAATAAAACATTTGTTGTTATTGGTATTACATAAGCTATTTTATGTAGTTTAGATAATGCATTAGAAATATACTTGCACACAATATGTATCATGTAATAATTGTGTTGTATATATTATATACAATACTATATAATATTATCAGAATCTAATCAAAATTCTAAGACATGAACTACTATCCTCATCTTATTGATGAGGAAGCATGAAGATTAGGTTATTTGCCCCAAACCACACAAAAAGCATATGATAGAGCTGGGGTACTTCCCCGGGTTGATTTTTGCTTTCTTCTTTACATTATGTGCATTTGTGTGTCATTGTTTTTCTCAAATAATTCAGATATTGACCTCAGTATTCATGACAGTTGGTTTGAACAGGGTAATATCAGCAGTTGGTAACTTAATCATTAGCAGATAATTCTTTATGGATAGTTGTTGGCTCACAAAAGGAAATATTGGATTCTTTGTTGAATACAAATACTTAAAACTTTTGGACATAGTTTGTCAGTGTAGGAAAGACCAGAGAAACATGGTTTTAATTGCTGAGTTGTGTGACTTTCACAGCCTGCTGAATTTCTGAGCCTAAGTTCCATTATCTGAAAAATGAGACCTTTTTCAGAGCTTTGAAGATAACAGGTATTCAGTAAATCTTGGTTTCTTTCCTTTTCTCTATTTTTGTGATCCATCACCAAAAAATGAGATAATTACCCTTAATCTCAACTTTATAATTAATTTGAATTAGTCTAAATTTGAGCCTTAAAGAAGATATGCCTCTGTGGGGATTTTTAGTTGTGACTAGTTAACAAAAGTAACAAAACATTCAGATTGGCTATATGTACCCCTCTTTTTCACAATATTGAGTTATTTCTTGACATCTTAGTTATTTAGTATGTAGTACAAATAGTATAGAAGCCAAAATGATTACATATAAGGATGACTACATGTTGATTATATGGGTAGGTTGTGTCCTGCACAAAGGCTCCTGAAGGAGTTGGGCGATCCAGACCTAAAGCTCAGGGCAGCTGGCATGCTGGGGGAGGGGTTTTCCTCCTTACCATGTACAATGTCCATCTGTCCAGCAAGCCTGCTGCCAAGCCCTGTGCATATGGGACTCCGCAAAAGACTGGACACTGCATGGCTAGGAGTGACCTGAAAAATCGTAATATTTCCTGGGTAACTCAGAATTAATTACTCATTTGTCATCTCTAAAATGCCTTCTGTTTAGCTTACCTTCTCAGAATCACCAGTGAATTTGTGAGCATTCAAACATCAAAAATATGTGCTCAAAAGTAAAAGGACTGAAGTAAATAAAAGTCATATTTTTAATACGTAAAACTTTCTTTCAGGCTACTGTTGCTGCATTTGCTGCTAGTGAAGGACATTCTCATCCTCGAGTTGTAGAGCTACCAAAAACAGAAGAGGGCCTTGGATTCAATATTATGGGAGGCAAAGAACAAAACTCTCCAATCTACATATCTCGAATAATTCCAGGTGGAATTGCTGATAGACATGGGGGCCTCAAACGAGGAGATCAACTCCTCTCTGTTAATGGAGTGGTAAGGATGAATTTATTTCTATTTGTAGTGATCTGTTATGACCACCTGGGGGCGTATTTGAGTTATCGGAGAAACTTAAGAGACTTGTGGTTTAGAAATGCCTTGAGGAATGTAATCCTTTTTTTTTTTTTTTCAAAGCACCGTAAGTGTATTTTGCAGTGTGAATTAGCATTCCTTAGTGTAATTTTTAATGACAAGCTCTTCATTAAAGGCAACATTGAATTAGAAGCCTACCCTCATTTTACTTTTATAAAATAGCAATTGCTTGATCTACTGAAATAATAAGACATATAGGTTGATATACTAATTATTTGAAACTTAAAGCCAGAATATGATGTAAGAGGATTTCATATATTTTAAAATGGTAAAGCAGGATTATTTCTTAGTTTTACAGTGTTGGAATAATATAACATTAAAACTTTCTTATATATATTTTAAACATTTTTGCATTTTGAGTTAATTTCAAAACCTAGATATTAGTGTATTTTTTTTTTCCCTAGAGTGTTGAAGGAGAGCATCATGAAAAAGCTGTAGAACTGCTGAAAGCTGCACAAGGAAAGGTTAAATTAGTGGTGCGATATACACCCAAAGTCTTAGAAGAAATGGAGTCGCGCTTTGAAAAAATGAGATCAGCAAAACGCAGGCAACAGACCTAATACATTTCAAAACTTGATATTTCATTTTGCATTTTAGCTAGAGATGTTTTCCTTGTGACTTAACTGATGGCTACAATGCCAATGATTGTAAAAAAAAAAAAAAACAAATTTATCATGAAAATTCTCCTTGCCATTTTATAAATGCCTATTTTAACATCATTTATGGTTCCAGAGATGCATACTCTTTTTTCTGACAAGAAAAAGTAAAAGGTGATGAGGGCAATTCTGTCCTACTGTTTTTACAGGCCTTTTTCAAATGCAGATTTTGTCATAAAGTTGTTATAGATTTTTTAAACTGCTTTTTTAATATTAAAATGTACTTTTACATTCTTAATCTTTTTTTAGAAAAGAAAAGTTTTCTTCATTTGGCTGCTGATTTAAAAGTAAAGTTCTCCAATTCTTTTTTTGCTTACTCTTTTTTTAACCTGTAACATTTCTTTACAGTTTTCCAAGAAATTAAACCTAACAGTCTCACCTACAGCAGTTCATTACACTGTCAGTGTTAACATCATTGCTGCATTTTGTACTTTGAACTCACGCATAATATATATAACCAGTGGTACATCATGACTCAGCACAGTGCAAGTTTTTTACTTTTACTTAAACATAATATATAATGGATATTCATTTGTACTGATTTTTAAAAGTAAGTTTTTAAACATTGAAACAATCATTGCTAAAATATGTATTCTTAATATTTGAGCATTGGGACAAAAGGATGTAATTAATAGCATTACTGATTACATCCCTATTTATATTCAACAATATATCAAATTATAAATGCAAAACAGGTTCAGATTTCATCTCTTGCAATTTTTTTTTAAGTGCTTTTCATTTTTATTTTAATACACAGTATTTGCCCTATATTTTGGTCCTTCCATTCCTAGAGATGAACCAGTTATTTTGTGGTGGGAAGTAGCTGAAGTAAAGAAGAAAAAGTAATACCTTTAACCTCACTAGCTTCAAGAGTATACATTCTTAATAACTCAGTTTAAATAATTGATTTTAAATAGGAAGGAGAGAGAATATATTTAAGATACGTAGAAATTATGATGTGATGTATTCATGAGAATCTATAGTTTCCATCAGAATAGAAACTCATCCTAAAATTGTTGGATTTAGTGATGCAACTTTTATTATTCAAATATGGGAATTTGAGAGAGATTTTATTTCATTGATCCACTGGATGTCACCATTTTACTACAAGGCAGCTATTAGTGCGTGACTGTGGCTGAGGTCTTCTTAAAGACTGAAAGTTGAGGTTCATTTTCTGTCACAACTTACAGGACTGTTTGTACTTTAAACAAAATTTAAGTGACAAATGTTAAAAGATAATGGATTGAAAAATATAAGTAATTTGGCATCATTCTTAACCCTGTATTTAAAAAGTGGGCATTTTGTAACATTCCTTCAGGAAGAATAGAAATGTATGCTTTTATCTGCATGTTTGTGATCACTGTGAGTCTCAGATAATTATTCCAGTTTTCAATGATTTTTCAAAATAAAAGTCAATCAGCATTGTTATTCATCATTTAGGTATTGAACACTGGATTGCATGGTTGAATGTGTCTTTAATCCACTACAAAATGTGCTTGTTATTGATAGGATCATGTTGTTAAATTGTATATTTTCAAAATTAATTGATGTTTTTAAAATGTTGAAACCAAAGTAGTCTAGAAGTATGGACTTAATTTAATTGTAAAATTATTAGAGGTATTTGTTGTAGAGCTTTATATATTAAAGAGAGGTATTGGTGCATATAAAAACAGTAATATTATTGTTATGCTTGTATTCTTGCATTTCAGGGTAAGTAAATCCTGAAGAAATCTTATTTTAGTATAGCTACAGCTGCAGTAGCTTTTAAGGATGTGTCAACATTTCATTATAAATTATAGCTTCCTGGTTTGGTGTCTCAGCTGTTTCAGAACTTTCAGCCAAGTTAAATCTTTTTTGGTGTTGAAACTTTTAGTAAGTTGAGTAAGCTATTTTTTTTCCTACAGTAATCCACAATCTGTTCTTTGTGTGGGTTGACACCTATTTATAATTCTTAAAATGAGGATCGCTCAGAGGAACCAAATACAGTCGTTTAGCTTGCTACTGTTGAGTATGAGTAGCAGTAGTTTGTTTTCATTAATGCAGTTTTCATAATGTATCCCAGAATTTTAAATCTTGACCATAGAAAAATACAGTCATTCATTGGCAAAGATGTACAGTGTTGTTTAAGTGCAGTGAGGAAATGAAGGGAATTTTTATCTTAGAAGTGGATGACTCATGAATAAATCTAGGTACACAGTAAGTGTATGATATAGATGTTTGATTTGTAAATTACAAATATAAATTATCACCATTTCCATTTATTTTCTTGATATGTCAAGATGTGTTGATTTAGTGATTCTCAATCTTACCTACATATTAGAAAGCCTGGCAGAGCTTTAAAAAATTGATACCTGGGTCCTATCCCATAACAACTAAATGAAAATCACTTTTTTTTTTTTAAGCTTTCCAAGTGGTTTTAAAGGGCACCTAGGGTTGAGAACTCATTATAAAATGATCTGATTACACTGGACACTGTTTTGGACATATCAGAATAGAACAGTTCAATTTGCAGCTACTGAATGATTAATTATATATCTTAGTTGTTTTTGTTTGTTTGTTTTTTTAAGAGACAGGGTCTTGCCTTGTCTCCCAGGCTAGAACACAGTGGCATGATCATAGCTCACTGAAGCCTGAAACTCCTCGGTTCTCAAAGCATTGGGATTATAGGCGTGAGTCACTGCACCTGGCCGAGTAATTTCTTTCTTTGGGAAGTAATTAGTCTTACCTTTCTTTTTTTCTTTTTTTTTTTTTTTTTTTTTTTTTTTTTT